>NC_134353.1:894872401-895244067 GCF_048569485.1 Anomaloglossus baeobatrachus | reverse complement strand
GTTCTTAGGGATCTGTAGCCGGGGTATTGAGCTCTTAAGCAGTCTTCTGACTGTTCTGTCCCCACTTAAAGGCAATAGAAGGTGCGTAGTTGTGAGAGGTTGTGAGAATCTTACCTTCGTTTTTCCTATAGGTGGGGCAGACAGGACCAGAGCGCTCCAGAGTGAAAACATGCACATGCTGAGATGAAACAATGGTGGTTTATTTTCTCCAAAGGTTAGGACATGCAGAGTGCAGTAATCCAAGTACTTGGCATTGTAATTCTCAGTGATGCTTGCCTCTGAAGCTAACTTGTGGTCAGAAGACTTTGCTCCTAGTAGCTCCAATCCAATATGGGATGTTGTTCTCACAAACTCTGCTTTGGAAATGAGCATCCCAGGATGTGATGCAAGAGGGTCATCAGACACTCCCATGTGCTGGACAAAAGAAACAGAGGAGCCGAAAGGTCTGACCAGTAGATGGCAGCAGAGACAAGCATGAAAAACATTAAATAACAGTTTTAACTACGACAAATAGAAACAGCACACCGCCCTCTCAGGCATAAAACTGGGTAATGCGGGCTTCAAAAACATGGCGACGGAGATAAGCGCTATGCGTGTCGCGGGCGGCGGGGCGCTGCGCTCGGGTCCGGCGCTGCTGCTGCTCGGTGGCTCGAGCGGTGAGCCCGGATCCGGAGACTTGAGCGGCGCTCCTCGCCCGTGAGTGAAAGGGGATAGTTTGGTTTGGTGATTTGGTCCGTGACGCCACCCACGGGTTGTGGTGAGGTTGGGCACCACCGCTGCTGGTGATGGGGATCCCGGGACCGATGGTAGGGAGCAGCTGGGATGTCGTTTTCCCCCTCCGTGGGTAGGGATTGGTGGTCTCGGGGCCCGGTGAGGTGACGGGGAGGCAGGGTTGGCAAGGTGCAGGGTTGCCTGGACTGCGCAGCGCAGTGCCGGATGGCACGGTTGTACTCACTCAGCCACAAATGTACGCAAAGTCTCTCGTAAACCAAACGGCTGGATATACGGGTCCCGCAGCAGGCTGCTGTGGCTTCTCCCGGACAGTTGATGGTGGCTGCCTTTCCCTGCACCTTTGTGTACGTTCAGTCCCGATGGCTTCCCACCGGTAACCCGCTCCCCAGCGGATATATGTGCTGGAGGAGCCCTTTTGCCCGCAGGCTCTGGCCCTTGGAACTCTAGCTGTGGTCGGTAGCTGTATTTCCTTCTACTGGTCGGACGGTTGCCTTCTATCGGGTCTTGGCTGTTAGGAAACCCCTGGGGTTCCGGTCACTGACGGATTTGACCTCTTAACGGCGACTCCAAGCCTGGTCGGGGTCCGCAGGCCCTGCCGGTGTGTGCTGGCTTCACTTCGCTCCCTGGTTCGGTACCGGCGGGCCACCGCCCGTCCCCGGTCCTACGGTTCCGCGTTGATTCGCCTCTCCTGCAGACGGCCACCACCGTCTGCCAACCTTGCTCTTAGTGCCCGGGCCACACACCCGGACACGGTCAGTTTACTCCTCCACCACTACTTCAGTCCTCTCCCTTTCACTTCCCTAACTGAACTCTCTTCCTTTTCCCGCCTCCAGGACTGTGAACTCCACAGTGGGTGGGGCCAACCGCCTGGCTCCACCCCACCTGGTGTGGACATCAGCCCCTGGAGGGAGGCAACAAGGATTTTGTGTCTGGCTGATGTGCCTGTCTCGGGGTGGGGGTGTGTGTTGTAGTACCTGTGACGACCTGGCTAGTCCAGGGCGCCACATGCGCAGGCGCCAACTCCGACGCCATGTTACTGAATAGAGAAATTTGCATACAGCCAGAGAGTGGGAGGAACAGGCAGCGGGGGGGGGGAGGGCGGGAATCATATACATAACCCACCCGGATATTATCTGGAGAAGTGCACACGTCAGTCAAAAAGTGGATGAATTTTCAAACTTCATAAACTTGGATTTCACAGCCTAAACATCCGAGCTGCCCACTAATGGTATGTACAGCCTGTGCCTGATAGTGCCAGAACTGCACTGGCTTTACCTTATATATGTGCCGCCCCCGTGCCAGCAGCCGGCGCCGCTCGGATCCGGGGCCTACGGCACGGATCGAGGGGTTCCCCGGGGGTCGCGCGGACACTCCGAATAAAAGGGGGATGTATTTGTACGGGATTGATTATAGAATGTCTGTGACGCCACCCACGGTGTGTGGTGAGGTGGGACACCACTGCTGCTGTTGTGGGATACCCGGGGGAGATGTAATGGCAGCTGGATGTTAACCCCTCCGTGGGTAGGGATGGTTGCCCCGGGGCCCAGTGTCTCTGTGCAGGGTATGGCGATGGCAGGGGCTTGCCCGCCCAGATAGACCAGGGGATAGTTGGTTACTTACTATTGAATGAATCACATGAGTATTTTGCTAAACCAAGGTGCTGGTGGCCGGCCGCCGCGGCCGGTTGTATGCTGGTGCGCCCACCCGGGCTGGTGGTCGCTGTCCTTTCCTCTGCACTGTTTTGTGTATTGTGGGCTGCCTGGTTTGGAACTCAGGAGTCCGCTCCCGGCTTTCTGTGTGCCTAAGGAGTCGTGCCCGCTGACTCTGACCTGTGGGATCTATGGGCCCTGGCGGTTGCCCTATCCCTCTCTGTGGGTGGTTGTCTGCTTTTGGGACTTTGGTTGGGAAAGGACCTGTAATCCTGCCCTCAATCAGTTAATTAGTTATGCCGCTAGTTTCGGTCCTGGCTTCAGGGTCCGAGTACCCCCTCTGTGCATGGTTTCCGGTCGGGTCTCCGGTATTGGTACCGGTGGGCTCCAACCCTTCTCCGGTCCTCCTCGGATCTGCCGAGCCGTCTTCCCATCTCCTGCTGATGGAGACCACCATCTTCCACCTAGCAAAGGTACCAGGGCTCTGACCCTGGCACCGTTCAATTTGACCTTTCTCTGCTGGAGCTACACCTAGCTCCAGCCCACACTCCTCTCCACTTGAACTACAACTCGAACTGCTGTTTTCCCGCCCCAGGCTGTCTAGACCCCTAGGTGGGCGTGTCCAACCACCTGGTCCCGCCCACTGGTGTGCCTGTCTTGCCCTAAGGGGGGGTGACTAGGGTTTCAGGTCGGCTGTATGTAACCTAGGTGAGGGAAGATGTTATGCGGGGGCCTATGTGTGACTACCTGGTTTTGCCAGGGCATCACATATACCAAAATCCTGATGTTTGGTTCCCTTTAAGTCTTCAAGACACACTGGACTTACAATATCTAGAGGGAACTCATCTACAGTGAATGTATCTTTGCTGTTCTCTCTTTCTTTCTGCTTCTGTTCCTGTAGCAGGGACCAGGGGATGGTGAAGGTTTGCACTTCCTTCACTCCTTAGGTCCTGTCCCTGTCCTACTTCAACCACCTTCACCCAGTTCGCTCCACTCTGCAGCTTTCTGATCCTTCTGATCCCTCCTTGTTCCTTATAATACAGCAGCATCCCTAACTGACCGAAACAGGAAGCTGCCTTTCTCTACATCTCTTCCTGTGCTGATGAGCCAACCTCTCACTTAACCGTTGCTGCCCTGTCACTCTCTATCCATCGCTTCTCACTAAGGGACCTGGGAACCTATGACACCTGGTGGCCGCCGGCCGTATTACACAGGAGAGATTACCATACATTAACACATTTCAATACATTTCTTCCTGCATCATTACTCACCAGCGGGGATGTGGGGGCGGTAGAGTGCTGGTCACCCTCTTACACGCTCAAACCACTGTATAACATGGACGGGTGCTATCTAATGTTTTATCGGATTGCACTCACTCCATTGTTATAATATGCGGCAGGGCCGATCAGCCATCTCATGATGGCTTGGCATGAGAAAAAAAAATCGCTGCCTCTTGCAATTGGCAATGCATATCGGATCCCGCGCACCCACACAAGTTGCGTTTCAAACATCAGACTGCACTCCAATGACATCTGAATGCAGTACGATATACGCAGAGACAGGGAGTGGAGAAGATGGAGAAATTAAGTTCTCCATTGCAGGTTCTTAGCTATACAGTGATGGTTTGGGGAGCCATCTCATCTACTGGTGTAGGTCCACTGTGTTCTATCAAGACCAAAGTCAGCGCAGTCGTCTACCAGGACATTTTTAGAGCACTTCATGCTTCCCTCTGCCGAGAAGCTTTTTGGAAATGGAAATTTCATTTTCCAGCAGGACTTGGCACCTGTCCACACTGCCAAAAGTACCAATACCTGGTTTACTAACCACAGTATCACTGTGCTTGATTGGCCAGCAAACTCGCCTGACCTAAACCCCATAGAGAATCTATGAGAGACACCAGAGCCAACAATGCAGACGAGCTGAAGGCGGCTATCAAAGCAACCTGGGCTTCCATAACACCTCAGCAGTGCCACAGGCTGATCGCCTCCATGCCACGCCGCATCGATGCAGTAATTCACGCCAAAGGAGCCACGACCAAGTATTGAGGCATTTACTGTACATTTACTGTGGTATTTTCAGTAGGCGCCAACATTTCTGAGTTTAAAATAATTTTTTTCAGTTGGTCGTATATAATATTCTAATTTTCTGAGATAATGACTTTTGGGTTTTCATTCATAATCATCAACATTAACAGAAATAAACACTTGAAATAGATCCCTCTTTGTGTAATGACTCTATATAATGTATAGGAATAGATCACTCTGTGTGTAATGACTATATAATATATAGGAATAGATCACTCTGTGTGTAATGACTATATAATATATAGGAATAGATCCCTCTTTGTGTAATGACTCTATATAATGTATAGGAATAGATCCCTCTGTGTGTAATGACTATATAATATATAGGAATAGATCACTCTGTGTGTAATGACTCTATATAATGTATAGGAATAGATAACTCTGTGTGTAGTGACTCTATATAATGTATAGGAATAGATAACTCTGTGTGTAGTGACTCTATATAATGTATAGGAATAGATCACTCTGTGTAATGACTCTATATAATATATAGGAATAGATCCCTCTGTGTGTAATGACTATATAATATATAGGAATAGATCCCTCTTTGTGTAATGACTCTATATAATGTATAGGAATAGATCACTGTATGTGTAATGACTATATAATATATAGGAATGGATCACTCTGTGTGTAGTGACTCTATATAATGTATAGGAATAGATCACTCTGTGTGTAATGACTATATAATATATAGGAACAGATCACTCTGTGTGTAATGACTATATAATATATAGGAACAGATCACTCTGTGTGTAATGACTCTATAATATATAGGAATAGATCACTCTGTGTGTAATGACTCTATATAATGTATAGGAATAGATAACTCTGTGTGTAGTGACTCTATATAATGTATAGGAATAGATAACTCTGTGTGTAGTGACTCTATATAATGTATAGGAATAGATCACTCTGTGTAATGACTCTATATAATATATAGGAATAGATCCCTCTGTGTGTAATGACTATATAATATATAGGAATAGATCCCTCTTTGTGTAATGACTCTATATAATGTATAGGAATAGATCACTGTATGTGTAATGACTATATAATATATAGGAATGGATCACTCTGTGTGTAGTGACTCTATATAATGTATAGGAATAGATCACTCTGTGTGTAATGACTATATAATATATAGGAACAGATCACTCTGTGTGTAATGACTATATAATATATAGGAATAGATCACTCTGTGTGTAGTGACACTATATAATGTATAGGAACAGATCACTCTGTGTAATGACTATATAATATATATGAATAGATCACTCTGTGTGTAGTGACACTATATAATATATAGGAATAGATCACTGTGTCTAATGAGTTATATATATATATGACTATATGATATATAGGAATAGATCCCCCTATGTGTAATGACTCTATATAATATACTGTACAGAAATAGATCCCTCTGTGTGTAATGACTCCATATAATATGTAGAATAGATCACTCTGTGTGTAATGACTCTATATAATATATAGAAACAGATCACTCTGTGTGTAATGACTATATAATATATAGGAATAGATCACTCTGTGTGTAATGACTCTATATAATGTATAGGAATAGATAACTCTGTGTGTAGTGACTCTATATAATGTATAGGAATAGATAACTCTGTGTGTAGTGACTCTATATAATGTATAGGAATAGATCACTCTGTGTAATGACTCTATATAATATATAGGAATAGATCCCTCTGTGTGTAATGACTATATAATATATAGGAATGGATCACTCTGTGTGTAGTGACTCTATATAATGTATAGGAATAGATCACTCTGTGTGTAATGACTATATAATATATAGGAACAGATCACTCTGTGTGTAATGACTATATAATATATAGGAACAGATCACTCTGTGTGTAATGACTATATAATATATAGGAATAGATCACTCTGTGTGTAGTGACACTATATAATGTATAGGAACAGATCACTCTGTGTAATGACTATATAATATATATGAATAGATCACTCTGTGTGTAGTGACACTATATAATATATAGGAATAGATCACTGTGTCTAATGAGTTATATATATATATATATGACTATATGATATATAGGAATAGATCCCCCTATGTGTAATGACTCTATATAATATACTGTACAGAAATAGATCCCTCTGTGTGTAATGACTCCATATAATATGTAGAATAGATCACTCTGTGTGTAATGACTCTATATAATATATAGAAATAGATCACTCTGTGTGTAATAACTCTATATAATATGTAGAATAGATCACTCTGTGTGTAATAACTCTATATAATATACTGTACAGAAATAGATCACTCTGTGTGTAATGACTCTATATAATAGATGTGTTTCCTTTTTTGTATTGAATTACTGAAATAAATTCACTTTTTGATGATATTCTAATTTATTGAGATGCACTTGTATATCTACATTTCTAATTGGAGGTATTTGCTAATAATATTATTACTCCGAATAATATTGGGATTGGGTCTTGGAGACCTAGTCATTAAAGGCCTAATAGTGTTTCCACAATATTCTGCCTCCATGGGAAGATTTATGAAACTGTTCAAAAGAAAAAAATCTTTTATGCATCACAAAAATATGAACCTATACCGCCATAATAATAGGAATCCATCCAGCAGTGACACAATGCAGCAGATGGGGAAAGTGTCTTTCTTGTCCATAGCAACCAATCACTGTACAAGGTATATAATACAGTATTTATTTTGTTTTTACAAAATGGAAGTTTGATTGGTTGCTACGGGCAACAGAGTCAGTTCTTCTATTCGCCAGTTACGTATATCTGCCTCATTGTGTCATCATGGCTGCGTATACTACTGACTATATGACAGTATGTGTGTGAGGCATAACCAATCCTAACAGAAGACTCGCCAGCTACAAAGGCAGAGAGGGGACATTGCTCATTACAGGGGAGATCGGTAATAGACGATAATGAGCTGCTGTAGAACGTCAGATCATACACTCATTAAGCTTCATTTACATGAAAAATAGAGACGGGAAATCACTATAGGGTTAATAAGCGATGCAATTAATACTGGAAATAAGTATCTGGGTTTTTTATACGGTATATTATTTTTAGGGGACATTTTCATCCTACCTTGTTTCCTCAAAAATAAGCCCTACCTTGAAAATAAGCACTAGCGGGAATTTTCGCCTTTCGGAGTAAGGTTTAAATATAAGCCCTACCCCGAAAATAAGCCCTAGTTGCAGTTCAATAATAAAGTGTCCAATCAGCTAAAAAGTTATAGAATACAGCAGGACACTTTATTAAAGAAAACAGACACCCCCCAAAAGAGAGAAGCCAGACCCCACAATCATACCAGACCAAGAAGCTGTGGAACTTGAGAAATTGCAGTGGAACACATCAAGGACCTGTGGTGGAACGCACACACATACACACACTGATACACACAAACACACACACACAGACATACACACACACACACACACACACACAGTATACACATCCGGTGATACCATACTGCTCCAGGACCTGGGACGCTGACGCTGTGGAACGCGGTGGTCCTCAATGCGCTCCACAGGTCCTCACGTTCAAAGTGTTCCACGTCCCCCTGTCTGCCAGAAGCAGTTCGGTATCATCGGATGTGTATGTGTGTGTCAGATGTGTCTATGATGTGTTTGTTATGTGTGTTAGTGGTGGCCGACCAGAAGTAGGGAGGAAGGGAGGACCGTTGTGGAGAAGGCAATGACCTGCAGGGAGCGCACGGGAGGACCTGGGAGCAACACAGATGCCCGGAATCTGGAAGGTATGATTCTCCTGTGGGTTCTCCTTTTTTTAAGGGGGGAGAAGCGTACTCCCAACTTGTGTTTCCCGTGAAATAACCTGCACCCCAAAAATAAGCCCTAGTGCGTTTTTCGGGGGAAAAAATAATATGACTGTCTTATTCTCGAGGAAACACAGTATTTATGCATTGTGATCTATTCAAAGGCAATTGATAGCTCAACCTTCTCTCTGTGTTGATGTGTATGGGGATCAATCTCCTGACTCACGTAATTCCATGGTCAAGTGGGTCCAGGGCTATGATGCAATCTTGTTAGGCAGGAGGTAATCTGCTGAGGCCTGACAAGAAGCTTTAGCCCTGGCAACAGACTCTGCATTTACAAACATACTCATGAACATCCAAAGCATTCTACCACCAAAAGGAAAGAGATCTCTGTCACGCTCCCCGGCTCCTCGGCCATGCTCCCCGGCTCCCCTGCCATGCTCCCCGGCTCCCCTGCCTTGCTCACCAGCTCCCCTGCCACGCGTCCCCCGCTCCACAGCCTCCATGCCCCATCACCTGCGGTCCCCAGGCAGCCCGGTCCCTGCTCCCGGCGCCCGGCGGCAACTCTGATCCAGCCCGGCACTCCTGCCTCCTGTGCACCGCTCCCTGCTCTGGCTTCTGGCACCCGGGCCTCGCGCAGGCGCATTAGGGCGCGCGCGCGGTCATTGACCCTCTCTTAAAGGGCCAGTGTCCTCCAACAGGATATTGAAGTATCAGGTACAGGGTATATAGGGGGATCCTTTCCAAGTGGGCGGGGCCTGTTCTTCGTGTTTGCTAAGCTAGGAGTCAGGTCTCCTTGTGTCTTGTGCCATACTTACCTATCTCTCTCGTAGAGTCGCTCCTGCCACACCAACCGGTCCTGACGATACCCGAACCCCGAACGGTGACTGTCTGCCATCCCGTCAGTTCCTACCATCTCCGATCCCTGCGGTGACTCACCTTCTCGTGCCGTTGGTTCCGGCTTCTGCCTGACGTCATCTCGGCCTCCGAACCTGAGCTCCATCACCCGGACTACCATCAGAGACCCCGTGGTCCCAGGGACTTCTTCACTCCACTCCTCTGCACGGACTGTCCTGCTACCTGTAGTGCTCCGGCTACCGGGCACCTTGCCCTCGGTGAGGTGTTCAGCCCAGTGGATCCACCTCCTGGGTCTGCCCCGTCCACCTGGTCCTAACAGTAAGAACAGGCCATGGATCCCGCCGAAGCACTAGCGGCCCAGCTGGGCACCTTGCAGCAAGAACTCGTACGACAGCGCGAGACCCAGTCCCGCATGCTGGCCTTCATGTCCTTGGTGGATACCCGCCTGAACACGCTGCAAGCAACTGCCACGTCCCTGGCATCTCAGGCTTCTACTGCACAGTCCACGGCCACGGTTCCCGTGGTGGCTACCTCGGAAGCTTCTAAACTCCGCTTGGCCTCTCCACCCCGTTATGCCGGAGATCCCAAGACCTGCAGAGGATTCTTAAATCAGTGCTCCCTCCATTTCAAGCTGCTTCCGCACCTGTTTGCCTCCGACCAAGCCAAGGTGGCGTTTGTGATGTCCCATCTAGAGGGTGAGGCACTGGCCTGGATGAACCCCTTGTGGGAACAGGAGGACCCTTTAACTACTAACATCCAGGACTTCCTGCAGGCGTTTAGAACCACCTTTGACGAACCCGGCCGTGCCGCCGCATCCGCCTCATCACTCCTCAGGCTACGTCAGGGGACCATGACGGTGGGGCAGTATGCCATCCGCTTCCGCACCTTGGCCTCAGAATTGGGGTGGAACAATGAAGCCCTTACCGCCGCCTTCTGGGAAGGACTCTCCGGTCGTATTCAGGACGAGCTGGCGGGCCGCGATGTTCCATCCACACTGGATGCTCTAATTGCACTAGCCACCCGCGTGGACCTCAGATTCCAGGAACGATCCAAAGAGGTGTCCCGCGAGAGACGTCCAATACGGCATTCCTCTCCTCCACAGAAGCCCGTCATACCTCAGTCGGCATCGTCTGGCGTCTCTGCCCACGAACCCATGCAGATTGATCGTCTGAGGCAGTCCAACCAACGCCGAGCAGAACGGCTCGCTAAGGGTCTCTGCTTCTACTGCGGAGAGGGCACACACCTGCTACGTTCCTGTCCAGAGAGACCGGGAAACTCCAAAGCCTAGGGTTGGTAGGAGAGGCCACCCTAGGTGCTGGGACTCTCTCAGACCCGGTTACGTGGACTGTTCAAGTGACCACGGGAGAGACGCGGTTCACGGCCGAGGCGTACCTCGATTCCGGGGCAGCAGGCAATTTCATCCAGCAGGCCACGGTGGACAAGTACCAGGTGCCTGTTACTCCACTCGACAAACCCCTCGTGATTGCCTCTGTGGATGGGAGACCCCTCTCTGACACCATCTCGTGGATCACCAAGTCGGTAGAATTACGTATCGGTGCCCTGCACACCGAGAACATCACTCTCTACGTCCTCCCACACATGTCTCATCAAATCCTGCTGGGACTCCCCTGGTTACGGACACACGAACCGTCAGTCAGCTGGCGTACTGGTGAAGTTACCCGATGGGGCTCCTCTTGCCACGAGAACTGCCTGAAGACCATACAGCCCATCCGACGACCTCCGGTTCCGGAGTCCCTACCAAGACTGCCTTCGGCCTATTGGTCCTTCGCGGACGTCTTTGATAAAAAGGAGTCAGAGGTACTGCCGCCACATCGTCCTTACGACTGTGCCATCGACCTACTCCCGGGAACTACACCACCTCGAGGACGGATATATCCTTTGTCCCCTGCTGAAACAAGGGTCATGTCTGCCTACATCACTGAGAACCTGGCAAGGGGATTCATCCGGAGATTCTCCTCTCCTGCTGGAGCAGGCTTCTTCTTCGTTAAGAAGAAAGAGGGCGACCTGCGCCCATACATTGACTACCGGGGATTGAACCAAATCACCGTAAAAAATAAATACCCCCTGCCGCTCATCCCCAAATTGTTTGATCGGCTTAGAGGAGCTCGTGTGTTTACCAAGTTGGATCTTCGGGGTGCCTACAACCTGGTCCGCATCCGCTCTGGGGACGAATGGAAGACCGCATTCAATACTCGCGATGGGCACTATGAATACTGTGTGATGCCCTTCGGCCTGTGTAACGCACCAGCAGTCTTTCAGGAATTGGTGAACGACGTGTTCCGGGACCTTCTCTACGTCTGTGTGGTGGTATATCTGGATGACATCCTGGTCTTCTCTCCGGACCTCCAGACCCACAGAGAGAACGTGCAGCTGGTACTACAAAGACTGAGAGAGAATCGTCTGTACGCCAAGTACGAGAAGTGTGTCTTCGAGCAGTCTTCTCTTCCCTTCCTGGGTTACGTAATCTCCGATACCGTTCTGCAGATGGACCCAGAGAAGGTATCTTCCGTTCTCAACTGGCCCCCTCCTTCCAGACTAAAGGCAATCCAACGGTTTTTTGGATTTGCAAACTATTACCGTCAGTTTATCCCTCACTTCTCTACCCTGACTGCGCCTCTCTCCGCCTTGACCAAGAAGGGGGCTAATCCAAAGGACTGGTCACCTGCGGCAGACGCCGCGTTTGGCTCCCTGAAACAGGCATTTGCTTCCTCTCCTGTGCTCCACCGTCCTGAGTTAAACCGACAGTTCACCTTGGAGGTGGATGCCTCCTCCTCGGGAGCCGGAGCAGTGCTCATGCAGAAGTCCTCCTCCGGGAAGATGGTTACTTGCGGTTTCTACTCCAAGAGCTTCTCCGCGCCTGAACGCAACTACACCATCGGTGACCAAGAGCTATTAGCAGTCAAACTGGCTCTGGAGGAGTGGCGCTACCTTCTGGAGGGAGCAGTGTACTCCGTGATCATTTACACGGACCACAAGAACCTTGAATACCTGCGGTCCGCTCAGCGACTGAACCCACGCCAAGCCAGGTGGTCCTTGTTCTTTGCCAGGTTCGATTTTCAGCTCCATTTTCGGCCCGCGGACAAGAACGTGCGAGCAGATGCCTTGTCCAGGTCATTCATGCCCATGGAACAGGAGGAGGAGACGTCTCAGCCCATCATCTGCCCAAGTAAAATCGTTCCGGTGGCCCCTGTCACCCTGGCTCAGATACCGCCCGGGTAGACCTATGTCTCTGAAACTGACAGACAAAAAGTGTTGCACTGGGGCCATGCCTCGAAAATAGCCGGCCATGCTGGTCAGAAGAGAACATGGAGTACAATTGTACGTCACTACTGGTGGCCATCCCTTCGCACGGACGTCGCATCTTTTGTCTCAGCCTGCTCCTCTTGTGCCAGGAACAAGACGCCCAAACACCTGCCATATGGTCGCCTTCTGCCTCTGCCTATTCCCTCCGTTCCGTGGCAACACATTGCAATGGACTTTATTACAGACTTGCCCTTGTCCAACGGACACACAGTCATATGGGTCGTGGTGGATCGGTTCTCCAAAATGGCTCATTTCGTCCCTATGGCTGGACTCCCCTCTGCCCAGGAACTCGCTGACGCCTACATCCAGCACATCTTCCGGTTGCATGGCTTTCCATCACACATTGTGTCCGACAGAGGAACTCAGTTTACCGCTTCTGGAGGGCCCTCTGCAAACATCTGGGAGTGGCTCTGGACTTTTCTTCAGCCTACCATCCTCAGTCGAATGGCCAAGTGGAACGAGTCAATCAGATCCTGACCTCCTTCTTACGTCACTATGTTAATACCCATCACGATGACTGGTCCACGCTTCCTCCTTGGGCTGAATTCTCCCATAACCACCACGTCAGTGAGTCCTCCTCCAGCTCTCCCTTCCATGTCGTTTACGGACTTCAGCCTTCCGTCCCATTACCTGTATCCTCTTCCTCGGATGTCCCTGATGCTGATGCTGTAGTCCGTGACTTTACAACAATTTGGGACTCTGTCAAGACGTCCCTTGGACGTGCTTCCCTGCGGATGAAGAGACACGCAGACAAGAGGCGTCTGGATCCTCAGTGTTTCTCTCCAGGAGATCTGGTCTGGCTTGCTTCCAAGTACGTCCGATTGAAGCTACCATCATACAAGCTGGGTCCTCGCTACATCAGGCCGTTTAAGGTCATCAGCAAGATTAATGAGGTCTCCTACAGGCTGCAGCTCCCGGCCACGATGAGAATACCCAACTCCTTCCACGTCTCCCTGCTCAAGCCGGTTGTCCTTGGTCCCTTCTTCGCTGCTGCCAGTTCTGCTCCTCCTATTGCTGATGATGACATCTATGCGTTAAGGGATTTCGTGGCCATGAAAACCGTGCGGGGCCGACAGTTCTTCCTGGTGGACTGGGCTGGGTATGGTCCTGAGGATAGGTCCTGGGAACCCCGGGAGAATGTGGGTACTCCCCTGATACGTGCCTTCCTGTCCCGGTTGCGGGGAGGGGGGCGTGGGGGAGGGGGTACTGTCATGCTCCCCGGCTCCTCGGCCATGCTCCCCGGCTCCCCTGCCTTGCTCACCGGCTCCCCTGCCACGCGTCCCCCGCTCCACAGCCTCCATGCCCCATCACCTGCGGTCCCCAGGCAGCCCGGTCGCCGCTCCCGGCGCCCGGCGGCAACTCTGATCCAGCCCGGCACTCCTGCCTCCTGTGCACCGCTCCCTGCTCTGGCTTCTGGCACCCGGGCCTCGCGCATGCGCATTAGGGCGCGCGCGACTGACATTGACCCTCTCTTAAAGGGCCAGTGTCCTCCAACAGGATATTGAAGTATCAGGTACAGGGTATATAGGGGGATCCTTTCCAAGTGGGCGGGGCCTGTTCTTCGTGTTTGCTAAGCTAGGAGTCAGGTCTCCTTGTGTCTTGTGCCATACTTACCTATCTCTCTCGTAGAGTCGCTCCTGCCACGCCAACCGGTCCTGACGATACCCGAACCCCGAACGGTGACTGTCTGCCATCCCGTCAGTTCCTACCATCTCCGATCCCTGCGGTGACCCACCTTCTTGCTCCGTTGGTTCCGGATTCTGCCTGACGTCATCTCGGCCTCCGAACCTGAGCTCCGTCACCCGGACTACCATCAGAGACCCCGTGGTCCCAGGGACTTTTTCACTCCACTCCTCTGCACGGACTGTCCTGCTACCTGTAGTGCTCCGGCTACCGGGCACCTTGCCCTCGGTGAGGTGTTCAGCCCAGTGGATCCACCTCCTGGGTCTGCCCCGTCCACCTGGTCCTAACAATCTCCAAGTGGCAGAAGAACCTGGATGCCCATGTAGCGCCCCATGGGACCTGCAGGGCTACTCGTCACCGGACCAGTGGTATTTGGGTTGGTGTGAATGGCCTGACTCGTGGCCCCATCGGCTACATCAAAGAGGGTGCAAGGTGACGGGAAGTAGGGGATGGGAGTTTGCATTTCAGCGCCACCCGTGGTGCGCGGTGAGGGATCAGCCACCGCTCCAAGATGTCGCTCTCCTCTGGGGTTGATGTTACCGCAGCTCAGAAAGTCCAGCTCTCCACAGGTGGAGCGAGCCCCAGGGAGGACGGTGTTGTGAAGCGTGTGAGACCTTCCTCCTTGCGCCTTGTAGTATGCAACCCCGTGGTGTGAAGCTACTTGGGGGGACTCCAGTGTCCTTGGCTTTAGTTGCTGTCCCGTACGCAGGCAGCGCAAAACTTGTTATGAACCCGACCGTGGCCGTGGCTCCTGTCTCTATATGCTGCTGGTGCCCCGGGATTTTTGGTGGTGGACAATGGGACGTGAAATCCCCCTTCCCTGCAGATTCTGGTAGTCCAACATGAAGTATGTTCTACCTCAGGGCTCTGTATCCTGTGTGGTGCCGGTCCCAAAGGAGCTGTTGGGGCTTACCCTCTGGCTACCGTATGAACTCCTCTGTCTCACAGCTCCACCCGGTCATCTCCTGCTTCTCTCTCAGTCTGTCCGGCACCCAGTCAGCCCCTCCGGGGGGGAGCCCCACAGCATACCCCCAGAGGCTTTGTTTTTCTCTGCCTCAAGCTGTTCTCTCTCCTGCTCCAAACTGTTCTGAAGTGAAACTGTGTGTGCTCGCTCACTTCTTCAGGCAGCCCCTACCTTCCTCATGACTCACCAGTGCTGGGGAAAAAAACGTTGCTATGATGCCCACCTGCAATCTGATGGGACATCACCTAAAGGCCACTTTACATACAGAGATAAATCTGCGGCAGATCTGTGATTGCAGTGAAATTGTGGACAATCAGTGCCAGGTTTGTGACTGTGTACAAATGGAACAATATGTCCATGATTTCACTGCAACCACAGATCTGTCAAAGATTTATCTCTGAGTGTAAAGTGGCCTTTAGTGTATTGTGTAACTGCTGACTCATTGTGTTGTGTAAGCTAGAAAACACCAGTGATTAACCTTTTCTTACCCGGATGAGCATTGCACCTTACGTCAGATGCAATACCCTGTGGCGACTGAGCCCCAGGGGCGCCACACCCATCCAAAACAGAATCATGCAGCTCCTCAAGAAGATCTGTGCCAAAAGGGGAAGGAACATATAGTTTTAATACAGACAAATCCTCTGGCGTACTGTGCTGAGCATCCTGAATGCACTCTCTGAGATCAATCCCCAGAGCATCCACCACCATCCACTCACGAAGAATTTTAACAAGCTTTTCGTCCATCAACTCTAGAACAAAACTAAGAGACAGGGTGTCCGCTTTAATATTCTCAGATCTGGGGAGATAAGTAACTGAGAAATCAAACCAGCAAAGAAAAGAGCCCACCGGGCCTGTTTGGTGTTTAGACACTTGGCATCAATATACAATAGGTTTTCATGATCGGTAAACACTGTTACCTCATGTCTAGCCCCTACAACCAGTGCCTCCATTCCTCTCAAAGGCTGTTTTAAGCACCAAAAGCTCACAGTCACCAATATCATACCTGGATTAGGCTTGAGAGAGCTTCTGAGAATAAAAACCACAGTGATGAAGGTAACCATTCTTCTTTTGCGAAAGAACAGCCCCATCCCCACAGCAGAAGCGTCTACTTCGACCACAAAAGCCAGAACAATATTGAGATGAGTGAGATCAGGGGCTTTAGAAAAGGCCAAATTGAGGGCAGAGAAGGCAATTACTGCCACAGCTGGCCATGAGAAAAAGTCTGTTTCTTTCTTGGTCATATCAGTTAGAGGGTTGGCCATGACCAAAATGTTCTTAATGTATTTCCGGTAATCACTTGCAAAGCCTAGGAATCTCAGCAATTATTTAAGGTTACTTGGAAACACCCAATCAAGGACGGCCTGTACCTTATCGGGATCCACCTGAAATCCTAAAGTAGAAACTAGATGACCTAAGAATTGGACCTGCTGCACTACAAAATGCCATTACACCGTTTTAAAACGCTACATGGAATTACATGGAAAAGTTGAAAGGTTCACTAGCTAAATTAGAGATTGATGTTTTTAATCATTTGGAAAATGTCAACATAACTATAGTTTTTGAGAAGTGCACTATAAGACATATAAAGTGTAAGGTGCATTGTTATATGATATTTTGTGATATTTGTCATATATTCTAAAAGTTTGAAAAAACAATCAAAATTATAAATTAAAGAAAGACATTTCTCCAGTAGAAAATAAATGATTGTCACGAATAATCTGAAGGACTTGCAGGACATGCTCTCGGTGTATCTCCTGAGAACGTGAGCAAATTAATATGTCATTCAGATAGATCACCATAAATCTACCCACCAGAGAGCAAAAAATGTCATTTATGAAACTCTGAAATACCGCTGGAGCGTTGGTCAACCTGAACAACATCTCCAGGCTTTCAAAATGACCCTCAGATTATTAACAGCGGTTTTCCATTCATCATGCTGTCGAACACGTATGAGGCCATATGCCCCTCAAGTCAAGTTTAGAAAAACAGCTAATTGATTAGACAGGTACGATATAAGGGGTAAAGGATAGGGATTGTGAACCATGATTTTATTAATCTCTAAAGTTCACGCATGGAAGAAAGCCTACATCTTTTTTCTTAAAGGGAACCTGTCACCACTGTTTTGGCGTATAGTCTGCGGCCATCACCACCGGGCTCTTATATACAGCTTTCTAACATGCTGTATATAAGAGCACAGGCTGCTGTGAGAACATAAAAAACACTTTATAATACTTTCCTAACGGTCCTGCAGTTGGCCATATGGGCGTCTCCATTCTCCGGTGCCGGCGCCGCCTCTTTCAGCCATCTTCGTCCTCTTTCTGAAGCCTGTGTGCATGACGCGTCTATGTCATACACACTTGCAAATCCTGCGCAGGCTCACTACAATACTTTGATCTGCCCTGCTCAGGGTAGATCAAAGTGCGTCTGCTCAGGACCTGAATGCCGGCGAGTGTGGATGACGTCGGGCACGTCATGCACCGCGGCTTCAGAAGATGGAGGACGAAGATGGCCGAAAGAGGTACCGCCAGCACCGGAGAACGGAGATGCCCATATGACCCATTGCACGACCGTTAGGTAAGTATTATAAAGTGTTTTTTATGTTCTCACAGTGGCCTGGGCACTTATATGCAGCATGTTAGAATGCTGTATATATATATATATATATATATATATAAGAGCTCGGTGATGGTGGCCGCAGCTTATACGCCAAAAAAGTAGAGACAGGTTCCCTTTAACAAAGAAAACCTCAGGGCAACTGGAGACATGGATGGCCGTATATGTGTTTTGGCCAGACTTTTTTGAATATACTTTTTCAAGGCCTCTCTTACCGGAAGAAAGAGAATAAACAAATAAGATTTAGGCATTTTCACATCTGGTATGAATTAGATAGCGCAATTATATGTCCTATGAGGTGGGAGAACATAACACGCAGTCTCAGAAAATACATCATCAAAGTTCTAAATAAATTTTGGAAGGTGAAACCTCACAGAAGCCAATAGTATAGATAAACAAGTAAAAAGAAACAAAAAAACAAAAGTCGCCCCAAGACAACCTCCATAGTCTCCCAAGTGATAGGCTTCGCCTTGGCTAGTTAAGCACAATCCTAAACTAATTTTCCAAGTAAAAACGAAACACCATAAATGTATTGGATCTAGTGTGTTGTACAGCTACCTTCATACATAGATCCTCGACCTTCGAGGTCACGTGGCTTTGAGAAAGTGGAGAATTATCAATTGCTGAAATATGAAATGGGAAGACCGAGAGTAGAGATATGATACCCACAGTTAAAGGGGTCATCCGGCTTCTTTTGACTTTTTTTCATTATTACCCTATTGGGCTACATTGGCGCAGGTAAGTAGATAGAGACCACTTACCTGCCCTGCTGTAAGCCCCTCTCCCCCGGCTTAGAGTGGACATGTGACCGCTCCTGCCGCGATTTTGCTGCTTCCGGTCATTTCATGTCTACATGGGCAGGGCCATGTTGACATGCAAATCTGGAACAGCATGTCGCCTCCCTGCTGGGCTGTACAGTGCGTGGAGTAACCGCCCCCGTTCCCTGCACCCTCCCAAACATTCCCCTGCACCCCGTACTCTGGCCACAACCTCCCACACACTCCGTAGTCTCCCTCCCCCGCCTCCTGTGCCCAGCTACGTGCGCCCTGAATTCCAGCCGATTCAGTGTCCAGTTCAATAAGGCAAGGAACACTTGCTGTCAGATACACTGTCAGCGCTGTGTCCCCAGCGCTTTATCATGTTTATTGCCTGACGCCCTGGGAACTGTCTCCCCCCCCTCCCCCGTGCGCGCTGTCTGTGTCATCATGGGTCACCTGTGTGTGCATCAGCCTGTGTCCCGCGCCAGCCCCGCTGATGCCCGCACTGCAGCGTGTCAGTGTCTGCCCCCCTCTGCAGTATAAGCTGCTTCTCACCCTGCAGTGCGTGCAGCCGCAGGGATGACGAGCGCTGCTTGTCATCACTGCCCGTGCAGTCTGTGTCCCGCTCCCTGCCAGCCCCGCAGCTGCGAGCACTGCAATGTCAGTGTCTGCCCGCCGTATCAGCAGCTTCTCACGCCGCGGGGCTGGCAGGGAGCGGGACACTGACTGCTAAAGGTGGTGTCACACACAGCGACAACGACGTCGCTGCTACGTCACCATTTTCTGTGACGTTGCAGCGACGTCTCGTCGCTGTCGCTGTGTGTGACATCCAGCAACGAGCTGAACCCTGCTGTGAGGTCGCCGCTCGTTACTGAATGTCCAGCTTCATTTTTTGGTCGTCGCTCTCCCGCTGTGACGCACAGATCGCTGTGTGTGACAGCGAGAGAGCGACGAAATGAAGCGAGCAGGGAGCAGGAGCCGGCATCTGGCAGCTGCGGAAAGCTGTAACCAAGGTAAACATCGGGTAACCAAGGTGGTTACCCGATATTTACCTTCGTTACCAGCCTCCGCCGCTCTTGCTGCCAGCGCCGGCTCCTGCTCTTTGCACATGTAGCTGCAGTACACATCGGGTAATTAACCCGATGTGTACTGTAGCTAGGAGAGCAGGAAGCCAGCGCTAAGCAGTGTGCGCGGCTCCCTGCTCTCTGCACTGTGACATGTAGCTGCAGTACACATCGGGTTAATTAACCCGATGTGTACTGTAGCTAGGAGAGCAGGGAGCCAGCGCTAAGCAGTGTGCGCGGCTCCCTGCTCTCTGCACTGTGACATGTAGCTGCAGTACACATCGGGTTAATTAACCCGATGTGTACTGTAGCTAGGAGAGCAAGGAGCCAGCGCTCAGTGTGCGCGGCTCCCTGCTCTCTGCACATGTAGCTGCAGGTTAGATTAGATCAGATAATTACCTGCTGTGACGATCTCCTGCCTCCTGACGTCACCGCCGTCACTGCCTTCTCTGCCCGTCTCGCGGGCGGCCCGAGACTGTCACTAGCAGTGACGTCACGGGCTCTCGCGATACTGCGTAGAACGCGGCGGGCATAGAAGTCAGTGACAGCGCTGACGTCAGCAGAGCAGGAGATCGTTACTGCAGGTAATGATCTCATCTAACCTCCTGACGGCAGCGCTCGGCATCCCCTGCAGTGACCTGGGCTGACCCATTGATGTTAGCTCAGGTCACTGCACGGCTCTCCCAGCCAATGGGGAACATTTTGTTCTTCATTGACTGGGAGTCTCATTGACTATGGTATGGATCGCCGTGCGACTCCCTTATTGGATTACGCCGGATCCGGATTGGATTGTTCTTGTCAATAAATTGTTGAAAGAGGGAATGTGGGGAGTGTTTTTTCAAATAAAACTTTTTTTGTTGTCTATTTTTTATTTCTTACTGACTGGGTTGGTGATGTCGGGTATCTGATAGACGCCTGACCTCACCAACCCCAGGGCTTGATGCCAGGTGACATTACACATCTGGCATCAACCCCATATATTACCTCGTTTGCCAACGCACCAGGGCAACGGGATGAGTTGGGGCAAAGCGCCTGGATTGGCACATCCAATGGATGCGCCACTTCTGGGGCAGCTGTAGCCTGCTATTTTTAGGCTGGGGAGTGTCCAATAACGGTGGACCTCCCTAGTCTGAGAATACCAGACCACAGCTGTCCGCTTTACCTTGGCTGGTGATGCAATTTGGGGGGGACCCCACGTTTTTTGTTTTAAATTATTTATTTAATTTTAAATAGCGTGGGGTGCCCTCTGTTTTGGATTACCAGCCAAGGTGAAGCTGCCAGCTGTGGTCTGCAGGCTGCAGCCGTCTGCTTTACCCTAGCTGGCTACAAAAGATAGGGGGGACCTCACGTCGTTTTTTTTTAAATTATTTATTTATTTATTGGCTAAATACAAGGCTAAGCACCCTTTAGTGCCACATGAAAGTCACTAAAGGGTGCCAGCTTAGAATATGCGGGGGGGGTTAGGACATTATATTGGTCTTTCTCATCTATTATCTATCCCTCTATCTATCCCTTGATTCATTCATCCATCCCTCTATTTATCCCTCTAGCTATCTGTCTCTATCTATCCCTCTATCTGTCTAGCTGCTTCTGTTTTTTGCAGTATGAAAAAAATAGGAAGGTACGCAGATGACACACGGACCATATACAGAACGGAACGGATGCCACACAGTTGCATCCGTGAAAAAACATGACCATTTTTTTGCAGACCGCAAAAACGGGGCAGTCCTGTTAATGTAGCCTAATCAAGAGGCTTATGAGGGTGATGTATTTAATTACAAAAAACTGTTTTTTCTTGGTGTATGTGTTTATTTACTGTCACTTACAGATTACTGCCCGTGATTGCACTTAGTAATCAACTCACCTGTGCCCGCTCCCGCTCCCGCTCTCCATGGTGCTGATTGCTCCCGCGGTGCAGCATCCGGCCGGCGCTGACCCCCGCAGCAGCTGCTTCCGGGTCGGCTGTGTCGTGCATCATGAATATGCGCGACAATAATGAGCCGGCTCAGAAGCAGCAAGCTGCACGGGCTGCAGAGGACATCGCTGGACGCCGGGTGAGTTAAAATGTTTTTTATTTTAAAAGCACGTTTTTTTCTGGCACGTGTTTCACGGACCACACCACTGCGTGGTCCGTGGGACATCAGTGATGCCAGAAAAAAATGGACATGTCTCCGTGCAGCAATCACTGACACGCGGGTACGCCGCACGGAGACACGTGCAGTGAAAAATCACTGATGTGTGAGCAGACCCATTCATTACAATGGGTCTGCGTATGTCAGTGATTCTGGTACGTTTAAAAAAAAAGCACAAACGTCCCAGAATCACTGACGTGTGAAAGGGGCCTTACACAGTATTCATTTATCTATAAGGGGTGAGGAACATGTAACAACTCTTTCTGTTACCATTGTGGATGGGATGTGAGCTGATTGCTGTGTCACAGATGAGAGAAGCTGGATCTCTGCTCTGTCACATGCTGAGAGGTCAGGTGCTGGGCAGGATACTGACAGCCATTGAATGTGCAGAGGGAGGACAGGGGGCGTTCCTGGACACTGAGGCCGGGCAGGGGGCGTTTCTGGACACTGAGGCCGGGCAGGGGGCGTTTCTGGACACTGAGACCGGGCAGGGGGCGTTTCTGGACACTGAGGCCGGGCAGGGGGGTTTCTGGACACTGAGGCCGGGCAGGGGGCGTTTCTGGACACTGAGGCCGGGCAGGGGGCGTTTCTGGACACTGAGGCCGGGCAGGGGGCGTTTCTGGACACTGAGGCCGGGTGGTGCCAGCTCTGACTGAGGTTTGGCAACCAAGAATACAGGAAATTGTCATGTTTGTTGGAGCTGAATGTAAACAAGGTGCTGCAGAGAATAAAGGGTGAATTCAAGAGGAACAAAAGTTAGAAAACTAAAAATAACAATGTAGGGGTGATTTATATGACAATACAGCGCAGATTAGCTTACAATTTTTTTTGGAGTGTATGTCGGATAACTCCTTTAATAGAGAAGTGATGATCAATAAGATTCAAAGCAGACCCTGAGTCCACAAATTTAAAAACAAAACCTGATTTAGGCTATGTTCACACAGGGCATTTTTGGTTAGTTTTTGCTGCATTTTTTAGCTGCAGATTTGCCTTGCTTTTATGCATGCTAATAAAAAGCTGCTTTTTACAGTCCCAGCAAAGTCTATGAGATTTCTAGAATCTCATACACACACACACAAACACATCAGGTTTTTTTCCCTGACTGTTTTGTCAAATACCTGCGTTTTTGGCCAGTTTTTTTAAAGCATGAGTATGTCAATTCTTTGCTGCAGATTTACTGCTTTTTTTATTAATACAACTCATTTTGTAGAAAAAAGCAGCAAATCTGCACCAAATCTGCAGCAAAAATGCCACTAAAAAACATATGAAAAACGCACCAAAAATGCAGATGACTCAAAGGAGATTTCCTGCCACAAGATCAGGTTTTGGTCAGGAAAAAAACTTACCAAAAAAGCCCTGTGTGAACATAGCCTAAAGCCCCCTTTACACGCTGCGATATCGTTACCGATATCGCTAGCGTGCGTACCCACCCCGTCGGTTGTGCATCACGGGCAAATCGCTGCCCGTGGCGCACATCGCTTACACCCGTCACACAGTCTTACCTTCCCTTTCTAAGGGGGCGGTTCGGGCGGCTTCACAGCGACGTCACACGGCAGCCGTCCAATAGCAGAGGAGGGGTGGAGATGAGCGGCCGGAACATGCCGCCCACAAGTCTTCCTTCCTTATTGCCGGTGGACGCAGGTAAGGAGATGTTCGTCATTCCTGCGGTGTCACACATAGCGATGTGTGCTGCCGCAGAAACGAGGAACAACCAGCGGCATGCACCACCAACGATATTATGAAAAGGAGCGGCGTGTCAACGATCAACGATTTTTGATGTTTTTGCGATCGTTGATCGTCGCTCCTTGGTGTCACACGCTGTGATGTCGCTAACGACACCGGATATGCGCCACTAACGACGTGACCCCGACGATATATCGTTTGCGATTTTTCAGCATGTAAAGCACCCTTTAGGGGTACTTTGCACACTGCGACATCGCAAGCCGATGCTGCGATGCCGAGCGCGATAGTCCCCGCCCCCGTCGCAGCTGCGATATCCTTGTGATAGCTGCCGTAACGAACATTATCGCTACGGCAGCTTCACATGGACTCACCTGTCCTGCGACGTCGCTCTGGCCGGCGACCCGCCTCCTTATTAAGGGGGCGGGTCGTGCGGCGTCACTGCGACGTCACACGGCAGGCAGCCAATAGGAGCGGAGGGGCGGAGATGAGCGGGATGTAAACATCCCGCCCACCTCCTTCCTTCCGCATATCCTACGGGAGCCGCGGTGACGCCGGTAGGAGATGTTCCTCGCTCTTGCAGCTTCACACACAGCTATGTGTGCTGCCGCAGGAGCGAGGAACAACATCGGACCGTCGCGTCAGCGTAATTATGGATTACGCCGACGCTATACTGATGATACGATTACGACGCTTTTGCGCTTGTTAATCGTATCATCTAGGCTTTACACACTACGATGTCGCCTGCGATGCCGGAAGTGCGTCACTTTCAATTTGACCCCACCGACATCGCAGCTGCGATGTCGTAGTGTGCAAAGCCCGCCTTAGTCTTCAAGGACACCTGTAAACCTGACGCTTTTACAAGAGATAATCTCAAACTCTTGGAACCTGCGTCTTCACACTTAAGGGTTCTTTTTTTTTTTAAATTCATTAATGTAGCACAAGGATTGAACCATAATGTTACCAGAATGACCACAGTATAAGCAAGAATAAGTTGGAGCTCCTTGTTTCGTACCCTCTCTGGGATCCCTACAAGCACCAATTTGCACAGATTCCCTAGTCTCAAATGATGGAGAAGCCATCAAAATATCCTTAAATGTGTCTCCATCCCTCAGACGCCTGTCTACAAAAATAGCAAAGGTCTGACAGTCCCTGGCAGAACTGACTCTGAAGAGCAGGGTCATACCAAGAGGTCTCCACAACCCAATGCCTGAACTCTGAACAGTCCACACTATGACCTCCCTGAACCAATCTACAAATTTTAGATTCAGCAACAGTGACTTTATCAGGTTAGTCGTAAAGGAGGCCGACAGTTGAGAGAAATGTCTCTACTGAGGCCAACTCCAGAAAATCTTTAGGAAAAGAAAAAGCCCAGGCCTGTGGATGTCCACATAGTAAAGACAAAACAAAGCCTACTTATTGACTCTCGGAACTATAGGCGATAATAGAAAGTTTAGTTCGGTCACCGTTAATGCAATCCAGCATATTTAACTTAGACTTCCAAAGCACTACACTGATAACATTGGTCATTAGTAGCTGCCGAACAGGCCTGCTGCTGTTGGTCCCTAATTTTTTCAACCTCCAAAGATAAGGCCTATAATTGTGCAGCCAAGGAGCAAACTGGATCCATACGGATTACCCAGAACACACCATACGGGCTGACTATAATATTACGACTGAGCCCCTCCACTTACACGAACAAACCAAAAGAGATGTTAACCACAGGTCCTTATACAGAGTAGGAGAACCCTAAACCCGAACCTTTTTCGTCCCTGCCTGACCACAGAGGTTGGCACCCTAAAGTTACACAATGGCGCTCCACTCAGCGTCAATGACCCTGAGTGTCCTTATTGGTGCCCTTAACTATAAACCAAGTATAAAATGAAAACACCAATAAATATAAAGGAAGTGTACACAGGCAGAGGGTGAGACACAGGGCTTACGATGTGTTTACACCGTCGTACAGGGAACATGGCTTACGGAATAAGTGGAACCTCAACACATTCTAAATGAAACAAAATAGAAGAATGCCGGAAATAGAAACAAACAAACCGAAAGGAAAAGCAAAAGTGATTACTCAGCAAGATTCTAAAGTGAGGAGCTGGAACTCCAAATATCCATCAACCTTAGACTATAGCCAGCAGTGAAGGCATATACATGGCGAGAATAAATAGCCCCTCCCAAGATGTGATAGGGCAAAACAAAATGAGGAAGTGAACACACCTGAGTGGAAATAAAACTGAAGGGTAGGGCAAAAGGCTGCTGTGCTCTGCATTATCACAAGTGTGCTTCTTAACATGCTCTGTTCTGCTGTGCTCCTTGGTAATGCTATATTGCTACTTATAGTTTCCTAATTAATCCACCTTTGCTATATTACTGGGCTTGTTACATTCCTGGGCTCTGCTACATCATCACAAGACTGACTCCTGGAATACACGGTTTAGAGAATCCAGCTCACCATCGGAGCCTTAACACTGTGGATTCAAATAAAAGTTGCTTCTTGGGGTGCCTGTGGCACAAGAGTCACACCACTGGTGTTTGCGTGCCCCACCACTGATGTTTGCACATCCTCCACTGATGTTTGCATGTCCCACCACTGATGTGTGAGTGCCCCAACACTGATGTTTGCATGTGTGCTGCCCCCACGTCAGCAGCCGAGCTGCTCGGATCCGGATCCGCAGTGGCTCAAGGGGGTCTCCGGACCCAGGGGTCGTGCAGACACTCAAATAAAAAGGAGGATGTAGTATGTATAGGGGATTGTTGTAGATTCTTCGTGATGCCACCCACGGTGTGTGGTAAGATGTAGTACCACCGCTGCTATTGCGGAGCACCCGGGGCGGTGGAGTGGCAGCTAGGTGTTGGAACCCTCCGTGGGTGGGGGTGGATGCCCCGAGGCTCAGTGTCCAGAACACGGGGGATGATGTATGCCGGAGTTGGGCACCGGGCCGGACCGGGGGATATTGATGTACTCACTGTTGAATAATTGCACATAAGTCTGCTGGTAAACCAAGGTGTCAGTGGCCGGCTGCCGCGTCCGGGTGTACTCGGGTCCGACACCCGGCTGGTGTACCAATGTCCCTTCCTCCGGCACTCTGTAACTTTCTCAATTCTGGACAACCTTGTATGGAACGGGGAAGTCCGCTCCCAGTGCTGTTGTGGTTGGAAGTCGTGCCCGCGAAAACTGACTCTTGGGATCTCAGTGGGTGTTTGCGGATACCCTATCCCCCGCGGTGGGCTGCCGTTTCGCTCTATCTGGGCTCACACTTTGGAACAACATCTGGAACCTTGCTCCCGGCCTGGCTAATTAGAGAAGGGGCTTGCAACCGTCTTCTAACTGGGGTCCAGGTACACTTCCTGTGCACGGTTTCCGGGTCGGATCTCCACCATCGGCACCGGCGGGCTCCAACCCTGTCCGGTCCACTTTGGATTTCCCGCGACCGGACTCCCGTCACCTTTAGACATGGTCCACTGCTTGCCACCTAGCCAGTAGGCCAGGGCCACTACCCTGGCTACCCTTCACTAGGCTCAGCCTTCACCTCACTTCCACTTGAACTAACTACCACTGAACTCGAACTTAACTACTTTGTTCCCGCCCCCAGCTCCCAATCCGCCTGGTCCTGCCTACTGGTGTGTCCTTCTTACCCTGAGGGGGGTGGCTAGGATTTTGTGGCAGATGATACCTGGTGTTGGATGGTGTTATGTCGGGTGAATTGTTTCTCTGTGACCACCTGGCGGCGCCAGGGCATCACACATGCCCCACCACTGATGTTTGCGTGCCCCACCACTGATGTTGCATGCCCCACCACTGATGTTTGAATGCCCCACCACTGATGTTTGCGTGCCCCACCACTGATGTCTGAGTGCCCCGCCACTGATGTCTGAGTGCCCCACCACTGATGTCTGAGTGCCCCACCACTGATGTTTGCATGCCCCACCACTGGTGTTTTCGTGCCCCACCACTGGTGTTTTTGTGCCACATCACTGGTGTTTGCGTGCCCCACCATTGATGTTTGCCTGCCCCACCACTGATATTTGGACTAGGCAGGTAGTCACAGGTAGAGCCCCGCACAACACCTGTGCCTAACAAGGTGTCAGCAGCCAAACACTTTAAACCCTAGTCACCCCCCTCAAAGCTTGATGGGCACACCAGGGGGCGGAGCTAGCAGTTGGCCCACCCAACGAGGAGTCCAGAGAGCCTGAGGCGGGAAAACAGTCAGTTGGTAGTTGGTAGTTAGTAGATTAGTTCAGGAGGTGAAGGAGAGTGGAAGCAGGCCTGTGTAGCAGGTCTGCAGCAGTCTGACAGGTGCCAGGGTCGGAGCCCGGGCACCTTTGGCTAGCAGGCATATGGAGGCCTCTTCCTGCAGGCTCGGTGGAACCGTGGTGGACCGGGACAGGGTAGTGGCCCGCCGGTACCGACCCGGGGAACCGACTCGGAAACCGGAGCACAAAGGGGGGTACTCAGACCCTGAAACGAGGTCCAGAAACTACTGGACTGAGTTAATTAACTGATTGCGGCCAGGACTATAGGTCCTTTCCCACCCAAAGTCCCGACTGAAGACAACAGCCCAGCGAGGGGGATAGAAAGCCACCGCTCAGGCAGAGAGATCCCACGGGCCAGTGTCTGCGGGCAAAGGGCTCCTCCAACATACACAAGCTGGGGAGCGGACTCCTGTATTGCAAGTTCAGGTAGTCCATCAACACTTAAAAAAGGTGCAGGAAAAAGGCAGAGACCACAACTGGGTGGGGGACCAGACTGCAGCCGGCTGCGTGCACCGACTACCATCATCTTGGTTTACCGGAGACTTGTGTGTGTTTCTAATCGTGAGTACACCAGTGCCCTCCGGCCGCGCACCTCCCTGCACCCCCCTACTACCCCCCCCAACGGGTCCCAGGGCCACCATCCCTACCCACAGAGGGGTTAACATCTTGCTGCGCAACATCTCCCCCGAGTGCCCCGTAACCGCAGCGGTGGTGTCCACCTTTACCACAACCCGTGGGTGGCATCATGAACTTAACCACGGCTTCGGCCGTAAACCTACGTCTCTCAAAACACCAGCCCCTTTCAGATCGGAGTGATCACAGGGCCCCCGGGTCCGGAGACGCTCGAGCCACCCACCAGTGAGCCCGGATCCGAGCGGTTTGGTTGCAGCCGAGCCCGGGGCGGTACATTTGCGTGCCCCACCACTGATTTCTGAGTGCCCCACCACTGATGTTTGTGTAGCACCCACGGGTCACGGGGTTAAACTTGTTACCCATCGACGGGCCTGGTGATGTCCGGTCTGGGGATGTCACGGGTGGCCATACCCGGCTTCGTGGCCCCAAGGTGTACAATAAAGAAGGGGGGATGATGATGGAGGTTTGTCTCGTGACGCCACCTGCTGTACGGGGCCATGGATTAGCTGCCGTTGCTGTCGCTGTCCTCCGGAGCAGATGGTTGTAGCAGCTAACTTGTTTCTGCTCCCCACAGGTGGAGTGGGCCCCAGGGATGATGAGGGGAGTAGTGATGTCGGGCGCCGAAGCACGGGGCGCTGGCAAGGCAGGTGGACACAACAGTCTCTGCGGGTTCAAGGTCTCTTGCCCCACCACTGATATTTGCGTGCCCCACCACTGATGTTTGCATGCCCCACCAATGATGTTTGCCTGCCCCACAACTGATGTTTGCATGCCCACCACTGATATTTGCATGCCCACCACTGATATTTGCGTGCCCCACCACTGATGTCTGAGTTCCCCACCACTGATATTTGCATGCCCCACCACTGATGTCAGAGTGCCCCACAACTGAGGTTTGCGTGCCCTACCACTGATGTTTGCGTGCCCCACCACTGATGTTTGCGTGTCCCACCACTGATGTTTGCATGTCCCACTACTGATGTTTGCATGCCCCACCACTGATCACTGATGTTTGAGTGCCACACCACTGATGTTTGCGTGCCCCACCACTGATGTTTGCGTGCCCCACCACTGATGTTTGCGTGCCCCACCACTGATGTTTCCTTGCCCCACCACTGATGTTTGCCTGCCCCACTGTAATAACCTGCAGGTAACGGGATACGCAAGGACTGCACGGAACCACGGGGGTTAATCAATGCAAATTTAATAACATATTGCACAACACAGGTGGAGGAAAAATGCGGGAAAGGAGCACAGCAGTAGAGATAATGCAATATACATACAACTACTTTGAATAGCTTGTCAAGGGTAGGAAGCCTCAGATTGTACTCCCAAAAGCAAAACACAGAAATCCTTATTAAACAAAAAAACGCAGAGTCCTTGTTACCTTACTCGCATAACACTGTGCAGTCTTTTCCTATCTGTCCCTAACTAAAAGTAGTGTGCACACTTAACTGCAGGTTTCAGCGTGGGGTACCTCGTCACCGTTGGGGCCTGTATTCCGCCGGCAGACACCTCTAAAGTTCAGTCTTTGTCCCGGATCTGTAATTTGCCCGTGCTGTCTGGCTCCTCGCTCCACATCCAGCCTTTCTTGGATCTGTGTCTTGGGGAGATGTCACGCAACACTCAGGTACTTGGACCTTGTTCAGCAGGGCAGAATGTGGCCTTGCCTTATTTCGCACGTCCGGACACACACTTCTCTGCATAAAAACAGCTACCAAACAAAACTAGCTCCTCTGCACATCCTGTTCAGGACTGTACCAAGTAAATCAAGTCGCAGGGGTTTGTGCCCGCTGTTCTTTGTTTTGAAGGTAGGTGGCAGCATAACAAGGAAAAGTCCACAGTCTTCTAACCTATATATGTAAATCTTAACAGATCTTACATTTCCCCCCCTCTTTAACCTCGGCCGTCCCGGCCGATACTCTCCTGAGGCGCTCTGCACAGGGGCACACGGTGGCAACTCCTGCCCTGCTTCACAACCTGGTGCTTGGGAGCCAATGTCTTAAAACAGGATCCAGTGACAGAACACACAAATTCATCTGCCAAGTACCGATCAGGGGGAATACCAGCGTTAGCCCGCTCAGTCCGGCGTGGTACTACGGCTAAGTCACCAGACGTCGGCGCCGTATCAGGGAGTACAGTATTCTCGTCCCCATCGCTGGCGATTGGTGACTCCTGCTCTGCAGGGGTGGCACCTGTGTCTTGAATGGATGGGGGTGTGGATCTCTCCCAGTCTGCTGGGTTGGTCGGGGCCCGCCACCATTCTTCATCATCAGAGCCCTCTTCGACGGTAACAGGAACGGGCACGGGCACCGTCTCCGAGGTACTTTGTCTGGTCCTGTCTTCTGAATAGCAGGGCCTCAGCATATTACGATGCAGGATGAGGGTATCGCCTCTTCGCTCGCCTCTCACTTCGTATACTGATCCGTGGGGAGAGATTCTTCTGATCACAATGTACGGCTCCGTTTTCCAGCGCTCACTCAACTTGTGTCTCGGGTGTTTCTGTGCAACTAGTACTCGGTCTCCTGGCACAAACGGGGCTTCACACACAGGTTTCCGCTGCGGGTGTGTCTTTTCTTGCAGCCGCTTGGTGACAATTCGATGGATAGTCTCCAGCCGTCGACGGTGACAGTCAACCCAGGAACCTATGCTCTGACCTTCGCTGATCTCGGGGGGAGCCAGGTTGAGCTCTTCAATGCCTCTTCCGGCTCTTCCAAACAGTAGTACGTATGGGGTGTACCCAGTGGTGGAGTGGACACGATTATTGTACGCCCACACGAGTTCTGCGAGATAGCCGGGCCAGTGATTCTTACGATCATCCTCCAACGTGCGTAGCATTTGTAGGAGGGTCCGGTTAAATCTCTCGCATGGCTCCGTTGCCCTGCGGATGATAAGGCGTAGTCCTTGACTTCTGCATTCCGTAAATCCTTTGCAGCTCTCTCATGACACTGCCCTGAAAGCAAGCCCCTTGGTCGGAATGTATTCTTTTGGGGCAGCCGTACACCCGGATAAAGTCATCACTGATGGCTCGAGCAGCTGATTCAGCCGTCTGATCTCTGGTGGGCGTCACCACCGCAAATTTGGAGAAGTGATCTGTCATCACAAGGCAGAACTGATAGCCCCGGTGGGAGTGGCCAATCTTCAGATAATCGATCATGAGTACTTCCAATGGCTCTTTGGTTACAATAGTCTGTACTGGTGCTTGCTGTGGGGGAGCCTTACTTAACTCGCAGGAACGGCACAATTTACAGGCCTTCTCTACTGCCCGAAGCATCTGAGGACAGTATACTATTCTTTGCAACCACTGGTAAGTCTTGTCCGGTCCGAAATGGGCTCCCTTCTCATGCGCCTCTCGGGCCAGTGGTACTGCCATCTTCTGGGGTATCACTACTTGCCACCGTACTTCCAACTCTGTAGCTAGGTGCACCTTCCGATACAGCATCCCTTCTTGCACCGACAGCTTATCCCACTGGCTGAGAATCTGGAGGGCCACGTGCGACAGCGTGGCCCGTATTTCCTTTCTAGGCTTGCTCTGCTGGATCACCCACTCTTTCACTTGAAGCAGTTCTGGGTCAGAAGACTGGATTTTCACCCATTCCTCTCTGGTTTGGCCAAGCAGGCGTGATGTCGTGCCCGATGTAATTTCCAGCATACGAGCCTCTACCACTTGAGCGGTGAATTTACTGAAGTCCGGAATTTCGTCTTCCTCCAACTGTTCATCTCTCTCCCCCACTGGGGCTTCGGTGGTAACACGAGAAAGGGCATCCGCATTCTGATTTTCATGCTTAGAGCGGTACTGCACATGATAATTGTATCTGGAGAGTCGTGCCAGCCACCTCTGTTCTATTGCTCCCAGTTTGGCGGTGGAGATGTGAGCCAGGGGATTATTATCCGTATAGACTTCAATTTGGGCTCCCGTGAGATATTCCGAGAACCTTTCGGTTATTGCCCATACTAGTGCCAGTAACTCCAGCCGAAAGGAACTGTAATTCTCGGGATTGCGCTCGGCTTCTCGCAACGTCCGACTTCCATATGCAATCACCCGTTCAGTACCATTCTGTACCTGGGCCAGTACTGCACCCAGGCCGTAGAGGCTCGCGTCTGTATACAACCGAAAAGGGAGGTTATAGTCTGCATAGGCAAGCACAGGGGCGCTAACCAAGGCCTCTTTCAATCGGTGTAAGGCTTCTGCTTGTCTTGGTCCCCAGCAAATTTTTTGTGCTTTTGGTCCTTTCGCAGTCCCTCGGAGCAATTCGTGCAAAGGTTCTGCCTCCTTCGCGAAATCTTTGATAAAGCGACGGTAATATCCGGCTAGCCCCAGGAAAGCTCGAACCACACTGTGCTGGGTGTGGGCCATTGTAGCACTGCTCTCACTTTCCCATCGGAGGGCTGTACGCCGGCTTCTGACACCTTGTGTCCGAGATATTCAATCTCTTCCTGAAAGATCCGGCATTTTTTTGGTTTTAGTTTAAGCCCATGGGCCCGTAACCGCTGAAACACTTGGCCCAGGTTTTCTAGATGTTTCTCAAAGGTTGCAGAATACACTACTATGTCGTCCAGGTAAATCAATGTGGCCTCGAAGTTCATGTCTCCAAGGCAACTTTCCATGAGGCGCTGAAAAGTTCCTGGGGCATTATTTAGTCCAAACGGCATGCGAATGAACTCGAAGAGTCCCATGGGTACAATAAATTCGGTCTTCGCCTTGTCTTTCTCTGCCACAGGGACCTGCCAATATCCGCTGGCCAGATCGAGGGAGGAGAAGTAACGTGCCTTTCCCAACGCCGACAGGGACTCCTCTATCCGGGGCAGAGGGTAGGAATCACGAACCGTGCATCCATTAAGCTTGCGGTAGTCAACACAGAAGCGGGTAGACCCATCCTTTTTCTTGACCAGCACGATTGGGGCAGCCCATGGACTCTGACTTTCTCTTACCACCCCGCTCTTCAGCATCTGCGCCAAAAGCTCTTTTACCTCTTGGTAGTACTTTGGGGGTATTTGTCTGTACCTTTCCCTGATCGGTGGGGCATCTCCTGTGGGTATTTCGTGCTGAATCTTGTCAGTACAGCCGAAATCTTCTGCGTGACGGGAGAATGTGGCTTGATTCTCCCAAATAAAGTCCTCTATGGCTTGGGCTTGCTCCGAAGCGAAGGGGCTCAGGTCCACTCCCATCTGCCCTAAGATGACGCAACTGTTCCATTGATCAGTGGGTTTCTCTTTTCTTTCCATAGAAACAGCCCAAGTCCAGGCTTCCCCTGCCATGGGCTGCAATTCAATCGATTCTGCGGCCGCCACCTCTTCAGGCGCCAGGTAGACATGGGCCAGAACAACTCCCGAGGTCAAGGTGTAGGCCTGTTCACCAGTGTTCTCGCAACGGAAAGGGACCCTTCCATTTCTTACTGTTGCTAAAGTGCGAGCCACCAACGGTTCATCTCCGTTCTCTTCACCACAGTAAGGCTCCACCAACACCTCCATCCCCTCGAGTGTACGGTGGGCCCCGACTGGCAAGGTGAGGACTGTCTCACGATTTGGAGGTAGAGTAATTGTTGTCTGTCTTGGGACTCGAACCCTCCCCACCGGGTAGCGGCTCCCACCATTCTTCCACAGTCCTCGGGCACGGATAAGGTGTTGGAAGACCTTTTGGGCGGGCCTGTTAGCAACTGTTGTCTTCCAGTAATCACAGCCCCCCTTGTTGAAGAGCAACTGGTCTAATTCTTTCAGGACATTCATGCCAATGATAGCTGGCACCTCTCTGTCGTACCGGCCCTTCGTTAACACAATCCCTTTTTTGCCTAAGTTCTGGCCACAGGCACGTATGTCCATCCACACGACCCCTACAACCGGAATGGGAAGATTGTTTGCAGCCCTCAGTTTGATATGTGCCCCTTTGTCAATGGATACAGTTTGTCCAAAATGTTGGTAGAAGAACTGTTCTGGCATGGTGGTCACTTGGGACCCAGTATCCATCAGGCATCTTACTTCTTTCCCTTCAAATTCGGCCGTGATCGTCGGCGTGCAGGCTGCTATATCTTTAGGGCGTTGGTTTTCTCTAAGCTCAGTTGGTCTCCCCGCCATGTGCCCATCCATGGAGGGAGGCACTAGTTTAACAGCGGTCTTTCTTGAGACGTCTTCCTCTCCGGACAGTGTCGGAATAAATGGTTCCGATTTCCACAGTTCCAACACTGGTAGTCTCCAGCGGGTCTTGATCGTCTCTGCTCGATCTGTCCCCTCTCTTCTTGATAGGTATGCGTGCGGGTATTTGGCCGCGGTGCTGTAGTTCCTACTTCTGACGCCGGGGCTTGCATATTCTTCAGCAACTCTTGTAGAGCAGTAACAGTCTCTTGTAACTGATCCACTTTAGCCTCAAGTTGGCTCGGTTCTCGGTTTTTCTCACCCGGGACTACCTTATGCATACAAACTTCACCCAAGGCGTTCTGCGGGTCGCAATTTTCAGTTTGTGCGCGGGAGACTGCTTCTTCCAATATTTCCTGGAAAGTTAGTTTTTTTTCTACCCTGAGCCGTTCACGGAGGGCACCTTTGATCTTGGGGTTATGTAACCCACGGAGGAATTGATCTCGTAGGGTACGGTCAGCATAACCGGGGGTTTGTGCTAGCTCTGGCTCTGCTGTAAGCATTTGTCTCATTATTCTCTGGAGTGCATTTGCATACTGTGGCAGACCTTCTTCTTCACCCTGCAGCCTGTAGAACAGTTGCGCCTGTAAATCTCCTGCTTCTGGTTTCCCGCCATACACTCTCTCAAGAATCTTCACCACCTGCTCTAACGTCTTTCGTTCACTCTCAGGGCGCAATAAAATGGTCTCTTGAGCATGGCCTTCAAGGGCAATCAACAGTATCTCCCCTTGATTTTCTGCAGTCACTCCTGCTACTCTCAACATGCCCCTCACTCTCTGCGCCCAGTCATGGAGAGGTACATTGCTGCCAGTAAATTTTGGTATATGGGTCAGCATAGCCCCCAGGGACAGCTGCCTTGCTGGTATTCCCCCATCAGGTTGTATTAGAACACCTCCATCAGCGACACCCCCCTGTCCGTCCATTGTTCCGTACCAGCCTGCGTATCCTGCCGACTACGCCAAATGTAATAACCTGCAGGTAACGGGATACGCAAGGACTGCACGGAACCACGGGGGTTAATCAATGCAAATTTAATAACATATTGCACAACACAGGTGGAGGAAAAATGCGGGAAAGGAGCACAGCAGTAGAGATAATGCAATATACATACAACTACTTTGAATAGCTTGTCAAGGGTAGGAAGCCTCAGATTGTACTCCCAAAAGCAAAACACAGAAATCCTTATTAAACAAAAAAAACGCAGAGTCCTTGTTACCTTACTCGTATAACACAGTGCAGAGTCTTTTCCTATCTGTCCCTAACTAAAAGTAGTGTGCACACTTAACTGCAGGTTTCAGCGTGGGGTACCTCGTCACCGTTGGGGCCCGTATTCCGCCGGCAGACACCTCTAAAGTTCAGTCTTTGTCCCGGATCTGTAATTTGCCCGTGCTGTCTGGCTCCTTGCTCCACATCCAGCCTTTCTTGGATCTGTGTCTTGGGGAGATGTCACGCAACACTCAGGTACTTGGACCTTGTTCAGCAGGGCAGAATGCAGCCTTGCCTTCTTCAGCACGTCCGGACACACACTTCTCTGCATAAAAACAGCTACCAAACAAAACTAGCTCCTCTGCACATCCTGTTCAGGACTGTACCAAGTAAATCAAGTCGCAGGGGTTTGTGCCCGCTGTTCTTTGTTTTGAAGGTAGGTGGCAGCATAACAAGGAAAAGTCCACAGTCTTCTAACCTATATATGTAAATGTTAACAGATCTTACACCACAACTAATGTTTGCATGCCACACCACTGATGTTGTAGTTATAAGAACTGTTCGGATAGTTGCTGCACACCTTGATGATGTCAGTGATCACAGATGTCTGTGGCAGCTACTTATGTACGTAGGTTGAAAGACTCATTGATATTTATATATTTTCTAAGAACATCTCCGTCTGAGCGCAGCGGCTCCGGTATATTGTGCTTATCAGAAGATGTTTTCTCCATATTCCAACTTATTTGCTCTCAGTTCTAGGAAAAATTATGTTTTTGAGACTCATATCTTTAAAGAAAGTTTCTCATTTTGTGTAAATTAAGTTTCATTAGTTAGTGAACACCTCTGCGACTTTCCGATATAGTTTATGCTTCAATTCCTTAAAAGAAACCTGTCTCATTAGATCCATGTTGTCTGAATCACAGGCAGTGAGAATCAGAGCCGGGCGGCGAGATTACAGCCAGTTATGTTTTACTGTGAAATATATTTAGAAAAAATACAGTTTGGAAAGTCGGACAGTGACTACAAGAATAGACCTGACAAACCGGAGGTGCTCCCAGGAGGTATCTTCCTGCCCCATTCCAATTGATTGACAGGTATCTCCTTATTTACATACATGGAGAAGACCTGTCAATCACCTAGAGCTGGGCGAGGAGAAGATGGCAGTAGTGGGGAGGCCTGAAATTGAAATCAGTAGAGGATGGGCTGTACACAGGAGGCCTCTTGTCAGCCCAACAAGACCCCCTTCTCCTCCTCTCATCCTTCCCCCCTGTTCCAACTGTTGAGCTGCTAGTGACATTACAGGAGGGAAGTGGCTCCTGTGTATGTACAGCAGTGACATATGGGAAGGGCTGCTCTTCTCTCGCCTCTCCTCAAGGCCAGTTGCCTTGTTTACCCCAACAGATTTGGCTCCACTCTTTTATTATACCAATCCAAGCCCCTCCCCTCAACATTGATGCTGTGCAGTCACCCTGCACAAGGATGGATGAATCCTCTGCTATAGCTGGAGGAGACTGGGGTGCCAGGAGGAGGAGACCAGGGTGCATGAAGGAGGAGACTGGGTCCAGGAAGTAGGAGACCTAGGTGTGGGAAGGAGGAGACCGGGGTGCGGGGAGCAGGAGACAGGGGTGTGAGGAGGAGGAGACTGGGGTGCAGGGAGGGGAGGAGACTGGGGTGCGAGGAGGAGGAGACCGGGGTGCTGGGAAGGGAGGGGACCGAGGTGCGGGGATGAGGAGACAGGGGTGCAAGGAGGAGACAGGGGTGCACGAAGGAGAAGACCAGGGTGCGGGGAGGAGGAGACCAAGATGCAGGGAGGAGGACATAGTGGAACGGGGAGAAGGAGACCGAGGTGCGGGAAGGGGAGGAGACCGAGGTGAGAGGAGGAGGAGACCAGGGTGCAGGGAGTTGGAGACAGGGGTGTGGGGAGAGGAGACTGGGGTGCAAGGAAGAGGATACCAGGTTGCAGGGAGGAGGAGACCAGGGTGTAGGCAGGTGGAGACCGGGGTGCAGGAAGGAGGAGACTGGGGTGCAGGGGGGTCTGTTTCATACCTGTTACTTGTTGCCGGGCCAATGTTGGTCGTGTAGTCGCGGCGGCCTGCCCGGTTTCGTGCCCCGAGGTGTGCACAATAAAGGGGGGTAGGAGGTGGATGTTGGAAGTGACTACGCCACCTGTGGTATGCAGCCAGGAATTAGCCACCGCTGTGGGTGATATCCTTTGGGGTGGATGGTGATGCCGTAGCCGAGATATTTCTGCTCCCCACAGGCAGAGCGGGCCCCAGGGAGATGAGGACGGTGGGGACGGATGGTGTCGTCAATGACAAGGACGATACTGAGGCTGCAGTTCAAAGTTCTTTTAACTCATAGTTCATAAGATTCCCCAGTGGTGCCGCTCTCCACCACAATGGGCTCCAGCCGGTCCCAGGTAAATCATAAGCAATAACCGGTGTTTGTGGAGTGTGAGACCTTCCTCCTCTGTGCTTACTTGTGGATCCCTGTGGCTTGAAGCAACTTGGAGCCCCCGGTGTTCTTGTAAAGTGTCCCATCCCGTATGCAAATGGCACGGATCCGCCATGACTGTTATCTTGACCCTATGTGTCACTGTGCTCTGGGAAAATAGGTGGTGGGCGATGGGACTTGGAATCCCCATCCCATGCAGATTCTTGTGGTCCAATGTGGAATATGTCCCACCCCAGGGCTCTGCACCCTGTCTGCGCTGGCACTGTGGGAATGGTTAGGCTCGACCTCCAGCTACCATGTTCTCCTCTGTAAGTGTAAAAACACCAGTAATTAACCTCTTCTTATCTGGAAAAAGCATTGCGCCTTAAGTCAGATGCAATACCCTGTGGCGACTGAGCCTCAGGGGCGCCACATTCCCCCACAGCGAATCGCAGCACTCTGGGTGTAACGCCTGCCTGGATCCACAGACTCAGACAGGATTTAATGGACAGGCTAGAGGAAAGCCACTCATCAAGCAGGGTCCCCAGAACCCTGAAACCCTTTAACCCCTATACAGGGATTTGCAATTACACAGGGCCCTGGAGATCACTACCTGTGGAAGGCTGCAGTCTGAGAGAGTTGTCATCAGGCAGGATCAAACCAGGAATTTCAGAACAGGGACAGAATCAGCAGGCAAGGACATAATCAGAAACAAGCAGAGGTCAAAATCGGATTGGGCAGCAAGGTACAAAAACAGCAGGCAGGAGACGTAGTCAGGAAACAAGCGGTAATCAGCACACGAAATCACAGAACAGGACGAAACAGGAGTCAGAATTATCAGAACTATATCTGGCAGAGGTCAGCAGACAGGAGGGGCATTAAAAAGGGTGTGGTGTCTTCCCATAGGCTGTAGCTGAATGATGCTACTTCAGCTGGGAGACACCCGCCATCTACAGTCAGCCAGTGGCACTGCAGATCCCCAGGAGACCAAAAATAATGGATGAACGGAGCCTGCTCCCACCGGCGCCGCTGGCATCGACTCCTCTTGCATCACCAGCACTATCCACGGCAGGAACACGGCGTCGCTTGGCGATCAGAGTAGAAGTCAATGGAGTGGACTCCGGTGGTGACGTAAAAACCGAGGCTGCAAAACAAAATGCAGCGTATACCGCAAATTTTTATCATACATATCAGCAGGTTAAACATTCTTCCCTATCTGGGATGTCTATCACTTTAACGTTTCAAACATCCTAACTCCTATCAGTTCTATAAATCCTTATACACTTTACACGAAAAGCAGAGAGAAGCAGTATAGAAAAATAGCAGAAGAGAAGAGCAAAATAACACATCAAAACTCTATATCTGTACATTAAAAGCATCAATCAAACTTTTCATCAGCAGAGTCCATGGTGCCATAAACTGGTGCTTAATATTTACAAAGGCAGTCCTGGCCACACATCTCACGGTGACCCAGATATCCATTTAGTTAAATGGGAAAGGAAAAAGAGAAAGAAGGAAAAAAACCAAAAATTATCAATACTTTCAATAACTGTATACATTTAGGTTCAATATTTACAAGCCTCTCTATGACGCTCCAGGGCCCTCCAGGCATCCAAGTTTGGGGATAACGATGGCAGCTGGTCCCAGTGTGGCCCGCGTCGCCGGAGTTGCTTTCGGACAGCCAGGGGAGCACATTGCTTCTACCCTGTGCCTCCGATTTCCTCGGTCGGCGCTCAGTCCTCTGGGGTGGATAGTGATGCCGCAGTCGAGATGGTTCTGCTCCTCACAGGTGGAGCGGGCCCCAGGGAGATGAGGGCGGTGGGCTGGCTGGTGGCGCCGAAGCGCGGGGCGACAGCGCCGGCAATGACAAGGACGACACCAGGGCTGCGGTTCAAAGTTCTTTTTACTCACAGTTCGTAAGATGCCTCGGTGGTGCCGCTCTCCGCCGCTATGGGCTCCAACCGGTCCCGGGTACATCAGAAGCAATCACCGGTGTCTGTGGAGTGTGAGACCTTCCTCCTCTGTGCTTACTTGTGGATCCCCGTGCCTTGAAGCAACTTGGGGTCCCCGGGGTTCTTGTAAAGTATCCCATCTCGTATGCAGTTGGCGGGGATCCGCCCTGGGGCGCGACCATGATCTTGACCCCGGACCCCAATTGTCCCTGTGCTCCGGGAAAATGGGTGGTGGGCGATGGGACTTGGAATCCCCATCCCCTGCAGATTCTGGTGGTCCAACGTGGAATATGTCCCACCCCAGGGCTCTGCACCCTGTCTGCGTTGACACTGTGGGAACGGTTAGGCTCGACCTCCATCTACCATGTTCTCCTCTGTCTTACTAGCTCAACCGGTTGCCTCTTGCCCTTTTCCAGTCTGCCCGTTTCTAGCAGCAGTTTCTAGCAGCAGAAACTCTCAAGGACTCTCTCCAGCGACCATGTTGTTCAGAGTCTCAGACTATTCTAAAGTGAAAATGTCTGTGTGTTCCTTACTCCCTCAGTGCGGCCCCCACCTCCCTCATGACTCACGAGTGGTTGTCCCAGCAACCAGGAATTTCCCAGGCTGTCTGGCTTCCTGAATTGTGTAACTGGCTGAATCCCTGGCTGGATGTTGTGTAAGTGAAAAACACCAGTGATTAACCTCTTCTTACCCGGAATAAGTATTGCACCTTAAGTCAGATGCAATACCCTGTGGCGACTGAGCCTCAGGGGGGCCCCACAGGGAGGATACAAGTGCCTAGTGATGCCCCTGAGTGACACCCATGATTACAGGTTTTACATCCTCTGGGTGCAAATAACAATATTTCATTTCTCTGACTGTAAACACAGATTTTAAAATATTTTTTTCCTTTCTGCAAATAAAGCTTTTTTTTTTTTTTACTCTAAAATGCTCCATTCGCATTGACCCAGACCCCACCTATAAGAGCTTCTGCTGCTGCTCTTGTCTTGGCTTTAGTTAGTTCTTCTCAGCAGAAATCAGCAGAGTGAAGTAACAAGATCAGAAGAATTCAGGGAACCGGTGATGCAAACCTAATTGATTCTACTGAAGCCGGCTACAACCCTGAGCCCCTGCAATGCATCACTCTCCTATTACATAGTCATACAGACGTCTTCCTGCGGTCGGCTGGATACATATATACACATCATAATAAGCCCATTGTCAAGGGAGCAATAGTGAGCTGTCATTTAGAGGGATTGTCCCACTATTACCATGCATCATATATACACAGGACCCGTCTCCATTTTTTCCACCAGGATGATCTAAAAATTATATGGTTTTTGCCTTAGTTTCAGAAAATCATAGCAAACACACACTTTTGGTGTGGACAACCTGTGCTATTCTCTGCCCCCTACTGGTATCTACCGAGCTGCACAACACAGGACGGAACCAATGACTGACCTTAAAGGGAATCTGTCAGCAGCTATTGCTGTGTAATCTAAGAGCGGAATGATGTAGGGACAGAGATCCTGATTCCAGCAATGTGTCACTTACTGGTCTGTGTGTTGCTGTTTCAATAAAAACAGTATTTTATCAGTAGGAGATTATCACTAAAGGACTAGGCATCTCCTGTCTCCTAGTCAACTGCTCTGTGTAACCCCGCCCCCACAACTGATTGGCAGCTGTCGATGCATAGTGTACACAGAAAGCTGCCAATCAGTGGTGTGGGCGGGGTCACACAGAGCTCAGTAACCAGACAACTGGCAAAAAAAGCAGTGATTTTATTAAAAAGACAGAAAACAGCCCAGTAAGTGACACATCACTGGAATCGGGGTCTCAGCCCCTATATCAAGCTGCTCTTAAATTATATAGGAAAAACTTGGTGACAGATATTCTTTAATTTACAATATTTGTGCTTCTTAATAGGCTTTGTATGAGTGTGGTGTGCAGACTTTAGAGAGATAATGATCACGTGGGTGATAGTGTGGCGCCCTGGACTAGCCAGGTCGTCACAGGTAACAACACACACACACCCCCACCCCCAGCAGTTCACATCAGTCATCCCCAGTGAGACCTGATTTCTTCCCTCGGGTTCAGACAGACACACCAGGTGGGCGGAGTTAAGCAGATAGGCACGCCCACCGAGGAGTCTAGCTGGCCTGAGGCAGGAAACAAGTTCAGACAAGTCCAGGCAGAGGAAGAGAGAGGAGGTCTGCAGAGAGGCAGACGCAGTCTGGGGCCTAGGTTGGAGCCTAGGGCCCTCGTGTAGCCAGTCAGGCAGACGGTAGTGGCCGTCTGCGGGAGCCGGGAAAACAGTCTTGGTGGAACCGTAGGTAGCCGGGACAGGGTGGTGGCCCATCCGGTACCGAACCGGGGAACCAGCTGGAAACTGGAGCACAGGAGGAGCATACAAGGAGGTGCAGGAAAGGACTCACAATACCAACCTGGGGACAGGGGAAAAACACTGCAGCCGGCTGCGTGACCCGTCCATCCAGCCGTTTGTTTTACCAGAGACTTTGAATATCTTTGTGGCTGAGTGAGTACAACCGTGCCATCCGGCACTGCGCTGCGCAGTCCAAGCGACCCTGCACCTTCCCGACCCTGCCTTCCCGTCACCTCACCGGGGCCCGGGACCACCGACCCCCTACCCGTGGAGGGAAATCACCACCTTGCTGCCCACCACCATCCCCGGGATCCATTTACCGGCAGCGGCGGTGCTCCGTTACCTCACCGCACACCACGGGTGGCGTCACGGACAATCTCCCTTACCTAATCCCCTTCTTACTGTGGAGCCTGGGATCACAGACCGGGTCACGCCACCGTGAGACCCACAGAAATGACCCCGTGGCACGGATCTGAGTACCCCTTATCCTCGGGTGACACAATAGCAAAACCTCTCCCATGATATTGGTAACAGTGAAAACAGCTAGGCTTTGGACTTTGTGTCAAATCCAACTATACTACATTGCTGGATAACTCTGCTACATTGCTGGCCTGTTCTGCTTTGGACTCTGTGACAAACCCAGCTCCATTACATAGTTAGGTAACTCTTCTTTATTACTAGCCAGATCTGCTTTGGAATCTGCTGCCTCCGTAAGCTAAGTTCACATGTCCTGTAATCATACGTTAGAACAGATCCTGCAGAGATCCGTTGGGAAACTGATTACTGCTGGATCTGTTTTTTTAAGATTGGAAGTCTATAGAGTACAGATCTGTTAATGGACTACTATTTATCGGATGGCTAAATTGCAATCCTTTATCTGATCCGTCCTCCATAGATTATAATGTTTAAAATTGGATCCAGCAGAAATCAGTAATTTAATAACAGACAAAAAAGTTGTTAGCAGAACCTTTTTGCCAACGGATCTTTCATGGATCCATTCTAACAGATGATTACTGTCCATGTGAACCCAGCCTTAGGCCCCCTTCACACGCACGTGTCTCCGGTACGTGCTAGGTCCGTTCCCGCAGGTCCGTTCCCGCATGTACCGGAGACACGGGCACACGTATACCCATTAAAATCAATGGGTTTATGTGTACGCACGTGTTCTGCCAGTGGCCCGTGCCTCCATGTGGAGCAGACGTGTGCCCATGTGCTCCATACGAAGGCATGTCCGTTTTTCTCCGGCAGCACGGGTGTCACACGTGTCATTATAAAAATAAAAAAAACACAAACTCAGCTCCCCCAGCCCTGCAGTCTCTGCCGCGGCTGTCCCCTGCATCCGACCCCCAGTGAATTTAAACAACGCATCTTCTTCACTGGGGGCCGGAAGCAGCGTCAGCGGGGCGTGGCCTGTGCCGGACACTGTCATTCAGCACCATAGACAGCTCCGGAAGAATCAGGTAAGGCGGGACTTTCCGTTCTCCGTGTGTTATTACGTATAACACACGGTGAACACGCATGTGCCACAAACACAGCACAAGGGGAGCAAACCACCCCTTTAATATGTCCGTAAAAAAAACTGTTTGTTTTTTTCACGTGCGTGTGAAGGGGGCCTTAGGCCTCTTTCACATGTCAGTGAAAATCACGCACATTTTTCACAGACATGTCAAAGGTGCGCATTTATGGCACACGTGTGTTCTCCGTGTGCTATCAGTGATAACACACGGAGAACAGGAACTTTCTGCTCACATGTCCCTGGCGTTGCCATCCGTGTTCTGATCTACGGTCTCCGGTCCTACCGACTCCCCGCTACTGCTGCTGCTTCCGGCCCGCAGTGGAGTGAATATGCGATTGTCGCGGGCGGAGGAGGGGACGCCGCACTCTCCCACTGCTCGGGTCCGGCTGCCACTGCTGCTGCGGCCTGCTGCAGGGTGTATTGGACTATGTCGCCCGGCATCAGGTTACGACCGGGGTGCTCCTCTGGTAGGTGAGCATTCACATCCTGCCGGGCTATAAACACTTCGGCCTCCAGGCCCGGTTCATAAATAAATCCATAGCCCCGGCGGACATCAAACTGCCTCACCTGCCCTTCATACAGCGGGCCCGGACCCGGAAGGTAGCTTGTCTCAGGCTCTCCTTCTCCCGGATCGTATGGGCCACCATCTCCGCCTTCTTTCTCTCGCTTTCACCAATTTCCAGGCCCAGCGGTACCGGCTCCCTGTCCCAGTACGGCGCTGCTGCGAGCTCCGGCGCACGGGTCGGGCCCCGCGAGACCTGTTGGACGTTGCCCACTGCTGGTACTCTGGGCGCCAGGTCCCGCGGTGACTTGGCCTTAGACGCTGCCTTGCATCGGCAACCCGGCGCAACCTCAGCCGAGGTGTGGGGGATGGGCACAGGGGCTTTCCGCGACTGGGCCTTCGGCACGGAGCGGGCTATCGGCTCCGACTCGGGGACTTTCTCGGGGAACGCCTCCGGTTCGGTTTTCGGGGCTTTCCATGGCAGCACCTCCGGTCGACTACGGGCTCCGGCTACAGGTCGGCCCGCCTGGGCGGGCATGCTGGGTATCGCTACCGGTTGCGGTGGTAGCGGGCTTAGTGACGGGGTCACGGCTTCCGAGACGGGTGGCGAGGGAGGCAGCAGGGCGAGAGGGCTTAGACCGGGTCCCGCAGCCGCGATGACCGGCCCTTCAAGGGCATCGGGGCGTGGGTCACTCACCCTCCCTTCCTCCGCTTCCTCCTCGCGTCTCCGCACAGTCGCTATGACATCCGCCATGTCGGTCTCCCACTCCTCCACGAGGAGCTGCATCTTGACCTGCAGCCTCTGGTAGAGCTGCGCGGTCCGGATCTCCACCCACGCCGCGGTTCCAGGCGCGGGGGCTACGGTGCTGCGGGACGGCATCCACATGTTGCTGGCGGCTTCTCCCAGGAACAAGATGTCTGCAGAGTCCTGGCGTCCCTGCCTTTATAGCCGCGGCTACATGCGACCAGTCGCCATTTCGTCCCCCCTTAGCCTCTTTCTGGCTCCTCCTCTATCGGGGCGGGGTCTTGGCCTTCGCGCCTCCGCTACTCGAGAAGACGCTCGAGCGGGAACTTTTCGCGCCAAAGATGGCGGCTTCTGAGATTATTCGGCCGGACACCTCCGGCGGTAACAAGGCGCACCTCTACCCAACGGCAGAGCGGTAAGATCCTGTTCGTGACGGCAAGTTGTCGCGGGCGGATGAGGGGATGCCGCGCTCTCCCACTGCTCGGGTCCGGCTGCCGCTGCTGCTGCGGCCTGCTGCTGCTCGGTGGCTCGAGCGATGGGCCGGATCCCGGGGACTCGAGCGGCGCTCCTCGCCCGTGAGTGAAAAGGGATTGGTTTTTGGGATTGTTTATTGTCCGTGACGCCACCCACGATTGTGGTGATTGTGTTGACACCACCGCTGCTCTGTATGGGGATCCCGGGAGCGGTGACAGGGAGCAGCAAAGTTGTTGGTTCTCCCCTCCGTGGGTAGGGGGTGGTTGTCCCGGGGCCCAGTGATGAGGTGGGGGATGCTGGATGGCGGGGCCGGTGCAGGGCTTGGTGGGGTGCAGGGACGCGGGGGCAGCGCTGTGCCTTGCGGCACTGTGGTACTCACTCAACCTGAGACAGGGACACAGTTCTCGGTAAAACACACGGCTGGAAAGACGGTTCCCACGGACGGCTGCAGTTGCTTTTCCCCAGTAGTTGACGGTGACGGTCCCTTTTCCTGCACCTGAGATGATGATGGTAGCGATGGGTTCCCACCGGTAACCCGCTCCCCGACTTGGATATGGGCCGGAGGAGCCCTACTTTGCCCGCAGGCGCTGGCCCTGAGAAACTGGTGCCTTGGCGGTGGCGGTGTCTCTCTCTAACGGTTGGACTGTTGCCTTCAATCGGGACTTGGTTGTTGGGAGACCCAGAGGTCCCCTTCACAGACGGATTTGGCAAATTCACGGCGACTCCTAGCCTTGCCGGGATCCGAAAGGCCCCTGCCAATGGTGCTGACTGCTCTTTGTATACCGCTCCGGTACCGCCGGGCCACCACCCGTCCATGGTCCTTTCGGCAGCCTCCAAGCAGCCTCTCCTGCAGACAGTCACCGCCGTCTGCTGACCTTGCTGTCTCAGTCCGGGGCACACACCCGGACCAACTTCAGGCTTTCAACTGTCACTTTTTCTGTCACTTCTCTCACTGTCCTCCTTTACCACTTCCTTCTACTTCACTCCCTAGACTGATCTGCCTGGTTTTCCCGCCTCCAGGGCTGTGAACTCCTCGGTGGGCGGAGCCAACCGCCTGGCTCACCCCCTGGTGTGGACATCAGCCCCTGGAGGAAGGCAACAAGGATTTTTGGGTAGCTTTGATGTTCCTAGCTGGGGTGTAGGGTGTGGTGGTGTTATGACCTGTGACCCCTGGCTTGCCCAGGGCGTCACACGATGAGCATAATGATCGGGGGTCGGAAGCAAGTGACAGCAGCGGCAGAGGCTGCAGCACTGGAGAATGTACAGAAATTAATTTTAATTAACAGACACATGTGTTTTCCCCAGTGCGTGTCACAGGGATAACATCCGCGCGGTCCATGTGTGGTCTGTGTGACACCCGTGATGACAGAGAAAAACGGACATGTCTACGTGTGGAGCACACGGGCACACGTATGCTCCACATGGATGTGGTGCCCTGGACAAGCCAGGGGCCACAGGTAACAACACACACACACACCCACCCCCAGCAGTTCACAGCAGACATCCCCAGTGAGACCTGATTTCCTCCCTCGGGTTCAGACAGACACACCAGGTGGGCGGAGTCAGGCAGATGGAGACGCCCACCCAGGAGTCTAGCTGGTCTGAGGCAGGAAACAACGGAGTGAAGTCCAGGCAGAGGAAGAGAGAGGAGTTCTGCAGAGAGGCAGACGCAGACTGGGGCCTAGGTTGGAGCCTAGGGCCCTCATGCAGCAGTCAGGCAGATGGTAGTGGCCGTCTGCAGGAGCCGGGAAGACAGTCTTGGTGGAACCGTAGGTAGCCGGGACAGGGTAGTGGCCCGTCCGGTACCGAACCAGGGAGCCAGCTGGAAACCGGAGCGCAGGAGGAGCGTACACGAAGGTGCAGGAAAGGACTTACACTACCAAACTGGGTCTGGGGAAAAACACCGCAGCCGCCTGTGGGACCCATCCATCCAGCCGTTTGTTTGACCAGAGACTCCGTGTAAATTACTGGCTGAGTGAGTACCACCGTGCCGTGCGGCACAGCGCTGCCCCCGCGACCCTGCACCTCACCAGGCCCCGTAACCCGCCTGTCATCCCTAACCCTCACCGGGGACCCGGGACAACCAAACCCCTTACCCACGGAGGGGAGAACCAACATCCAAGCTGCTCCCTGTCATTGCTCCCGGGATCCCCGTCCAGAGCAGCGGTGGTGTCACAACTTCACCACAACCGTGGGTGGCGTCACGGACAATATCCCCAAAACCACACACCACCCCCCTTTCACTCACGGGCGAGGAACGCCGCTCGAGTCCCAGGGAACCGGCCCATCGCTCGAGCCACCACCGAGCAGCAGCAGCCGGACCCGAGCAGTGGGTGAGCGCAGCGTCCCCTCCTTCGCCCGCGACAACTTGGCGTCACGAACAGGATCTTACCGCTCTGCCGTCTGGTAGAGGTGCGCCTTGTTACCGCCGGAGGTGTCCGGACGAAAAATTTCAGAAGCCGCCATCTTTGTCGCGAAAAGTCCTCGCTCGAGCGTCTTCCCGAGTAGTGGAGGCGTGAAAGCCGAAACCCAACCCCTGTAGAGGAGGAGCCGGAAAAACACTAAGGGGGACGGATAGCGTCTGGCCGCATGTGAGCCGCGGCTGTGGAAGCAGGGACGCCAGGACTCTGCAAGTATTTGGTTCCTGGAGCACCGCTGCAAGAGATGGTCCGTCCGTCCGGCACTGCTGATGACGACGGCTCCGGCAGTCCGCCCGGCCGCAACGGCAGCGAAGTACCCGCTCGGGCAGCCTGGTGATGGACTGGGGCAATGGGTGCTGCCCATTTGCTTAGGGGCAGCATCAGGGCCAGGTTGTTTGGGTGGGTGACTGAAGGACCCGTTCCGTTGTTATTATTAAAAGTGTATTGTTGCAACGGTTGAAGCGATATGCCTCCCGTAAGGGAAGTTTTATGAAAAAAATGCATGTGTGAAAATGTTTTAAAATGTTTTATTCTTTTTCACATGTCAGTGAAAATCACGCACATTTTTCACAGACGTGTCAAAGGTGCGCATTTATGCCACACGTGTGTTCTCCGTGTGCTATCAGTGATGACACACGGAGAACAGGAACTTTCTGCTCACATGTCCCTGGCGTTGCCATCCGTGTTCTGATCTACGGTCTCCGGCCTACCGACTCCCCGCTGCTGCTTCCGGCCCGCAGTGGAGTGAATATGCGATGAGCATAATGATCAGGGGTCGGAAGCAAGTGACAGCAGCGGCAGAGGCTGCAGCACTGGAGAATGTACAGAAATTCATTTTAATTAACAGACACATGTGTTTTCCCCAGTGCGTGTCACAGGGATAACATCCGCGCGGTCCATGTGTGGTCTGTGTGACACCCGTGATGACAGAGAAAAACGGACATGTCTACGTGTGGAGCACACGGGCACACGTATGCTCCACATGGATGTGGCGCCCTGGACAAGAACAACAACAAACACACACACCCCTTGTAGTTCACAGCAGACATCCCCAGTGAGACCTGATTTCCTCCCTCGCGTTCAGACAGACACACCAGGTGGGCGGAGTCAGGCAGATGGAGACGCCCACCCAGGAGTCTAGCTGGTCTCAGGCAGGAAACAACGGAGTGAAGTCCAGGCAGCGGAAGACAGAGGAGGTCTGCAGAGAGGCAGACGCAGACTGGGGCCTAGGTTGGAGCCTAGGGCCCTCGTGCAGCAGTCAGGCAGATGGTAGTGGCCGTCTGCAATAGACGGGAAGACAGTCTTGGTGGAACCGTAGGTAGCCGGGACAGGGTAGTGGCCCGTCCGGTACCGAACCGGGGAGCCGGCTGGAAACCGGAGCGCAGGAGGAGCGTACACGAAGGTGCAGGAAAGGACTTACACTACCAAACTGGGTCAGGGGAAAAACACCGCAGCCGCCTGTGGGACCCATCCATCCAGCCTTTTCTTTGACCAGAGACTCCGTGTAAATTACTGGCTAAGTGAGTACCACCGTGCCGTGCGGCACAGCGCTGCCCCCGCGACCCTGCACCTCACCAGGCCCCGTAACCCGCCTGTCATCCCTAACCCTCACCGGGGCCCCGGGACAACCAAACCCCCTACCCATGGAGGGGAGAACCAACATCCAAGCTGCTCCCTGTCATCGCTCTCGGGATCCCCGTCCAGAGCAGCAGTGGTGTCACAACTTCACCACAACCGTGGGTGGCGTCACGGACAATCTCCCTTACCTAATCCCTTTTTTACTGTGGAGCCTGGGATCACAGACCGGGTCACGCCACCGTGATACCCACAGAAGTGACCCAGTGGCCCGGATCTGAGTACCCCTTGTCCCTGGGCGAAACATTTGGCGTCACGAACAGGATCCTACCGCTCTGCCGTTTGGTAGAGGTGCGCCTTGTTACCGCCGGAGGTGTCCGGCCAAACATTTTGCAAAGCCGCCATCTTGGGCGCGAAAAAATTTCCCGCTCGAGTGTCTTCCCAGAGCAGGAAAGGCGCGAAAGTGGAGCCCCGCCCCCTGAAGAAGGAAGTGCTAAAAAGAGACTAAGGGGGACGGGATGGCGTCCGGCCGCATGTGAACCGCGGCTGTGGAAGCAGGGACGCCAGGACTCTGCCAGTGTTTGGTTCCTGGAACACCGCTGCACGAGATGTCCCGTCCGGCACCGCTGAAACCTCAATGCCCGTGCCCGCGGCCAACGCCCCGACCGACCCGTTACCTCTGTCACCGGTAGCGGAGCTCGCAGCGTCTGTGAGGGAGGGCCCAGGTCTTACCTTTGTCACCGCCCTGCCACCGGTCCCGGCTTCCATCCCAGCCGCACCGCCGATGACGACGGCCCTGGCAGTCTGCCCGGCCGCAACGGAGATGACGACGGCTCCGGCAGTCCGCCCGGCCGCAACGGCAGCGAAGCACCCATCCCGTTAACTATCTGGGCAGCCTGGTTCTGGACTGGGGTCAAGGGGTGCTGCCTGTTTGCTTAGGGGCAGCATCAGGGCCAGGTTGTTTGGGTGGGTGACTAAAGGACCCGTTCCGTTGCCATTATTAAAAGTGTTTGATTGTTGTTGCAACGTTAAAGTGATATGCATCCCGTGATGGGAAGTTAAAAAGTAATGCTTGTGTTTTAATGTTTGATATGCCTTTCTACTTTTTGCAGGTAAAAGAAAAATAAAACCGGTGATGGACGGGCAGCCTGCGGACGGTCTGCATTTTGCTAAGGGGGAATGTGGCGCCCTGGACAAGCCAGGGGCCACAGGTAACAACACACACACACACCCACCCCCAGCAGTTCACAGCAGACATCCCCAGTGAAACTTGATTCCTTTCCTCGGGCCCAGACAGACACACCAGGTGGGTGGAGTCAGGAGATGGAGACGCCCACCCAGGAGTTTAGCTGGCCTGAGGCAGGAAACAAGTGGAGTCAAGTCCAGGGAGAGGAGGAGAAAGAAGGTCTGCAGGGAGACAGAAGCAGACAGGGGCCTAGGTTGGAGCCTAAGGCCCCCGTGCAGAGAGTGAGGCAGACGGTAGTGGCCGTCTGCAAGAGCCGGGAAGACAGTTGGTGGAACCGTAGGTAGCCGGGGCTGGGCGGTGGCCCACCGGTACTGAATCGCGGAGCCAGCTGGAAACCAGATTGCAGGAGGAGCGTGCTCGGAGGTGAAAGAGAGGACTTACATTACCAACCTGGGGTCACGGGAAAAACACCGCAGCCGCCTGTGGGACCCGTCCATCCAGCCGTGTGTTTTACTGAGAACTGTGTCATCATTACTGGCTGAGTGAGTACTACCGTGCCATGCGGCACAGAGCTGCCCCCGCAACCCTGCGACCTCTCCAGCCCCGTAACCCGCCTTCCAGCTCCAAAACCCTCCACGGGCCCCGGGACCACCAACCCCCCTACCCACGGAGGGGACATAACAACTACGCTGCTCCCTGTCATCGCTCCCGAGATCCCCGTCCAGAGCAGCGGTGGTGTCACAACCTCACCACAACCGTGGGTGGCGTCACGGACAATCTCCCTTACCTAATCCCCTTTTTACTGTGGAGCCTGGGATCACAGACCGGGTCACGCCACCGTGATACCCACAGAAGTGACCCCATGGCCCGGATCTGAGTACCCCTTGTCCCTGGGCGAAACAGACACATGGCCCATGGCAAAACACGCAGGTGAGCGCAGACACATTGATTTTAATGGATTTATGCGTACCCATGTCTCTGGCACATGAGGAAATGGACCAAACACGTACTGGAGACAAGGACGTTTGAAGGAGGCCTTACATAGGTTACTCTTCTTTATTACTGGCCAGATCTGCTTTGGACTCTGTGACAAATCCAGCACCAGCGTCGGACTGCGGTGTTTGGGGCCCACCAGAGGTATTGACCCCAGGGGCCCACCCTACAGTGATATGCAAATACCTGTTAGCCATTATCCTGGGTTATAGTGGAGCGCTGACTATGAAGCACAGGCGTCTCCGGCACATCTCCTGTACACACAATAACTGATGTACAATTACAGTAGTTTGCAGTAAGAGAGAGCTTTGTTGACAAGTGATCACAGATCCACAGGTTAGTTAGGTGATCACTTATTGAATGAATGGATCAGGGAACAAGCCGGACATTAGCTCCACTTTCAAGGGGATAGATGTTGCACGATCGGTGCAGGTCCCAGCAATCGGATCCGGCTGATGAATAAGTTATCACTGATCCTTAGGCCACATTCACACGTTCAGTATTTGGTCAGTATTTCGAAGACAAAACTAGGATTGGGTGAAAAATGCAGAGGTGTTTCTATAATTATTTTCCTCTGATTTTACCACTCCTGGTTTTGGATACAAATACTGAGGTAAAATACTGACCAAATACTCAACATGGTCACATGGCCTTAGAATAGGGGATTACTTAGCATATTTGTGCAGTGTAATAGTCACAGGACAGGGAGGGGTTAAACATTCAAGTATTCAATCTCTACTGGACTTAATCTTCCCTTTATTGATAGAGAAAAAAATGTCCTGCAGACACAACACAATCCACTATACCAAAACCAATAATACCACATACAAGGGAGAAATACCGCCACACCGTGACCAATAACATATTACCACCACATAGTAAATGAATACAACTACATGCAAGAGAGAAATACCACCACACCATAACCAGAACACATAATGACCGAATATTACCACATACAAGGGAGAAATACCTCAACACTATGACCAGACCACATAAATGACCAAATAATCGCACACACAACAGAGAAATACCACCACACTGTGACCAGACCACATATTACCACCACAATAATGATCATGAATAAAAACTCTGGTGCTCCGTTGGGCCAGTCCGACGCTGCACCAGCACCATTATATTTCATTAGTTGGGTATCTCTTCTTTATTGTTGATCAGATTTATTTTGGACTCTGTGACAAATCGAGCTCCATTACATAATTTTAGTTGGATATTTGTTCTGTATTGCTGGCAAGATTTGCTTTTTAGTCTGTGACAAACCCAGCTCCATTACAGTATATACCCTCATTTGGGTATCTCTTCTTTATTGCTGGCCAGATCTGCTTTGACTCTGTGACAAACGCAGCTCCGTTACAGTGTGTAGAGGACCTGCACCCATCTTATGGACTTATCACCCCAAAATAAATTAAGGCCATGTGCACACAATGCGTTTTTGATGCAGTTTTGGGCACAGATTTGTCTCAAAACTGCATGCCTATCCTTATGCTTGCAAAGTCAATGAGAATTCTCAGGTACTGTGCACATCTTGCTTATTTTTTCCTTGCAGATTTGGTGCAGAAAATAATCTGCAGCATGTAATTTCTTGGTGCATTTTTGCACACGCTGCCCTTCCACTCATTGACCTCATTATGAAAAATGCATGACAAAAAAAAGCACCAAAAACACACTTTTTTGTGCGTTTTTCTGCCAGAAAATGCAGATTTGGTGCAGAAAATTTCTGCACCAAATACTCACACAAAGCCTAAACCAATACAGACCAGACCCATAAACAAATACTAATTACATACCGAAGTCTGTTCAGGAAACTGATCCTATGCCTGGATCTGAAGGCTTTACATTTTTATTGTGCAAAGTAAAAAAAAGCATGAGAAGCTCTGTCTTCTGTGTTACTATCTCTAACTGCACTAATCCTATATTTCCCACTAATCCTATATTTCCCTGCCACTGCACAGCTAATCCGTCACCCAACGTTCTCCTCTAAATTAATATTGGCGCCCAGTCCATCTGAAATAAATGTGGACCTCAGATCAAACCCGCAAAATAAATATTAACTTTAAATCTAACCCCTAAAGAAATGCACACCGCCTTCAGCACATGTACCGCCCCGCGGGCTTGGCTGCGACCGCCGAGCCGCTCGGATCCGTGCTCGTACGGTGAGTGGTGTCTCAAGCTCCTCACGGACCCGGGGGTCACGTCGCTCTACAATGGGGTTGGCGCTACACGCAGGGACTCGACGGGGAGTTCCACGGCCGGGGACGCGATGGTTTGGGATGTAAGTTCGTGACGCCACACACGGGTTGTGGTGAATAGATGGACACCACCGCTGCCATTAACTAGGCCTCCCGGGGATAGTGTTGTGTAGCTCGGTGTTGACCCCTCCGTGGGTAGGGGAGTGATGGTCCCGAGGGCCCGGGGAAGGTGCGGAGGCGTGGGAGCGGGTGCGGGTGTATGCTGGTGCGGTGCGGCGCGGTGCGCGGCCCGAAGGCACTGGTGTACTCACTATGACACAATACACAGGAGTCTCTGGTAAACCAAACGGGATGATGAACGGGGCCCGCAGCCGGCTGCAGCTTCTCCCTGAACGGGTTGGTGGTTTCCGCCTTTCTCCTGCACCTTGTTTGACTCCTATGCCTAAGCAACGGTAGTCCACTCCCCGGCTTGCTGATTGTCGGAAGAGCCCTGTTTGCCCGCAGACGCTGGCCCTTTGGGTCTCTATGCCTTGGCGGTGGCTTTACCCTGTATGGTTGGGCTGTTGTCTTCTAACGGGTCTTGTGTGGGATAGGTCTTTAAGTCCAGTCCTCAATTAGTTGATTTGACTCGGCCCTGTCGGTTCGGGGCTTTGCACTGGGTCTGAGTACCCCTCCTGGTGCTCCAGTTTCCAATCAGTTCCCCAGTTCGGTACCGGCGGGCCACCACCCGACCCCGGTCCCTACGGTTCCACCGGCTGTAATCCCAGCTCCTGCAGGCGGCGACCACCGTCTGCCTCCTTGCCAAAGGTGACTGGGCTCCGACCCAGCCACCTGAGTAGACTGTTGGCAGGCCTGGTTACAGGTCTGCCCTTGAACTCGTCCTCCCTCCTTCACTGTCAAGGCTACTCTCCACACTGCTCTAGAACTTGTGTCTTTTTCCCACCTCCAGGCCTGTGAACTCATCGGTGGGCGGAGCCAACCGCCTGGCTCCGCCCCCCCTGGTGTGGACATCAAACCTGGAGGGTGATGACAAGGGTTTCTTGGTTGGCTGCTGTCACCTGCTCGGGGAGGGGGGTGTGTGTGTGTGTGACTACCTGGGACGACCTGACTAGTCCAGGGCGTCACATACAGATCCAAGACCAGATTCTACAAATGGATAATAATCCTAAACACACATCAAAATTGACAATAGACGACCTCAAAAAGCGCAAGCCGAAGGTTTTACAATGGCCCCCACAGTCTTCTGATCTGAACATTATTGAAAATCTGTAGCTAGACCTCAAAAGAGCAGTGCATGTAAGATGAGCCAAGAATCTCACAGAACTGGAAGATGAGCCAGGAATCTCAAAGAACTGGAAAACGAGCCAAGAATCTCACAGAGCTGGAAAACGAGCCAGGAATCTCACAGAACTGGAAGACGAGCCAGTAATCTCACAGAACTGGAGGATGAACCAGGAATCTCAAAGAACTGGAAGATGAGCCAGGAATCTCAAAGAACTGGAAGATGAGCCAGGAATCTCACAGAACTGGAAGATGAGCCAGGAATCTCAAAGAACTGGAAAACAAGCCAGGAATCTCACAGAACTGGAAGACGAGCCAGGAATCTCACAGAACTAGAAGACGAGCCAGGAATCTCACAGAACTGGAAAACGAGCCAGGAATCTCACAGAACTGGAAGATGAGCCAGGAATCTCACAGAACTGGAAGACGAGCCAGGAATCTCACAGAACTGGAAGATGAGCCAGGAATCTCACAGAACTGGAAGAATTTTCCAATTGTTTAACTGTACGTTATAACAGTAATTTTTACCAGGGGTGTCCAAACTTTTACACGCCACTATATATAGGTCACAGACTGGATCCTAGACCAGCAGAACTAATCCTTAGCTCAGATAGACCAGACATAAAGATCTCTGGTGGCACCTCAGACCAATGCTAGTAACCCTGGGCCAAGGACAAGTGCAAAGACTGGGAAAGGTAAGCGTAACTGTCTTGGAGAGCTACCGTCTCTTCCAAAGGTCTTTCCTTTTTCTGTCAGTCTTCATACACAGATGGCTCAGCAGGTATTTTGTTTATTACAGACGACTGCTGAAACCAACATTTTCTGGCATGCACAGGTCATGGGAATGATGGGTAACAGAAGCAGGGGCACCTAGACTGGCCCTCAGACTGGGGACCCTGTGCTGTCCTTTATCCCACTTCCCACTTATTATACTCCATGGTAGCGAGGTCTGGACCACCAGTGTGACTCTAAAGGGGGCTTTACACGGTAGCGATATCGCTAGCAATTTGTAGCGATAGCGAGCGTGTAAGTACCCGCCCTCGTCACGCATGCGATTGTTTGTGATCGCTGCCGTAGCGAAAATTATCGCTACGGCAGCGTCACACATACTTACCTGGTCGGCGGCGGCGCTGTGACTGCCGAACAATCCCTCCTTCAAGGGGGAGGGACGTTCGGCATCACAGCGACGTCACCACAACGTCACTAAGCGGCCGGCCAATCAAAGCGGAGGGGTGGAGATGAGCAGGACGTAACATCCCACCCACCTCCATCCTTCCGCATTGTGGCCGGCGGCAGGTAAGGAGACGATCTCTCGAGCAAAACTGGAGCTATTATCGACGATGAGGAACTGGATCCAGCACCTCATAAAGGGTGGAGGTGGCTGTGAGTGGTCATTAGCAACCTCAGCTCCTGACAGCAGGTCACAAGATAGCAGGGATTAACTCCTGCTGGACTGATGAGCAGTAGACATGAAGCAGCCAACGCCCGGCTCTAGCTGAACAACTAAGAGACATCAGGTTGCCTGTCAGACTGTGCAGTGTGAACGAAGTCCAACGCCACCATGACACCTAGTGAATGTGTCGCGGGCGGAGGGGCCGCGCTCGCTAAGCTCGGGTCTGGGGCTGCTGCTGCTCGGTGGTTCGAGCGGTGGGCCGGACCCGGGGACTCGAGCAGCGCTCCTCGCCCACGAGTGAAAAGGGGGTGGTTTGGGTAGATAGTTCGTGGCGCCACCCACGGGTCGTGGTGATAATAGGCACCACCGCTGCTGGTGACGGGGATCCCGGGAGCGATGGCAGGGAGCAGCTAGGATATTGGTTCCACCTCCGTGGGTAGGGGTTGGTGATCCCGGGGCCCGGTGGCGGTACGGGGAGGCTGGAAGGCCGGGGTGCAGGGTTGCAGGGGCAGCACGGCGCGGTGCCGGATGGCACTGTTGTACTCACTCAGGCACAGATTCACAGAGTCTCTGGTAAACCAAACGGCTGGATGGACAGGTCCCGCAGCCGGCTGCAGTGTCTTTGCTCTCCCTGGACAGGTTCATGGTGGCTGTCTTTCCCTGCACCTTTGTAGAATGTATTGACTCCGATGGTTTCCCACTGGTAGTCCACTCCCCGGCGTGTATATACTGAAGTAGCCCGTGTTGCCCGCAGGCGCTGGCCCTTGGATCTCTAGCCTATGGCGGTGGCTGTTTATCCTCACTGTGTGGACTGTTGCCTTCTGTCGGGTCTTGGGTGTTAGGGAACCCCTGGGGTTCCAGTCACTCTCAGATTTGACCGTTGTCGGTGATGGCCCTGCCTTTGTGCTGGATACAGAGCTGCTCCCCGGCTCGGTACCGACGGGCCACCGCCCATCCCCGGTCCTACGGTTCCGCTGTGTCCACCCACTCCTGCAGACGGCCACCACCGTCTGCCGACCTTGCTGACAGTGCCTGGGCTCCTACCCAGACACTAGCAGTTTCTCTCCTCTCACTTTCACCTCCAACTCAAAACTCCTCCACTCCACTTGAACACCAAACTCAACTCCCCTGTTTTTCCCGCCTCCAGGCCTATGAACTCCTCGGTGGGTGGGGCTAGCCGCCTGGCTTCGCGCCACCTGGTGTGGACATCAGACCCTGGAGAGAGGCAACAAGGATTTTGCTTGACTGCTGTTGACCATCCAGGGGAGGGGGTGTGTGTGATGTTGTGTTTGTGACTACCTGGCTAGTCCAGGGCATCACAAATGCAGAACAGAACACCACATGACAGCACAATGCTGCTGTCTGGAGTCCAGACTTGTGATAGCATGGGACCCCCAATGTACCTACCCCTAACAACCACTTTTGTCTAAAGGCCCCGTCACACTAAGCAACATCGCTAGCAACATCGCTGCTAACGAACAACTTTTGTGACGTTGCTAGCGATGTTGCTGTGTGTGACATCCAGCAACAACCTGGCCCCTGCTGTGAGGTCGTTGGTTGTTGCTGAATGTCCTGGGCCATTTTTTAGTTGTTGCTGTCCTGCTGTGAAGCACAGATCGCTATGTGTGACAGCGAGACAGCAACAACTAAATGTGCTGGCAGCAGGAGCCGGCTTCTGCGGACACTGGTAACCACAGTAAACATCGGGTAACCAAGAAGCCCTGTCCTTGGTTACCCGATATTTACCTTTGTTACCAGCCTCTGCAGCTCTCAGCTGTCAGTGCCGGCTCCTGCTCTGTGCACATGTAGCTGCAGTACACATCAGGTAATTAACCCCATGTGTACTGTAGCTAGGAGAGCAAGGAGCCAGTGCTAAGCGGTGTGCGCTGCTCCCTGCTCTGTGCACATGTAGCTACAGCACACATCGGGTAATTAACCCGATGTGTGCTGTAACTAGGAAAGCAGGGAGCCAGCGCTAAGCAGTGTCCGCTGCTCCCTGCTCTCTGCACGTGTAGCTGCATGCGCTGGTAACCAAGGCAAATATCGGGTTGGTTACCCGATATTTACCTTAGTTACCAAGCGCAGCATCTTCCACGCGGCGCTGCTGGCTGGGGGCTGGGACACTGGTTGCTGGTGAGCTCACCAGCAACTCGTGTAGCCACGCTCCAGCGATCCCTGCCAGGTCAGGTTGCTGGTGGGATCGCTGGAGCGTCGCAGTGTGACATCTCACCAGCAACCTCCTAGCAACTTACCAGCGATCCCTATCAGGTTGGATCGTTGTTGGGATCGCTGGTAAGTTGTTTAGTGTGACTGGGCCTTTATGCACAGCGCCGTGGACTCTTTCACAGCTCTCTGTTTACAAATCTGAAGAAACTCTGGAGTACTGCTTCTGCCAGATAACATTCTATTGGCACAGACATTTCAGCCATTCCAACCTATGTGAATTTACACCTTGGATGGCCATGATTTGAAGACTTCTGTTAACCCTTATGCTTCTGTGTCGCCCGGGGACCAGGGGTTACTCAGATCCGGGCCACAAGGTCACTTCTGTGGGTATCACGGTAGCGTGACCCGGTCTGTGATCCCAGGCTCCACAGTAAAAGGGGATTTGGTAAGGGAGCTTTATTGCTGTCCGTGACGCCACCCACGGTTGTGGTGATTGTGTGGACACCACCGCTGCTCTGTATGGGGATCCCGGGAGCGGTGACAGGGAGCAGCTTTGTTGTTGTTTCTCCCCTTCGTGGGTAGGGGGTTGGTTGTCCCGGGGCCCGGTGATGGGGTAGGGGTGGATGGCAGGCCAGGTGCGGGGCCTGGTGAGGTGCAGGGTCGCAGGGGCAGCGCTGTGCCGCACGGCACGGTGGTACTCACTCAGCCAGAAATCAGGACACAGTTCTTAGTAAAACACTCGGCTGGATGGACGGGTCCCACAGACGCTGCGGTGTTTTCCCCTGACCCAGTTTGGTGGTGTTAGTCCTTTCCTGCACCTTCTGTACACTCCTCCTGCGCTCCGGCTTCCAGCTGGCTCCCCGATTCAGTACCGGTGGGCCACCGCCCAGCCCCGGCTACCTACAGTTCCACCAACTCTCTCCCCGGCTCCCTGCAGACGGCCACTACCGTCTGCCTGACTCTCTGCTCGGGGGCCTTAGGCTCCAACCTAAGCCCCTGTCTGCGTCTGCCTCTCTGCAGACCTCTTCTCTCTTCCTCCGCCTGAACTTGACTGGGCTTGTTTCCTGCCTCAGGCCAGCTAACTGCTGGGTGGGCGTCTCCATCTCCTGACTCCGCCCACCTGGTGTGTCAGTCTGAGCCCGAGGAAAGGAATCAAGTTTCACTGGGGATGTCTGCTGTGAAACTGCTGGGGGTGGGGGTGTGTGTGTGTTGTTACCTGTGGCTCCTGGCTTGTCCAGGGCGCCAAATTCCCCCTTAGCAAAATGCAGACCGTCCTCGGGCTGCCCGTCCATCACCGGTTTTCTTTTTTAAACTGCAAAAGATTAAAACATTAAACACAAGCATTTTCAATCTTCCCAAAACGGGATGCACATTACTTCAACGTTGCAACAAAAATAAACATTTTTAATAATAACAGTGGAACGGGTCCTTCAGTCACCCACCCAAACAACCTGGCCCTGATGCTGCCCCTAAGAAATGGGCAGCACCCCTTGACCCCAGTCCAGAACCAGGCTGCCCAGATAGTTAACGGGATGGGTGCTTCGCTGCCGTTTCGGCCGGGTGGACTGCCGGAGCCGTCGTCATCTCCGTCGCGGCCGGGCGGACTGCCGGGGCCGTCGTCATCGGCGGTGCGGCTGGGATGGAAGCCGGGACCCGTGGCAGGGCGGTGACGATGGTAAGGCCTGGGCCCTCCCTCACAGACGCTGCGAACTCCGCTACCGGTGACAGGGGTAACGGGTCGGTTGGGGCGTTGGCCGCGGGCACTGAGGTTTCAGCGGTGCCGGACGGACGGGACATCTCGTGCAGCGGTGTTCCAGGAACCAAACACTGGCAGAGTCCTGGCGTCCCTGCTTCCACAGCCGCGGTTCACATGCGGCCGGACGCCATCCCGTCCCCCTTAGCTTCTTTTTAGCACTTCCTTCTTCAGGGGGCGGGGCTCCACTTTCGCGCCTTTCCTGCTCGGGGAAGACGCTCGAGCGGCAAATTTTTCACGCCCAAGATGGCGGCTTTGCAAAACTTTCGGCCGGACACCTCCGGCGGTAACAAGGCGCACCTCTACCAAACGGTAGAGCGGTAGGATCCTGTTCGTGACGCCAAATGTGTCGCCCGGGGACCAGGGGTTACTCAGATCCGGGCCACGAGGTCACTTCTGTGGGTATCACGGTAGCGTGACCCGGTCTGTGATCCCAGGCTCCACAGTAAAAGGGGATTTGGTAAGGGAGATTTATTGCTGTCCGTGACGCCACCCACGGTTGTGGTGATTGTGTGGACACCACCGCTGCTCTGTATGGGGATCCCGGGAGCGGTGACAGGGAGCAGCTTTGTTGTTGTTTCTCCTCTCTGTGGGTAGGGGGTTGGTTGTCCCGGGGCCCGGTGATGGGGTAGGGGTGGATGGCAGGCCGGGTGCGGGGCCTGGTGAGGTGCAGGGTCGCAGGGGCAGCGCTGTGCCGCACGGCACGGTGGTACTCACTCAGCCAGAAATCAGGACACAGTTCTTAGTAAAACACTCGGCTGGATGGACGGGTCCCACAGACGCTGCAGTGTTTTCCCCTGACCCAGTTTGGTGGTGTAAGTCCTTTCCTGCACCTTCTGTACACTCCTCCTGCGCTCCGGCTTCCAGCTGGCTCCCCGATTCAGTACCGGTGGGCCACCGCCCAGCCCCGGCTACCTACGGTTCCACCAACTGTCTCCCCGGCTCCCTGCAGACGGCCACTACCGTCTGCCTGACTCTCTGCTCGGGGGCCTTAGGCTCCAACCTAAGCCCCTGTCTGCGTCTGCCTCTCTGTAGACCTCTTCTCTCCTCCTCTGCCTGAACTTGACTGGGCTTGTTTCCTGCCTCAGGCCAGCTAACTGCTGGGTGGGCATCTCCATCTCCTGACTCCGCCCACCTGGTGTGTCAGTCTGAGCCCGAAGAAAGAAATCAAGTTTCACTGGGGATGTCTGCTGTGAAACTGCTGGGGGTGGGGGTGTGTGTGTGTTGTTACCTGTGGCCCCTGGCTTGTCCAGGGCGCCACACTTCCATATAAAATATATGGATTGAGTTGAAGAGAATATATACACTTTATATGAGGCCTCTTTCACACGTCCGTGAAAACCATGCACGTTTTGCATGGACGTGCAAAAGGTGCGTATTGCCCTCTGTGTGGCATGATTTTGGCACACATGTGTTCTCCATGTGCTATACGTGATAACACACGGAGAACAGAAACTTTCTGTTCACCTGTCCATGGTGTTACTGTCCGTGGTGCTAATCTATGGTCTCCGCCCTGCCGACTCCCAGCTGCTGCGTCCGTTCCTCTGTGCCGTGCATATGCGATGAGCATAATGAGCGGGGGTCGGAAGCAAGTGACAGCAGCAGCAGAGACAGCAGCGCTGGAGAAGATGAGTATAGAAATTAATTTTATTTCACAGACATGTGTTTTCTCCGGTACGTGTCACACTGGTGTCATACGGATCACATGCCTGCGATCCGTGTGACACCCATGCTGCTGGAGAAAAACGGACATGTCTACGTGTGAAGCATATGGACACACGTATGCTCCACATGGACACACAGTCTACAGCAAAACACGCACAGACCCTTTGAATTTAATGAGTCTACATGTGCCCGTGTCTCCAGTACGTGTGAAAACAAACGTCACACGTACCAGAGACACGGATGTGTGAAGGAGGCCTAAGAGACATTCACATTTTTGCATGTATAAGACACCTTGCGTCAGTAAGATTTAGACCAGCACAAATTAATTTTTGGAAAGTAATCAGCAAGTGACCTTACAAGTCTTTAGCTAATTATCATTGGGTCATCATTGAAAATATTAGGATAAGATTTGCTTTAAACTTAATTATTATGTACACTCATTGCAGCAGAAGAGAGAATTTCAGAATTTCTTGGGCTTATCTTAGAGGAAGGCGGCAGAGCCCAGACCAGACCACTTGTGGGATGAGAAGTTGTTTTATGGAGATAAGTGGCAGTTCACAGAGTGAATATTCTGATTTTGTGGGGAATTACATCTGGGAGGTGCAGGTTGCTGAGCAGCACAGAGTATTTCAGAAATGATGTGTACTGCTGTTGTCAACTTTTCATTTATCAGAGGAAAACCATATTGTACAGATATTGGTGGTGGTCGTAGCCGCACATGTTTTCAATGCTCCCTGGGTAGGTTTTGAGGCTGCGGACACCTGACATAGAACTAGGCAAAGATGGAAACACTTGACGACTCAGGTCTACTTCTGATCTGCACTTGCGTCCAGTTCCTTTTCAGAAATGCCCCTTAATGAGGAGAACTCTATGTACTTGTTACCATGACAATTAGTGGAGTAAAATCTTCCTCTCACCGACCGTCCTTGCTACACTGGAGAAATGACAATCTGTCTGGGCTGCAAATATCCAGTATACAAATCAAGATCCCCCAAGGGCCGCAGCAATTTTAATAAGTCTCCGCTCTTATCTAGAGTCCCAGTGGAGAAAAAGATAAGACAGACAGAGACTGATGCCAGAAAGCAAAGAAAATGTAGACGAATACACAGAATGCAGCCAGCACAGCGGGGGCCGCATTGCCCTCCGATCATTGAGCTTCTCCAGGTTAATGGGGACTTCACAGCAAGGTGAAAACTGCGACTCCTTCATTACTAACCCGCTAGAGGAGGACACAGAGAATTTACACAGCACCTCCACCTATGATCACCATTGAATAGAAACAATGTACACTGTGTATATTTAAAGAACTAAGAGGACAAGGAGGGGGATAGCAACCAGTGTCATGTGTTTGAAAAATACACTTCAAACAGGATCAGCTCAGAATACAGTAATATAATCTTTATTCATTACAAAAGATACAGATTTAAAATACATAAGGAGTGATCCAAAATTTACAAGTTTAAATAAAGACAGGTAGATAGATAAAAATCCAGAGCAAAGGCAGTTAGGTCTGAAGGATCACCATGGGAAGTAGAGGCAAAGAGTCAGCCCACACATGTGATAGTTAAAATCCTAGTGGAGGTGCACATGCCAAAAATTATAAGACGCATGACTACTTACCCATGGTGGAACCTAACTAGACCAACAGCCACCGCACCGCAACGCATTTCGTGGTCTTCCTCAGGGACTGCGACATGGTGTGTAGCAAGAGGGGACTATTTATCTGTGCCCCAATAAAGAGAGACAGGCCGACCGCCCATTCAGGCCGCATGAGGGGGCGGGATCCCATCCAGAGTGTCAGTCATCGGGCCGTTCCCGGAAGTGACACGGGCACCAACAGTGTCGTCACACTGCACCCGCCCCATCCCATTAAGGAAGCTGTCATTCCAGGACGCTCAGGAGGAGATCACACCATGCATGCGCGCCACGGGTGCGGCCATTTTTAAGAAGGGCACAGAAAAGGGCAAAAGATATTGGGGACATGGAATGAAAGTAAGTTTAATAGATCAAGAAAAAAGAAAAAAGTTCAGCTCACCGACTTGCTGTTCACCGCTGTCTGTGTGGAACTGTTAATGCCGGCCATAAATTTACTGTGATGCGATCTAATAATCGTGCATCTACCTTAAACTGTCTGCAGTCCAAATTATGAGTCAATTGTGGTAGCATGCATACCACTCTCTTCCACACACACCAGAGACGTACTCGGATATGAATAGAAAGTAAGACTGATTTAATACGGAAGTGGAAAATACATTTAAAGGGAATTATTGGCTAGCAGTCAATAATACGTAAAACGTCTCCTATTGGATAAAGTAGAACAGCTTATTCTGTGATATACAATATACTGTAACGTGCTTGCTTCAACATTTATATTAAGCAATGTCAGCATGATTCACTTATCACATGAAAAGTCCAGACTGTCTGAGTCTTATGAAGAAAAAACAAAAAGCCAGCACCAAATGTGCACTTCAGCACTAAACATTCCAAACTGTACTTGTTATAAAAATTTTGAGATTTTTGGCAAAAAATTGCAATTTCTTGAGCTGCCTCGCCACGTCACGGCAAATCTCATTAGAGGCAGTCCTACACTAAAATATTTTTATAAAATGTGCCATACGGCCTCATATATGAATAGTAGAACTGCTCTTAGCAGCACTCACCTGGTCTATTTCAATCCCGTACCCATGACTGAGTCATGGCTGTGGGCGGGACAGGTCCAAGCAAATGCTGCATGAAGTAAATAGCCTGTGGACAAAGCCTGATGACTTAATGTGAACAGTCACCAACCGCCAAAATCTAGACAGATGGAATACATCCCAAATTGGGGTGCATAGCAAGGTGGAGGTCAACCACCGACCAATTCAATGAAGAAAAAACAAAAAGCCAGCACCAAATGTGCACTTCAGCACTAAACATTCCAAACTGTACTTGTTATAAAAATTTTGAGATTTTTGGCAAAAAATTGCAATTTCTTGAGCTGCCTCGCCACGTCACGGCAAATCTCATTAGAGGCAGTCCTACACTAAAATATTTTTATAAAATGTGCCATACGGCCTCATATATGAATAGTAGAACTGCTCTTAGCAGCACTCACCTGGTCTATTTCAATCCCGTACCCATGACTGAGTCATGGCTGTGGACGGGACAGGTCCAAGCAAATGCTGCATGAAGTAAATAGCCTGTGGACAAAGCCTGATGACTTAATGTGAACAGTCACCAACCGCCAAAATCTAGACAGATGGAATACATCCCAAATTGGGGTGCATAGCAAGGTGGAGGTCAACCACCGACCAATTCAATGAAGAAAAAACAAAAAGCCAGCACCAAATGTGCACTTCAGCACTAAACATTCCAAACTGTACTTGTTATAAAAATTTTGAGATTTTTGGCAAAAAATTGCAATTTCTTGAGCTGCCTCGCCACGTCACGGCACCTCTCATTAGAGGCAGTCCTACACTAAAATATTTTTATAAAATGTGCCATACGGCCTCATATATGAATAGTAGAACTGCACTTAGCAGCATTTTGGCGGTTGGTGACTGTTCACATTAAGTCATCAGGCTTTGTCCACAGGCTATTTGCTTCATGCAGCATTTGCTTGGACCTGTCCCGCCCACAGCCATGACTCAGTCATGGGTACGGGATTGAAATAGACCAGGTGAGTGCTGCTGAGAGCAGTTCTACTATTCATATGTGAGGCCGTATGGCACATTTTATAAAAATATTTTAGTGTAGGACTGCCTCAAATGAGATTTGCCGTGACGTGGCGAGGCAGCTCAAGAAATTGCAATTTTTTGTCAAAAATCTCAAAATTTTTATAATAAGTACAGTTTGGAATGTTTAGTGCTGAAGTGCACATTTGGTGCTGGCTTTTTGTTTTTTCTTCATTGAATTGGTCGGTGGTTGACCTCCACCTTGCTTTGCACCCCAATTTGGGATGTATTCCATCTGTCTAGATTTTGGCAGTTGGTGACTGTTCACATTAAGTCATCAGGCTTTGTCCACAGGCTATTTGCTTCATGCAGCATTTGCTTGGACCTGTCCCGCCCACAGCCATGACTCAGTCATGGGTACGGGATTGAAATAGACCAGGTGAGTGCTGCTGAGAGCAGTTCTACTATTCATATGTGAGGCCGTATGGCACATTTTATAAAAATATTTTAGTGTAGGACTGCCTCAAATGAGATTTGCCGTGACGTGGCGAGGCAGCTCAAGAAATTGCAATTTTTTGCCAAAAATCTCAAAATTTTTATAATAAGTACAGTTTGGAATGTTTAGTGCTGAAGTGCACATTTGGTGCTGGCTTTTTGTTTTTTCTGTCTGAGTCTTATGTCTGAATGCAGAACTAGGTGGGGTACACAGTCTCAAACAGCATCTTAAATCCTGGTTTTTGAATATCTTTATATATACTCCTAATAGTTCATAATCTTGTCCTTAACAGACCCAGCGCATGGAAGGCTTGGCTGCCAAATTCACCATAGAAGAAAAGAAGTCTTCAAAGTGTAAGTTTAAAAATTCCACGTTTATTTCATATTATTCCAATTTAAAAATTGTAGTGTACAAAGCGGTCAGCAAGAAAAATAAATGCTTACAGGGACCCCATCGAACTACGCGTTTCGACACATAATCTTAGTGGAACATGACTAAGACTATGTGTCGAAACGCGTAGTTCGATGGGGTCCCTGTAAGCATTTATTTTTCTTGCTGACCGCTTTGTATACTACCAATTTTTAATTGGAATAATATGAAATAAACGTGGAATGTTTTAAACTTACACTTTGAGGACTGCGCTGGACTTCTTTTCTTCTAAGTTTAATAGATGGCACGAACAATATGGGGAGGTACCAAGGAACCCTGCAATGCCAGAGATATAAAGTAGGTAGTATAAATAAAGAGTATAAAGTCCCGAAAAAGGCACTTCTCCCACCCACACTGTCACAAATGCCCAATATGTATATATTATCATGGTAAACACCATGAAGTAAAAATTGACCAAATTAGTGTCAGATTCATATTATTATATATCTACTACAGGAGGGGCAAGAATAGAAGCAATTGGGACCACAACAAACTACCATACATTATAACATCAGCCAAATATATGTATATCTAAAAAGGGGAGGAGTAAAGTCAAAGGCAGGCATCCAACATGATGCGAGCCACGGCTCATATCCACCAAGTGGGAGTAGAGTCGGAGCCCACAGCAGGCAACATCTCGACCAAACAAAATAATATCAAATATAAAATTTACAATAATTGATGAAGGCATCCAATATACACATAGAAAAATATCATGACTTTCCAAAAGGAATGGTATCCCCATATTTCACACTTATAGGCAAGACAAAATATCACATGTCCCAATAGAATATTTCAAAACGAGCCGAAAAAGAGAAGTCCCTCTTGATCATGGATGAATAGATGAACTATCAATAAATGAAAAATAACAATAGAATTAAAACAAGATACAAAAACACACCATTAAAAGCAGAGGGGAGAAAAATTAGTAACAATTTTTTTTATGTACATATTACAAGAATGGGGTGAAAGATAACTTTTCATTCAGGCCAGATGGTGTCATTGTCCCTAGTGTTACAATCCAACGGCATTTGAGTTTAGCCAGCGGTTTCTTATGGTTACCACCTCTTATTCCCAGTTTTAGCTTGTCAATCCCTCTTACTTTCAAGGAAGAGGGGTCGCAAGCATGATGTAGTTTAAAGTGTCGGGGGATGGTTTTTAGGGCCTCGAGATCAGACACCTCCCTTGCAGCAATTATGTCCCTGACATGCTCACGCACCCGGACACGGAACTGTCTAGATGTTAATCCCACGTATGTCAATCCGCATCCGTATCCGGCTGCGTAAATCACATACTCAGTGCTGCAATTAATGAAGTGCCTGATGTCAAAGCTCCTTTTCCCATCCGCCGACACAAAAGTTTTAGTCCTTTCAATGTTGCGACATGACAGGCACGTTCCACAAGGGAAACATCCTCACCTAGGTGGCCCAACATTGAAAGGAAAGGAAGTTTTAGGAGCATAGTGACTATGCACTAGATAATCCTTTAGGTTACGATTCTTCCGAGCTGTCAATGCTGGATACCTGGGGAGCACCGATCTCAATGATGGTTCGGTCTTCAAAATTGACCAATGTTTACACAGTATTCCCCTGATATCCTCCCATTGATTATTATAGATCGAAATGAATCGGATGGTGGTATCTTGATGTTTGGTGTTCTCTTTATGTGAAAGGAGCTGATCTCTGGATGTAATTTTAGCTCTACCGTAGCCTCGTTTGATGTCCCTGAGACTATAGCCTCTGTCTCTGAAACGATATTTGAGATTAAGGGCCTGCTGTTCAAAAGATTGATCCGTTGAACAAACTCTCCGTGCATGCAGAAACTGCCCTGTTGGAATTCCCCTAATTGTAGAGGGCAAATGTGCTGATGATGCGTGCAGGAGACTATTTACAGAGGTTTCCTTTCTGAAGATGGTAGTCTGAACTGTACGATCAGGTAAAGTCGTCACCTTGATATCCAAAAAATCCACCTTTACTGGGTCCCATTTATAGGTGAGTCTGATGTTTAAATCATTGCAATTTAGGGATGTGATGAATTCCTGTAGTTCAAGGTCGGTTCCCCTCCAGAAGATAAGAATGTCATCAATATATCTAAGCCAGCACTGCACTGGGGAGGCGGCGCAGGCCCCGTCACCGAGAACCTCTCTCTCCCACGACGCCAGAAAGAGGTTAGCGTATGACGGGGCGCACGCCGCACCCATTGCAGTGCCGCACCTCTTGAGGAAGAACCGATCCTTGAACAGGAAAAAATTGTGAGTAAGTATATACTCCAACAATTCCAGGATCAGATTCTGCATTTCGACATCCCAATTGCTCATCCGGAGGAAGCATCTCGTGGCGGCCACCCTGTCGCAGTGCCGAATACATGAGTGTAGGGTCTCCACATCAACTGTCACCAGTAACACACCACTATCCAGATAGATACTGTCAATCCTCCTCAGGACGTCCGAGGTGTCTCTGACAAAGGAGGGCAGCGTTTCAACTAATGGATGTAAATAGATTTCAATGAATTTACAGATATTATCGCATAGCCCTCCAATGCCAGAGACAATCGGACGCCCCGGGGGACACAAAGGATTTTTATGTATCTTTGGTAATAAATAAAAAGTGGGCGTTACTGGGAACTTGGTTTGGAGACCCTCATATACTTTTTTAATGATGACACCACGCAGGAAGGCCGCCTCAAGAATATCCTCCAATTCAGACTCAAACCCTTTCGTAGGATTACCAGATGGGGAATATAGGTGTCATGATCTCGTAACTGCCTAAAGGCTTCCCGTTCATACATATCCGTGGGCCAAATTACCACATTTCCCCCCTTGTCCGCAGGTTTGAACACAACCCCCTCCAATGATTTCAGCTCATCAATCGCTTTTTTGTGTCTCAAGGAGAGGTTGTGACCACCCGTCGATCTCTTAAGATTCCGAAGATCTTCTAGGACTAATTTAGTAAAAATATCGACCTGCGGGCAAAGGGAGGAAGGCGGAAAGGCAGTAGAGCGTGGATAAATTGAGGTAGGGAATTTACCTGAGGGGATGCCAGCTTATTCCTCCTCGAGCTCCTTCAAGATTTTTAATACTTCCAGATCTTCAGATGTTAGTCCTTGGATATCCATGTCATCTTTTGAGTGCAATTTGCGCAGGATCAATTTCCTGGCAAATAATTGTAGATCTTTTGTCACTGTAAAGAGATCGAAATCTGCATCAGGGGCGAAAGAAAGACCCAGACTCAAGACATCAACCTGAATTTTAGTTAGTTTATGTTTAGATAGATTAATTACCTCCATTACCTGTTTACTTTTTTTGTCTTTTGGCTGTGGAAAGGTCAGTTTTCTCTTCATCTGGGAATTCCTTTCCCCCTGATGCTTGGATCTCGTCTATATACCTAATCTCTCTGCAAATTGATCACTCAAACCACTTCCCGTGGGGGTCTCATCTTCTCATCTTCCATGGACGACATGGATGAGAAGGAGCCAGAGGGTGAACCCACACTTTTATTTTTTCTCCTTGCAGTCCTCTTCCATCTATATACTGTTCCATTTTTATAATCTGATAGATCTTTCTGATATTTTTTTGTTTTTGTTCCTGTAATCTCCTTTTCCCATTTAGAAAAATCCTTATCCAGGTCTCCATTAAGGGATGCTAATTTTTCTTTGGAGAAACACTCCATGAGTTTCCCCTGAATGGTATTAATTTCCAGTTCAATCTCCTTCAAAGTCCTTTTTCGGGACTTTATACTCTTTATTTATGCTACCTACTGTATATATCTGGCATTGCAGGGTTCCTTGGTACCTCCCCATATTGTTCGTGCCATCTATTAAACTTACTTTCATTCCATGTCCCCAATATCTTTTGCCCTTTTCTGTGTCCTTCTTAAAAATGGCCGCACCCGTGGCGCGCATGCGTGGTGTGATCTCCTCCTGAGCGTCCTGGAATGACAGCTTCCTTAACGGGATGGGGCGGGCGCAGTGTGACGACACTGTTGGTGCCCGCGTCACTTACGGGAACGGCCCGATGACTGACGCTCTGGACGGGATCCCGCCCCCTCATGCGGCCTGAATGGGCGGTTGGCCTGTCTCTCTTTATTGGGGCACAGATAAATAGTCCCCTCTTGCTACACACCATGTCGCAGTCCCCTGAGGAAGACCACGAAACGCGTTGGGGTGCGGTGGCTGTTGGTCTAGTTAGGTTCCATCATGGGTAAGTAGTCATGCGTCTTATAATTTTTGGCATGTGCACCTCCACTAGGATTTTAACTATCACATGTCTGGGCTGATTCTTTGCCTCTACTTCCCATGGTGATCCTTCAGACCTAACTGCCTTTGCTCTGGATTTTTATCTATCTACCTGTCTTTATTTAAACTTGTAAATTTTGGATCACTCCTTATGTATTTTAAATCTGTATCTTTTTTAATGAATAAAGATTATATTACTGTATTCTGAGCTGATCCTGTTTGAAGTGTATTTTTCAAACACATGACATTGGTTGCTATCCCCCTCCTTGTCCTCTTAGTTCTTTACATTGCCTTTAGAGGGTGTGACCACATGTTATTTCACGATGTATAAGGGGCTCTCATGTGTCCCATCTTGTTTCTTTACTGCGTATACTTAGTTATATTTTCTATATTATTCTCCAGAGCTGCATTTATAATTCTGCTGGATGTGATTGGAAACAGTCAACTAGTGAATAGACAAAGGTCTAACAGTTTAAAGAGGTTATCCGGGACACTACTGTTACTGTTTGCAGTCCCCCTTCCTGAGCTAGGCAGGGACAGACACTTACAACTTGGGGCCCCAGTGCAAGAAATTGTGCCTGGGCCTCCCCTTTCTTTTATGGCGACAAAGCTGCATATATATATATATGTATATACATATACTGTATATTACATAGCGCCCTCTTTTGTTATGTAGAGCATCGTCCCTTACATATTGGATTCTCTTGTTAATTTTGCTATTTATCGTGCCGTCTCTTTATTTGATAGCGTTCTTTCTTGATAGATATAAAATGAGTCGACATGACTGCTGGTGGAACATAATAAGGCTTATTTTCTAACAGAGAAGCTGATGGACTGGTCTTTGGGTCAGTTGCTGCTCCATCAGCAGTCATTTTATATCAAGAGAGGATAAAGTAACAGAGAGAGCACTGTGAATAACAAAAATAAAGAGAATACACCATATAAGAGAAGGTCCTATACATAACAAGAGAGGACACTATATAAGGGACAGCACTATACATAACTAGCGAGGATGCTAATAAGGGACAGTGTTATGCATAATAAAAGGGGAAATTATGTAGATAAGGATGGCGCTTTACATAGTGAGTACATTAAATATTAATGGATGGTGCTATACATAATAAGGCTACATTCCTGCATCCATGTGCAGTGTCAGTGTGCTGGCTGACTTTTTTCCCTCGGACAGGTCTCAGACCCATGTAGTATGTCCTATTCCTCATAATTGGATCAGAACAGCACATGCTTGGAGTCTCGTATCTCGGATCTGTGATTTTAGCGAATATGTGAATGGATCTATGAAACTCTAGGAGTCCGCGTGCCGTCTCATCAAAAAGTCTGGCAACAAACAGAAATGTCACACAAATGTGAGAATGTGGCCTAAGGGATGTAACACATATCAGCAATACTCCAAGTCATACAGTACAGCATACATATTTTCAGAAAGTTACTTACTGCTGACGTCTCATCTGCTGAGTTATTTCTCTCGTTTCTTCTCCATCTGGTCAGACCTTCCTGTCGCCATCTTCCAGCCACAACTCGTCTTGTCACACTGATCACTGCAGCCCTCAAAATAGCAAGGTCACATATATTGCATACATACATTTGCCTCCTAAATAAAAAATCCTCCACACTGCGCCCCTTAATATAAGTATGATGTACCAGACTATATATTATACAATTAGCCACCCACCATTCACACTACATAGTGATAAATAAGCCGGCACTGTGCCCCACATTAACTATAATCTCTGCCACTTAATAAATATAAACTAATCAGTCTCTGTGGCTCTTCACCCAATTAATTTTAAGGCTATGTGCACACATTACGATTTTATAGTGGAGAGTTTACAGCATTTTACAGTTACAAGCAAAACGCATATCTCACGCAGTGTTCTTCCTGCCAACGCATCAGGATTTGCAGCACAATTTTATGCTGCAAATCCTGAACATGTGCGCATAGCCTAAAGGCCGCTTTACACGCTGCGACATCGCTAGCGATTGCACCCGCCCCCTTCTTGCATGCGTCACGGGCAAATCACTGCCCGTGGCGTACAATATCGCTAGTATGCGTCACACCAACAAACCTTCCTAGCGACGTCGTTGTGGCTGGCGAACAATCTCTTATTTAAGGGGGAGGTTTGTGCTGCGTCACAGCGACGTTACACAGCAGGCCACCAATAGAAGCGGAGGGGCAGAGAGCAACCGCATTAACGTCACTCCAACCTCGTTGCCGGAGGACGCAGGAACGCTGTTGTTCGTCATTCCCGGGGTGTCACACGTAGCGATGTGTGCTGCCTCAGGAACGACGAACATCCTGCGTCCCAAACGAGCAACGATATTTGGAAAATGAACGACGTGTCGACAATCAACGATTTGTGCCGCTTTTTGGATTGTTAGCAGTCGCTCGTAGGTGTCACACGCAACGACGTCACTAACGAGGCCGGATGTGCGTCACGAATTCAGTGACCCCAGCGATATCTCGTTAGCGATGTTGTTGCGTGTACCGGGGCGTTTAGTCCCTTATCATGTGTCCTTTCCCCACAATTTATCATAAGTCCCTGATAGCTTCATAATGAATTGTGGGGTGGGAGGGGGACAACACACAACCCAGGACATATAATGAATCGTGGGGTGAGGAGGAACACTATGAGGGCTATGTAATGAGTTGTGGAAAGGAAGCTATGAGGAACTTAGCATCCTCCTCCACCATCCAATTAATTTTAAGGGAAACCTGTCAGGTCCTCTACACCCTCCAGCAGCATTCACATCTGTATGGCAGAATTCCCGGCCTAACCAGCCCTGTGTAATGTTATTCACTAAAATAAATGTTTTTAATAAAAGCATTTATAAACTGCACTGTTTCTATGTTAATTAGGTCCTTGACTAGTCAATAGGGAATTGTTTCCATAGACTAGTCAGTCCTCTTTCTATGCTATCACAACCTTGTGGGCATAATAACATGATTTCCACAAGCTGGCATCACTGCCAGCCCCTGGAAATCTTGCACATGTGCACAGCTGTGTTTACTCACATTAAATCTCATCTGATGCCAGGTTTATGTGTCACGGGCGGAGGAGGGGACGCCGCGCTCTCCCACTGCTCAGGTCCGGCTGCCGCTGCGGCTGCTGCGGCCTGCTGCTGCTGCTGCTCGGTGGCTCGAGCGATGGGCCGGATCCCGGGGACTCGAGCGGCGCTCCTCGCCCGTGAGTGAAAAGGGGGGGATTGGGTGTTTTGGGATAGTTTATTGTCCGTGACGCCACCCACGGTTGTGGTGATTTGTTGACACCACCGCTGCTCTGTATGGGGGATCCCGGGAGTGATGGTATGGAGCAGCTAGATGTTAGTCCTCCCCTCCGTGGGTAGGGGGTTGGTTGTCCCGGGGCCCATTGATGAGGTGGGTGATGCAGGGCTTGGTGGGGTGCAGGGACGCGGGGGCAGCGCTGTGCCTTTCGGCACTGTGATACTCACTCAGCCTGAGACGATGACACAGTTCTCGGTAAAACACACGGCTGGAAAGACGGTTCCCACGGACGACTGCACTTGCTTTCCCCAGTAGGTGACGGTGACGGTCCCTTTTACCTGCACCTAAGATGATGATTGTTTCGATGGGTTCCCACCAGTAACCCGCTCCCCGGCTTGGATATGGGCCGGAGGAGCCCTACTTTGCCCGCAGGCGCTGGCCCTGAGAAACTGGTGCCCTGGCGGTGGTGGTGTCTCTCTGTAACGGTTGGACTGTTGCCTTCAATCGGGACTTGGCTGTTGGGAGACCCAGAGGTCCCCTTCACTAACGGATTTGGCAAATTCACGGCGACTCCTAGCCTTGCCGGGATCCGAAAGGCCCCTGCCGCTGGTGCTGACTGCTCTTCGTATACCGCTCCGGTACCGCCGGGCCACCACCCGTCCGCGGTCCTTCCAGCAACCTCCAAGCAGTCACCCCTGCAGACAGTCACCGCCGTCTGCTGACCTTGCTGTCTCAGTCCGGGGCACACACCCGGACCAGCTTCAGGCTTTCTTAACTGTTCCTTTTTCACTCCTTCTCTTAAGCTCCTCTGCCACTTCACTTCCTTCTACTTCCTCTCACTTTTCTTATCTGCCTGGTTCTCCCGCCTCCAGGGCTGTGAACTCCTCGGTGGGCGGAGCCAACCGCCTGGCCCACCCCCTGGTGTGGACATCAGCCCCTGGAGGAAGGCAACAAGGATTTTGGTAGCCTTGGTGTTCCTAACTGGGGTGTAGGGTGTGGTGGTGTTATGACCTGTGACCCCTGGCTTGCCCAGGGCGTCACATATGCGTTCTGGCTTCAGAGAAGCGCACTGAACATGATCGTAAGTGCAGTGCAGAAGCTTTTCTTCCAATCAATGCATCTCTCTGAAGCCACGACGTGTACACCTAACTTAAGATGAGATTCAATGTGAGAGAACACAGCTGCGCACATGCGCAACATTTCCAGGGGCTATGGTGGCGCTGGCAAATTTAAATTATGTTATCATGCCCACAGGGGTGTGACACCATGGAAAGAGGGCCAACTAGTCTGCATTTATTATAAGGCTCCGAAGCCCCACTTCCACCCTCTTCTGATCCCAATCCTCGCCCTCCTTATTGTCCCCTCCTCAGGCTATTAGTTACCCTTTACCTCCCCCTCCTTACTGTCCCCTCCTCAGGCTATTAGTTACCCCTCCTTATTGTCCCCTCCTCAGGCTATCAGTTACTCCTCACCTCCTCCTCCTCCTTATTGTACCCTCCTCAGGCTATTAGTTACCCTTTCTCCCCCTTCCTTATTGTCCCCTCCTCAGGCTGTTACCCTTCACCTCCCCCTCCATACTCTCCCCTCCTCTATTAATTACCCCTCACCTCCCCCTCCTTATTGTCTCCTCCTCAGGCTATTAGCTACCCTTCATCACCCCCTCCTTATTGTCCCCTCCTCAGTCTATTAGTTACTTTCCCCCTCCCCCTCCTTACTGTCCCCTCCTCAGGCTGTCAGTTACCCCTCACCTCCCCCTCCTTATTGTCCCCTCCTCAGGCTGTTACCCCTCACCTCCTACTCCTCCTTATTGTCTCCTCCTCAGGCTATTAGCTACCCTTCCTCCCCCCTTCCTTATTGTCCCCTCCTCAGCCTGTTAGTTACCCTTTACCTCCCCCTCCGTACTCTCCCCTCCTCTATTACTTACCCCTCACCTCCCCCTCCTTATTGTCACTTCCTCAGGCTAGTATTTACCCTTCATCCCCCCCTCCTTATTGTCCCCTCCTCATTCTATTAGTCACCCCTCACCTGTCCATAGAGGCCCCTGTTACTGCTTCTTCTAGTGCCGGGCACTGTTCAAATTATATAGGCGCGAGCAGTGTGCTGACGTCATTAGCGCATCCGCACGTTTGTCACAGAAAAAGTGCCAGGCAGGGAGCAGAGGACAGATTCCTGAGTTCCGCTATCTGCACTGTTCAGAGCTGCGGAGTCGTTCCTTCCCCAGCAAGCTGCATGTGATGAGGGCAATCTAGCCAGGGGTCCTCCGAAGCCACGAGCACTGGACAACAGGTCAGATTGCCCTCATTATTAATTGGCCAGCAATGGCTGCTTGACCCTCCGGGCTACTGTGCAACTGCACCGGCTGTAGCGGCGATATATCTGCCACTGGAGCTAGGCATTTATCTATACGGCTTCCCATGGACGCGGGCTGTAGTCTTGCCCCTGTCCTGCTCTACCCTTATTCACATTGATGTTGGCTGACACATGGTGAGGTTTTAATATTAGACACAGGCTAGGACTGTCAGTCATGACTGAGTATACTTTGTCATGGTAAAGTGACTTTTATGATTTTTGATCAAAATAGTGTTAACTAAGTACTCTATGTTATTTACATCTCCTGTTACTGTTTACTTATTTAATTATGATAAGGTATATACTTAATTTGTTTTTTAGTTTTATGTTTTTTTTGTTCAGGTTTCTCATTGGTTTCCATCAGGGCCAGACTGCCAATTGGATAAATCTGGTAAATGCCAGATGTGCCAGTTCGGCTGTGGGCTATTAAGGTATCTGTATTTTCAGGATACCAGTACTGTTAGCAATTGGAGCAGGGCAGGCACCATCCACTCCCTGCTTTGCCAGTAATTGAAGCAGACTCTAGGCTTATTCTGGTTTGCACATGTTAGAGACCGGCACCATGCAGGGAACGTCAAGCAACATCATTGTGCCACCCAATGTCTCCCAACAAGCCGGATAAGGAGACGGAGACTGCAGTGGATGTGGAGGCAGGATTAGGAGAGTAAATATTTTTTTTGATCATTAAAATCATATATAGCTGTGTGGCCATCTTACTCTATATGTAGAAAGCCATGGGGCCATCATACTATATATAGAGAGCTGTGTGGCCATCATACTATATATAGAGAGCTGTGTGGCCATCATACTATATATAGAGAGCTGTGTGGCCATCATACTATATATAGAGAGCTGTGTGGCCATCATACTATATATAAGGAGCTATGGGCCGTCATACTATATATGGGGAGCTATGGGCCATCATACTATATATAGAGAACTGTGCATCCATCATACTATATATAGAGAGCTATGGGCCATCATACTATATATAGAGAACTGTGCATCCATCATACTATATACAGTTAGGTCCAGAAATATTTGGACAGTGACACAATTTTGGCGAGTTGGGCTCTGCATGCCACCACATTGGATTTGAAATGAAACCTCTACAACAGAATTCAAGTGCAGATTGGAACGTTTAATTTGAAGGTTTGAACAAAAATATCTGATAGAAATTGTAGGAATTGTACATATTTCTTTACAAACACTCCACATTTTAGGAGGTCAAAAGTAATTGGACAAATAAACCAAACCCAAACAAAATATTTTTATTTTCAATATTTTGTTGCGAATCCTTTGGAGGCAATCACTGCCTTAAGTCTGGAACCCATGGACATCACCAAACGCTGGGTTTCCTCCTTCTTAATGCTTTGCCAGGCCTTTACAGCCGCAGCCTTCAGGTCTTGCTTGTTTGTGGGTCTTTCCGTCTTAAGTCTGGATTTGAGCAAGTGAAATGCATGCTCAATTGGGTTAAGATCTGGTGATTGACTTGGCCATTGCAGAATGTTCCACTTTTTTGCACTCATGAACTCCTGGGTAGCTTTGGCTGTATGCTTGGGGTCATTGTCCATGTGTACTATGAAGCGCCGTCCGATCAACTTTGCGGCATTTGGCTGAATCTGGGCTGAAAGTATATCCCGGTACACTTCAGAATTCATCCGGCTACTCTTGTCTGCTGTTATGTCATCAATAAACACAAGTGACCCAGTGCCATTGAAAGCCATGCATGCCCATGCCATCACGTTGCCTCCACCATGTTTTACAGAGGATGTGGTGTGCCTTGGATCATGTGCCGTTCCCTTTCTTCTCCAATCTTTTTTCTTCCCATCATTCTGGTACAGGTTGATCTTGGTCTCATCTGTCCATAGAATACTTTTCCAGAACTGAGCTGGCTTCATGAGGTGTTTTTCAGCAAATTTAACTCTGGCCTGTCTATTTTTGGAATTGATGAATGGTTTGCATCTAGATGTGAACCCTTTGTATTTACTTTCATGGAGTCTTCTCTTTACTGTTGACTTAGAGACAGATACACCTACTTCACTGAGAGTGTTCTGGACTTCAGTTGATGTTGTGAACGGGTTCTTCTTCACTAAAGAGAGTATGCGGCGATCATCCACCACTGTTGTCATCCGTGGACGCCCAGGCCTTTTTGAGTTCCCAAGCTCACCAGTCAATTCCTTTTTTCTCAGAATGTACCCGACTGTTGATTTTGCTACTCCAAGCATGTCTGCTATCTCTCTGATGGATTTTTTTTTTTTTTCAGCCTCAGGATGTTCTGCTTCACCTCAATTGAGAGTTCCTTAGACCGCATGTTGTCTGGTCACAGCAACAGCTTCCAAATGCAAAATCACACACCTGTAATCAACCCCAGACCTTTTAACTACTTCATTGACTACAGGTTAACGAGGGAGACGCCTTCAGAGTTAATTGCAGCCCTTAGAGTCCCTTGTCCAATTACTTTTGGTCCCTTGAAAAAGAGGAGGCTATGCATTACAGAGCTATGATTCCTAAACCCTTTCTCCGATTTGGATGTGAAAACTCTCATATTGCAGCTGGGAGTGTGCACTTTCAGCCCATATTATATATATAATTGTATTTCTGAACATGTTTTTGTAAACAGCTAAAATAACAAAACTTGTGTCACTGTCCAAATATTTCTGAACCTAACTGTATAAGGAGCTATGGGCCGTCATACTATATATAGGGAGCTATGGGCCATCATACTATATATAGGGAGCCATGGGGCCATCATACGATATATAGAGAGCTGTGCGGCCATCATACTATATATAGGGAGCCAAGGGGCCATATAACATATATAGGGAGCCATGGTGCCATCATACTATATAGAGAGAGCTGTGGAGCGATTTTATTGTTTGAAGAGCTGTAGCCATCAAACTGAGACATGTAGGGAATCATTACAAGAAGACATAATGGGGGATCTTTACCATTATAGGGAAGCATAGGTGCATTATTATTATTATTATTATTATTATTATTATAAGCAAGCGGGGTGGGATGGGGGATTATAATAAGGAGGTGCAAAGTAATTATTATAGAAGGTCATGATGGAATTATAAAAGGAAGCACATAGGGATTATTATTATTATTATTATTATAAGGAGGCACAGGGGGATATTATTTCTATGTGGTGCTGTATAACAGTGAGACACAGGGGGGTACTATTACTATGAAGAAGTACAGAGGGGACATTATTACTGTGTAGGAGCACAGAGGGGGTATTATTACTTCCTAAGATATTGATTATAGCATTCTATGATTTGTATAGAAATTCAAATGTGAACATGGGCTTTAGACCCTTCAACAATGTTCCCTCTTCCAGGCACCAAGGAACAATTCTCCATACAAATTGGTTAAGTCTTGGAGAACCCCTATAAGAACTAGGGATTTAGAACAAGATGGTAGCTCTCCATTAGATGTAGTATGTAGGCGTCCCAATGGTTTTCTCCATGTTGTGTAGCTATGTCACTGGCATTTATACGAGGAGATTTGGAATGTGGGAAACATAACCCGGATTTCTGCGCTTACACGGGGCTATGGTCATTATGTTAGGGAGGATGAGGTTTCATCAGAGAGGAGCCTTCAGTCCATTATTGAGGTGTGGAAAGGAATCTAATTTCCATTTGATTTTCCGGGACTGAACCAATTTGTTTAACCCCGTCATGTCAGTAAGACAAGCTCCTCAGCCGAGGATTTCATTACCGCAGCTGTGAGATGCTGAAGTCCTTTCTTTCAGTATAAGCCCGGGCTGATGGTAGAGATCACATCCTGCTATGAACACTACAACAATGGTTTAATAATGAGATGGGAGAGGGGGGGCCTGAGGATTATATGTTCAATTTAAATACATGACGCGGCCGTGGTACAGTACAGGCAGCGCGATTACTCCGAGCCCCTCGAACACGGTGAACAGGACGTACAGAGTCTTGGAATTAAACGATAGATGAATATGCAGCGGCCTGGAGGGGGCAGGGAATGTAATATCAGGTCACGACGGTCTTCTGCTGCTCTGGATGATATCAGAGGCCTTGATGTTCACAGACACTATGGCCCAATGTCATAAATCTTTTCTGAACTACATAGTATTTTCGCGTACTATACAGACGAGTAATTTAGCTTAGAAAATCCTACAAACAAGTAGGTCCTCTCCAGGTGATTGACAGGACACCATGAGAGACCTGTCAATCCCCTTTACCATCGGCGGCAGAAGCCCACCAGAAGCAGAGGTGGACTTGCCTAGTCTCTGGCCATAGCCTTTTTTGAAAAAAGGGTTTTTTTTTGCAATAAAGAGCTGATCCATATTTTGACCAAAATATGCAAGCTCGCAACCCAATGTCAAGGGTCCCCATACTTATGAGTTCCTACACTAAACTGAATAAAAAAATGACTCACATAGGACATAAACTCGAAAAACCATCGCATAAATAGAAGCATTGTTAATCGGGTCTTGTGTTGGTAATAGCTGCTTCTTTTTCTGTGACGTTTTCTTGAGTTTCTGTCCTATGTGAGCCATTTTTTAAGTAATTTTAGTGTAGGAACTCGAAGGATGGGGAAGATACTTGACGTTAGGTTGCAAACTTGTCTATTTTGGCCAAAATATAGATCAATACCTCATGTATATTTTCATAGTATAGTTAGTATATTATAGTTTGTTGTGGATTGAGTTGAAGGTTTGATTGGGAACATTTTCCATAACATTTTGGATCTCATTTATCCTGTGCTCTACACTGAGCATTTACATTGGGGTTTCCAGCTAAATGTCCAAATGACGTGATTCAGATGACACCGTTGAGTATTGATTCACTATTAGGCTATTTACGCACGCTGCGTTTTTTGGGTGCATTTTTGGTCTAAAAACTGCATGACATTGCTTCCCCAGCAATCCTCACAGTGCAGTTTTGTTTTAGGTGCGTTTTTGTGGTGACTAGAAAGATGCAACATGTCAATTTCTTTGCGTTTTTGAGAGCATTTTTCACCCATGCAATGCATTTGAAAAAACACAGCAACAAAAACGCAGCAAAACGCTGCAAAAAACAGACAAAAATGAGCAAAAACGCATGCGTTTTTTGGATGCGTTTTTACTGCAGCTGTGTTTTTGTGTGTTTTTTGCGGCCAAAAACGCACAAAAATGCTGCATCTCTGTGGTCACAAAAAAGCCAAAGTGCACACATAGAATAATGAGGCAGCAGAGTTACTCTAGACCAGTCATGGCGAACCTTTTACAGGCCGAGCGCCCAAACTGTAGCCCTAAACCCAAGTTTTTTTCCGAAGTGCCAACCAATCCTATTATGTAAATAATTAATTGTAACCTTACCTTTGCCGTCTTCTCTTCAGGAGGGGGCATCACGCTCATGCTTACCACACATTGAAGCTGAGCCCCTGCCCTTTCCAGACACAGCAGTTGGATTGATCTTTCTGGAAAAAATTGCAGCATATTAGACAGAGATTTTAGCATGGAATGCAATCAGATGTCACCCTGTAATCCACATCTACATTTCAAAGTCTGAACATCTTGAAATCCCATAAAGACGTACGAGTGGCTCCCCTCCCCATCATTGTGTAGTTCTGTCCCCTTCCTTCGCCACTTCCTGGTAAACATGTCCCCCATCCTGATATATATTTCCTACATTCTGGTATATTTGTCCCTATCACGGCCCCATCCTGGTAAATGTCCTCCATCCTGGTAAATGTTACCCATTCTGGCATGTTCCCCCTCCCCCACCCCATGCTGGCATGTGCGTTCCCCCTCTCCCACCCCATGCTGGCATGTGTGTTCCCCCTCCCCCACCCCAAGCTGGCATGTGCGTTCCCCCACCGCCACCCCACGCTGCCAAGTGCGTTCCCCCCCACCCCATGCTGCCATGTGCGTTCACCCCCACCCCACGCTGCCATGTGCATTCCCCCCACCCCACGCTGGCATGTGCGTTCACCCCCACCCCCACCCCACGCTGCCATGTGCATTCCCCCCACCCCACGCTGCCATGTGCATTCCCCCCACCCCACGATGCCATGTGCATTCCCCCTACCCCATGCTGGCGCTGCCCCCCCATCCCCACCTTGGCACAGCCGCACATGAGTTATAAAAAAAAAAAAGCAACACACAACTTACCTGCACACGCTCCCCCGCTGCGCGCTGCTGGGTCCTCAGTTCCCACGCGGCCAGCAGACGGCGCCGGCGCCACTCCTCCGTCTCCTAGGCAACACACCTGCAGCCTGGGAGAGGAGGAATGTCAGAGCGGAGGAGAAATGTCTCCTACGCTCCAACACAGATTTGATCTGCCGGCGCCACTGCACTAGCAGATCAAAGCTGCAGAATCGGGCGACAGCACGCGTGCCAGCAGAATGGGCTCAGCGTGCCCCTGGTGGCACGCGTGCCATAGGTTCGCCATCACTGCTCTAGACTTTGATCTCAGTTCAGTGATGTCCTTTTCAGAAGTGCACAAAACTGGCCGACGGCGCTTTTATACAGCACTGAAAAGATGGACACTGTTGGATCATAGTAGAGACTGAATTCATTTACCATCTTCCTTCAGGGGTTGTGTTTGAATGATGTTAGTCAAAGATTGACACGTAAACCCGAGTATAAGCGCTCAGCGTGGAGCGCAGGATAAATGTGATCCGAGCTTTACTGAGACATTTGCGAGTAAGAATGAATAAATGAACAGCAGGTCAAGAATTATTTTTATTTATTGTATTTATTGTTTACGCTGTTCTCCGTGTGATATAAGTGATAAGGCAGCTTTATTCTTTGTGTCAGTACGATTTTAGCGTTACCACATCTGTCTTTTTAATGTTTTGCCATTTATAGACAATAGAACGGCTCATGTACACGTCTTCTGAACTTCGGATCATGCACAGTGCGCCTAAAATAGCCGAGAAGCGTCCACCCTGCTTCTGAGGTGCACCGACGTGGCCAGAATGAGCCGTGCACATGCACAAATGCACAAATTTCGATGAGGTGGCGGTGACACTAGCTCATGGAAACTATGCTATTCCACCCACATAATATCACATAAAAAGGGCTGACTAATCTGGAGAAATAACGACCCTGCGACTAGTCAAGGTCATAATTAGCATAGCAAGGCTTATAAGTAGTTGTTTTTTTTTTTTAAACATTCATATTAGTGAATAGCGTTACACAGGGCTGGTTAGGGAGGGAATTTGGGCATACAGGGATCAATGCTGCTGGGTTGGAGAGCAGAGGGAGCCGGACAGGTTCCCTTTAAGGTTCTTTTCTTGCATTCATCCTTTTCCATTGGACTCAAGGCTCCTTTAATGAAATGACGGCAGACGCGCAGCTTTGTAGTGACGTCTGAGATAGGAGCAAAAGATCACTGGTGTCGGCTGATTCACTCACAGGGGGGCTGCGGCAGCAGCACGGAGAATGATATATCCCTAATTGGAAGCGATTATCTGTCATAATCTGAGCTGTTTTTCCTTTCTGCCCTGGGAGATGCGGATAATTCTCTGTGTTTATTCTGTGAAGTAATCACCAGTCTCTCCAATTCTTCTTCAATAATAAAGCGCCGTGTCCCCCGCAAGAGACGTAAAATCAGAAATGGGAAGTAACAAGCTCGAATCCATTATACCACCATGATAATAAAATTCTTTTGCACAATTTATGGAATAATAACGAGTCTTCGGCAGCACAGTGGAACCGGAGAGAGTTTACCATCCTCCTCCGGGATCATGATGGGAATTTACAAAGAATTCTGAGCTGTAATTTCTTAAATGAACCATCTATTATAGGTTGGTTTCACGCATGTTTCCAAAAATGAATTGTTTCTTTCATTTTTCTGGCCTATTTTGACCCAGATCATAGTTGTGAGGCAATAAAAGCACATTATTGGAGAGGGTCTTTTTTTCCAGAAATGCCATGCTGTAGATGTAGTGTTTTTATGCATATTATTATAGTTTGCCATGCTCTAGATGTAGTGTTTTTATCCATGTTATTATAGAGTTTGCCATGCTCTAGATGTAGTGTTTTTATGCATTTTATTATAGAGTTTGCCATGCTCTAGATGTAGTGTTTTTATGCATTTTATTATAGAGTTTGCCATGCTCTAGATGTAGTGTTTTTATGCATTTTATTATAGAATTTGCCATGCTCTAGATGTAGTGTTTTTATGCATGTTATTATAGAGTTTGCCATGCTCTAGATGTAGTGTTTTTATGCATTTTATTATAGAGTTTGCCATGCTCTAGATGTAGTGTTTTTATGCATTTTATTATAGAATTTGCCATGCTCTAGATGTAGTGTTTTTATGCATGTTATTATAGAGTTTGCCATGCTCTAGATGTAGTGTTTTTATGCATGTTATTATAGAGTTTGCCATGCTCTAGATGTCGTGTTTTTATGCATTTTATTATTGAGTTTGCCATGCTCTAGATGTAGTGTTTTTATGCATTTTGTTATAGGGTTCTCTATAAGAAAAAATGCAGTTATGTACAGTCAGGTCCAGAAATATTGGGACAGTGACTGAATCTTCGTGATTTCAGCTCTGCAAGCCAATATTTTTTTTATTTTAAATGAAATAATTGAGATGTAATTGAAGTGGAGACTTTCAGGTTTAATTAAAGGGGTTGAATAAAAATATCCTGTGAAATGTTTAGGGATTGCAACCATTTTTTTACAAAGCCTCCTCACTGCAGCTGAACATCAGTTGTTGCTTGTTTGTTGGTCTTTCTGCCTTACATCTTAATCATGTGAAATGTAGCTCGATGGGGTTCAGATCTGGTGATTGACTCGGCCACTGAAGAATATTCCACTTCTTTGTCTTAAAAAACTACTGTGTTGCTTTTGCAGTATGTTTTGGGTCATTGTCCATCTGTTCTGTGAAGCGCCGTCCAATCAACCTTTCTGCATTTGGTGAAATCTAAGCAGAAAGTCTCGCCATGTGCATTTCAAAATTCATCCGGCTGCTTCTGTCTTCAGTCACATCATCAATAAACACTAGAGACCTAGGGCCATTGGAGGCCATGCATGCCCGGCCATCACACTGCGTCCACCATGTGTTACAGTGAATGTGGTGTGCTTTGGATCATGAGCCGCTCCAAGCCTTCTCCATACTTTCTTCTTTTCATCATTCTGGTTCAGGTTGATCTTAGTTTCATCTGTTCATACAATGCATTTTCAGAACTGGGCAGCTACTTTAGATGCTATTTGGCAAAGTCTAATCTAGCCTTTTGTTTTTAAGGCTGATTAATGGTTTGCACCTTGTGGTGAACCCGTTGTATTTGCTCTTTTGAAGGCTTCTCTTTAGTGTAGACTTAAGGCCCCGTCACACACAACGAGATCGCTAACAAGATCGTTGCTGATTCACAGTTTCTGTGACGCAGTAACGATCTCGCCAGCGATCTTGTTATGTGTGACACCTACCAGCGATCAGGCCCCTGCTGTGAGATCGCTAGTCGTTGCCAAATGGTCCGGACCTTTTTCTTTAAAGGCGATGTCCTGCTGGGCAGGACGCATCGCTGTGTTTCACGCCTACCAATGACCTCCTAACAGGGTCCCAATGCCTGCCGAGATCGTTATACAGGTCGCTCATCATTACTGTGTCGTTGGTAAGGCCTGACTGTGTGACATCTCACCAGCGGTTTCCCAGCGACTTACCAGCGATCCTTATCAGGTTGTGTCGTTGTTGGGATCGCTGATAAGTCGTTGTGTGTGACTGGGCCTTTAGATACTCAAACACCTATTTTCTTGAGAGTGTTTTTTTACTTAAGTGAATGTTGTGAAGGGGTTTTCCTTCACTAAGGAAAGGATTCTGTGGTCACTCACCACTATTGTCTTCCTTGGACATCCAGTCCTCTTAGAGTTTCCAAGCTCTCCAGTGTGTTCATTTTTTCCAGAATATACCAAACATTTCTGCTGTCTGATGGATTTCTTCTTTCGAGTTTCAGCCCAATGATGTCCTTTTTCTCCTCCATTGAGAATCCTTTTGACCACATATTGTGGGTTCACCACAATAGCTTCCAAATGGAAATGCCGCACCAGAAATCAGCTCCAGACCTTTTAACTGCTTAATTGATGATGGATTAGGGAATAGCCCATGCAGCCATTAAAGGGTTTCTGAGATAATTTTCCAATTACTTTTGGTGCCTTTAAAGGCAGTTACATGTTAAAGAGCTGTAACTCCTAAACCCTTACTGCAATTAGGAAGTGAATACGCTCAAATTAAAGCTGAGAATATGCACTTAAAAACACATTGAAAAGGTTTTGGTAAACAGATAAATGCCAAAATTTGTGTTACTGTCCAAATATTTCTGGGTCTAACTGTATAAGGAAAAATATAGCACCAAAACAGTTATTTAAAAAAATGCGTTTAAAAAAATCATGGACTTCTTACAAGTAAGAAAAATGCAGCCAAAAGAAAAACAATTAAGGAGATTTGGAGGAAATAGCAGAATCTAAACCACTAGCCTGACTGGTGAAGTGCTATAAATGGATCATACTCTAGAAAGCCTGAAGCACAATGTGTTCCGTGGTTGCTTCAATGACTTAAATGTTCATGAGACCCTCGGCATTCCGTCATTTCATGTAATTGCCAGAAAACTGAAGTGTTCAAAGTGATAATCCAAGTTTTGCCCCTAAGCTCTGATCATGGGACCACTGCTCCAAGCAGAGTCACCACAAGGCTGTCCTCCAACTGGGGAAAGACCGGCACCTAGTCACTTTTTGCACCCCCTGGCACTGAGCATCCATATGCTCTGGTTTCTCCCCTCTTGGCAGAGAAAAATGCTTATTTATAGTATGATCTTAAAGGGATTGTCCAGTCTTCTGAATCATTATAGCATGCACAGCACATGCTGTCCGAATACTCCTGTATTGCCGGCCAATGCGCACAAGTCTAGCTGAATGTGGCCAGACATATGCAAATTGCATACTTGCAGTCAATACTGGAGAACCTTGACAGTGTGTTGTGCGCACACTGTCAGGACTCAGAAAGTCTACAGTCACATAAAGTGAAGAAGACCAGACAAAAGCTTTAAGGCTTGTTATTCAAAAACTTATTTCTTGCATAGACTATATTTTTGAAGAAAAAACAAAAAGCAGCACCAAATGTGCACTACAGCACTAAACATTCCAAACTGTACTTATTTTAAAAATTTTGAGATTTTTGGCAAAAAATTGCAATTTCTTGAGCTGCTTCGCCACGTCACGGCAAATCTCATTTGAAGCAGTCCTACACTAAAATATTTTTATAAAATGTGCCATACGGCCTCACATATGAATAGTAGAACTGCTCTTAGCAGCACTCACCTGGTCTATTTCAATCTCGTACCCATGACTGAGTCATGGCTGTGGGCGGGACAGGTCCAAGCAAATGCTGCATGAAGTAAATAGCCTGTGGACAAAGCCTGATGACTTAATGTGAATAGTCACCAACCGCCAAAATCTAGACAGATGGAATACATCCCAAATTGGGGTGCAAAGCAAGGTGGAGGTCAACCACCGACCAATTCAATGAAGAAAAAACAAAAAGCAGCACCAAATGTGCACTACAGCACTAAACATTCCAAACTGTACTTATTTTAAAAATTTTGAGATTTTTGGCAAAAAATTGCAATTTCTTGAGCTGCTTCGCCACGTCACGGCAAATCTCATTTGAAGCAGTCCTACACTAAAATATTTTTATAAAATGTGCCATACGGCCTCACATATGAATAGTAGAACTGCTCTTAGCAGCACTCACCTGGTCTATTTCAATCCCGTACCCATGACTGAGTCATGGCTGTGGGCGGGACAGGTCCAAGCAAATGCTGCATGAAGTAAATAGCCTGTGGACAAAGCCTGATGACTTAATGTGAACAGTCACCAACCGCCAAAATCTAGACAGATGGAATACATCCCAAATTGGGGTGCAAAGCAAGGTGGAGGTCAACCACCGACCAATTCAATGAAGAAAAAACAAAAAGCAGCACCAAATGTGCACTACAGCACTAAACATTCCAAACTGTACTTATTTTAAAAATTTTGAGATTTTTGGCAAAAAATTGCAATTTCTTGAGCTGCTTCGCCACGTCACGGCAAATCTCATTTGAAGCAGTCCTACACTAAAATATTTTTATAAAATGTGCCATACGGCCTCACATATGAATAGTAGAACTGCTCTTAGCAGCACTCACCTGGTCTATTTCAATCCCGTACCCATGACTGAGTCATGGCTGTGGGCGGGACAGGTCCAAGCAAATGCTGCATGAAGTAAATAGCCTGTGGACAAAGCCTGATGACTTAATGTGAACAGTCACCAACCGCCAAAATCTAGACAGATGGAATACATCCCAAATTGGGGTGCATAGCAAGGTGGAGGTCAACCACCGACCAATTCAATGAAGAAAAAACAAAAAGCAGCACCAAATGTGCACTACAGCACTAAACATTCCAAACTGTACTTATTTTAAAAAAAATTTTGTCCACAGGCTATTTACTTCATGCAGCATTTGCTTGGACCTGTCCCGCCCACAGCCATGACTCAGTCATGGGTACGGGATTGAAATAGACCAGGTGAGTGCTGCTAAGAGCAGTTCTACTATTCATATGTGAGGCCGTATGGCACATTTTATAAAAATATTTTAGTGTAGGACTGCTTCAAATGGGATTTGCCGTGACGTGGCGAAGCAGCTCAAGAAATTGCAATTTTTTGCCAAAAATCTCAAAATTTTTAAAATAAGTACAGTTTGGAATGTTTAGTGCTGTAGTGCACATTTGGTGCTGCTTTTTGTTTTTTCTTCATTGAATTGGTCGGTGGTTGACCTCCACCTTGCTTTGCACCCCAATTTGGGATGTATTCCATCTGTCTAGATTTTGGCGGTTGGTGACTGTTCACATTAAGTCATCAGGCTTTGTCCACAGGCTATTTACTTCATGCAGCATTTGCTTGGACCTGTCCCGCCCACAGCCATGACTCAGTCATGGGTACGGGATTGAAATAGACCAGGTGAGTGCTGCTAAGAGCAGTTCTACTATTCATATGTGAGGCCGTATGGCACATTTTATAAAAATATTTTTGTGTAGGACTGCCTCTAATGAGATTTGCCGTGACGTGGCGAAGCAGCTCAAGAAATTGCAATTTTTTGCCAAAAATCTCAAAATTTTTAAAATAAGTACAGTTTGGAATGTTTAGTGCTGTAGTGCACATTTGGTGCTGCTTTTTGTTTTTTCTTCATAGACTATATTTTTGTAGCCATACACTTAGATGAATGTCATCCAGACTCGCCGATTTCCATCTAATTCCTAATCCTTTTCTTTTCAGGGCATATAACATTGGTGACACCTGTGCAGCCAAACGGGTCCTGAGAGATAAGAGGGCCACTGTCACCTACAAAGCTGCGCGCACACTCATATAAAGGGGTGCATTATTATAAGCTATAGGACTGCAAAGGGCCCATATACTGCTCCTGCACAGGGGCCCCTTCTGGCAGTGTCCGCCCTGTAGTGTGATGTCCATAGTGCGAAGAGCCGACATATGAGGGTTCTCCGGGGCCACTGGCAGCTCAGACACATTGTCCCTGTGTTATGTTCTGACATCAGTGGGGGGCACAGCCCCCACCACAGCTCAGCACCGGACCACCGGGGGCTACACCAAGTGTCTATAAGAAACCTGCATGTGATCAGAGCAATAGTGACCAATATGGTTCATTATTTACAGACAGTAAATCCCCCAGAGCTCCACATATATAATAAGAACATACTGAGCCGGCTGATCCGCAGTAATGTCAGTGAGCGCCAGATGGGTCATTACTGGGGAATTCAACCTATATCATTGCTCAGAATATCCTAGAAATGTGCGGAACTCCTCCTGTCTGCAATCTATAGCTGTGCATATATATATATATATATGTATATATATATATATATATATATATATATATATATATATATATATATATTTATTTATATATATCATCTCTATCCCATTTATATATCCATGATCTGTCTATCCATCATCCATATATTCTATCCATCTTTCTATCTATTCATCTATCTTACCAATCTCCTATCTATCTATCCATCCATTTATCCATTAATCTATATGTGGCGCCCTGGACAAGCCAGGTCATCACAGAACAACACCAACACACCCCACACTCCCGGTCAGGCACACCAAAGTCAGACAAAAACTCTTGTTGCCTTCCTCCAGGGGCTGATGTCCACACCAGGGGGTGGGCCAGGCGGTTGGTTCCGCCCACCGAGGAGTTCACAGTCCTGGAGGCGGGAAAAGCAGGCAGATAGCGTTTTGAAGTGAAAGTGAGAGGAGTGAAGTAGCAGTTGAGCAGACAGAAGTTGGTCCGGGTGTGTGGCCCGGACAGATCAGCAAGGTTGGCAGACGGTGGTGACCGTCTGCAGGAGTGGCCTATTGGAGCTTGCCGTAAGGACCGTGGACGGGCGGTGGCCCGGCGGTACCGGACCGGTACGCAAAGAGAAGCCAGCACCAGCCGGCAGGGGCTTACGGACCCCGGCAAGGCTAGGAGTCGCCGTGAATTTGCCAAATCCGTTAGCGAAGGGAACCTCCTGGGTTTCCCAGCAGCCAAGTCCCGACAGAAGGCAACAGTCCAACCGAGAGAAGGAAACACAGTCATCGCCAAGGCTAAAGTTCCCAGGGCCAGAGCCTGCAGGCAAAAGGGGCTCCTTCAGCACCCATCCAAGCTGGGGAGCGGGTTACCGGTGGGAACCCATTGGAACCGTACACGTTACACAGGTGCAGGGAAAGGCAGTCACCATCAACCTGCCGGGAGGAGAAACACCGCAGCAGTCTGTGGGACCCGTCCATCCAGCCGTTTGTTTTACCGGAGACTCTGTGTACATCATTGGCTGAGTGAGTACCACCGTGCCGTACGGCACAGCGCTGCCCCCGCGACCCTGCACCTCAACAGGCCCCGTAACCCGCCTGCCATCCATCCCTACCCCATCACCGGGCCCCGGGACAACCAGCCCCCCTACCCACGGAGGGGAGAACTAACATCCAGGCTGCTCCCTGTCATCCCTCCCAGGATCCCCGTCCAGAGCAGCGGTGGTGTCACCAATCTCACCACAACCGTGGGTGGCGTCACGGACAATATCAAATCCCCACAATCAAATCCCCTTTTCACTCACGGGCGAGGAACGCCGCTCGAGTCCCCGGGATCCGGCCCACCGCTCGAGCCACCACCGAGCAGCAGCAGCCGCAGCAGCAGCGGCCGGATCCGAGCAGTGGGAGAGCGCAGCGTCCCCTCCTCCGCCCTCGATAACTTGGCGTCACGAACAGAATCTTACCGCTCTGCCGTCTGGTAGAGGTGCGCCTTGTGACCGCCGGAGGTGTCCGGCCGAAAAATTGGAGAAGCCGCCATTTTGGGCGCGAAAAATTCCCGCTTGAGCGTCTCCTCGAGCAGTGGAGACGCGAAGGCCAAAACCCCGGCCCTGGAGAGGAGGAGCCGTAAAGAGACTAAGGGGGAACGGGATGGAAGATGTCGGCTCCCTAGTTTGATGCTAGCCCCGCGCCGACTGATGGAGCGGCGGCGCCCGCGGGGGCAGAGGAAGGTGAGATGGCTGCAGCCCCTACTCCGGTCGCCTGAGCAGCGGGCCCCAAGAATGCGGCAGTAATTCCCCGCGCGGCAGCTGACAGCGGCCCGCCGGCCGCAGGGAGGATGTCTGCCCCAGCAATCCGCTCGACCGTGACAGGAGTGGCGGCCGGTGCAGAAGACCCAGGGGGCGCCAGCTCGGGACAGGAGACGACAGATGGAAGTAGCTCGAGGGAAGATACGGAGTCCCTGTCGGAAGGTGAGGCCCCGCTCGTCATTCGCGCCTTCGGAGACACATGGATGGCACGCTGCAGGTACTGCCGGCAGTGGGGGCATTTTGCAGGTCAGTGCCCTGCAAATGGCCGGCCTTGAAGTAAGAAAAGTTAAAGCATGGTAGCGGTTCCCGGTTACCTTGCTGTCGGTCCCCATTGGGACTCTGCTGACGTTCCAGACGGCCCTCAAGGCTAAGGAGTCCGGTTGGAGGAGCAGTCGTACCTGCATCATCGGCAGCTGAAAATGGAGTCCTGTGGGACAGTGTCACCCCTGTGTGAGGGTGGCGTTGGGGACTCGTGCTGTTCGATGGTGGACTGTGGGAAAGCTGCAGGAGGAAGCTGTACCGGAGCCCGGTGTTGTGGATGGCCCCTGGGACCCAGCTACCAGTCCCCGTTGGGACCCTACGGCAAGTCTCCGTAGGACCCTACAGTTTTTGTTGTGGTAGCCTGTTGGCTACGAAGCACTGTTGTCCCCGTGGGGACTGTTTACATGTATGCGTAGGAACTACTACGGACAAGCCCGAGAACTGGCAGGGCAACCACGAACTTGTGGTTTGTAAATAAAAATGTGTTTTATGGCTTTACCGTAACCGCCTCCGGAGAGGCTGAGTTGGAGGATGGGCCTGGAGGGAAGTGATGGCCCAGGCCCGCCACTACCGCAACCGGTGGCGATCCTCCGGGGGTTTCAGGGGTTCCCCATGGACGTGGGTCCCCTGAAAAGGACAGAATCCGCTCGGGTAACTTGTGCTGGACTGAGGTCAAGGGGTGCTGCCTGTTTGCTTAGGGGCAGCATCAGGACAAGGTTACTTGGGTGGGAGAGAGCGGAAGCCGTTACCGTTTAGCTACATTTAAGTAACCATGCCTCCCGATGTGGGAAGATGTTATTATAATTGTAACCTGTTTACCGTTTATCTTTTTCAGTTTGTGAAAATAAAACCGGTGATGGACGGGCAGCCCGCGGACGGTCTGCATTTTACTAAGGGGGAATGTGGCACCCTGGACAAGCCAGGTCATCCCAGAACAACACCAACATACCCCACACTCCCGGTCAGGCACACCAAAGTCAGACTAAAACCCTTGTTGCCTTCCTCCAGGGGCTGATGTCCACACCAGGGGGTGGGCCAGGTGGTTGGTCCCGCCCACTGAGGAGTTCACAGTCCTGGAGGCGGGAAAAGCAGGCAGATAGAGTTTTGAAGTGAAAGTGAGAGGAGTGAAGTAGCAGTTGAGCAGACAGAAGTTGGTCCGGGTGTGTGGCCCGGACAGATCAGCAAGGTTGGCAGACGGTGGTGACCGTCTGCAGGAGTGGCCTATTGGAGCTTGCCGTAAGGACCGTGGACGGGCGGTGGCCCGGCGGTACCGGACCGGTACGCAAAGAGAAGCCAGCACCATCCGGCAGGGGCTTACGGACCCCGGCAAGGCTAGGAGTCGCCGTGAATTTGCCAAATCCGTTAGCGAAGGGAACCTCGTGGGTTTTACAGAAGCCAAGTCCCGACAGAAGGCAACAGTCCAACCGAGAGAGGGAAACACAGTCACCGCCAAGGCTAAAGTTCCCAGGGCCAGAGCCTGCGGGCAAAAGGGGCTCCTTCAGCACCCATCCAAGCTGGGGAGCGGGTTACCGGTGGGAACCCATTGGAACCGTACACGTTACACAGGTGCAGGGAAAGGCAGTCACCATCAACCTGCCGAGAGGAGAAACACCGCAGCCGTCTGTGGGACCCGTCCATCCAGCCGTTTGTTTTACCGGAGACTCTGTGTACATCATTGGCTGAGTGAGTACCACCGTGCCGTACGGCACAGCGCTGCCCCCGCGACCCTGCACCTCACCAGGCCCCGTAACCCGCCTGCCATCCATCCCTACCCCATCACCGGGCCCCGGGACAACCAGCCCCCCTACCCACGGAGGGGAGAACTAACATCCAGGCTGCTCCCTGTCATCGCTCCCGGGATCCCCGTCCAGAGCAGCGGTGGTGTCACCAATCTCACCACAACCGTGGGTGGCGTCATGGACAATATCAAATCCCCACAATCAAATCCCCTTTTCACTCACGGGCGAGGAACGCCGCTCGAGTCCCCGGGATCCGGCCCACCGCTTGAGCCACCACCGAGCAGCAGCAGCCGCAGCAGCAGCGGCCGGACCCGAGCAGTGGGAGAGCGCAGCGTCCCCTCCTCCGCCCGCGACATATATATCCAACATCCATATATTCTATCCATCCATCTTCTATCTATCTCTATTTATCTTATATTTATCTATCCATCTATCCATCCATCTCCTATCTATCTATCCCTCTTTTTATCTATATCCTATCTATCTATCCCATTTAAATATCCATTATCTATCTATCCCTCTATCTATCTATCTATCCCTCTATCCATCTATCCCTCTATCTATCTATCTCTATCTATCCCTCTATCTATCCCTCTATCCATCTATCCCTCTATCCATCTATCCCTCTATCTATCTATCTCTCTATCTATCCCTCTATCTATCTATCCATCTATCTATCTATCCCTCTATCTATCTATCCCTCTATCTATCTATCCCTCTATCTATCTATCCCTCTATCTATCTATCTATCTATCTATCCCTCTATCTATCTATCTATCTATCTATCCCTCTATCTATCTATCCCTCTATCCATCTATCTATCTATCTATCTATCTATCTATCTATCTATCTATCCCTCTATCTATCTATCCCTCTATCCATCTATCTATCTATCTATCTATCTATCTATCTATCTATCCCTCTATCTATCTATCCATCTATCTATCCCTCTATCTATCTATCCATCTATCTATCTATCCCTCTATCTATCTATCCCTCTATCTATCTATCTATCCCTCTATCTATCTATCTATCTATCTATCCCTCTATCTATCTATCTATCTATCTATCTATCTATCTATCTATCTATCTATCTATCTATCTATCTATCTATCCCTCTATCTATCTATCCCTCTATCCATCTATCTATCTATCTATCTATCTATCTATCTATCTATCTATCTATCCCTCTATCTATCTATCCCTCTATCCATCTATCTATCTATCTATCTATCTATCTATCTATCTATCTATCTATCTATCTATCCCTCTATCTATCTATCCCTCTATCTATCTATCTATCTATCTATCTATCTATCTATCTTTGTAATCCAAAGATTGGGAGCCACACTTCAAGGTCAGATGTGAGTACACAGATGTTATTCAGCCTGTGTAATATTTTGGCTCAGGATGGCAGAGCTGTTCTCGTCCTCCTGCCTCATTTTTTGGATATGTATAGAAGAGGTCTTGGTGATTGCTGTGGGGGCTTTGCACCCATTTTTGAACTGAATGTTCCTTCCTTCCTTCCTTGGTAATACAGGATAATCAGACAATGACGCAGAGATGTAGCAGAGCGGATTGTTTTTCCTGTAGTTTACTTTGTCACCTCCATACGCAATGACAGGGTTGAATCCTGCTTCTGTTTGCTACAAATGTAACTCTTATCCTCATTTATACACTGTTTCCACTGTGTGAATGAGGCCTGAGTCCTTTCTTCTGGGTGACTTCTCCTCTGGGCCCTGTGGCTGAGGTTCTGCGGCCGGTGCAGGATGGATTCCATTTTTTTTTTAGGTAATTCTCAGAAATGGATCCTACAGGAAAATGAAATATATGTGGAGGACTTACACCGCTTCCGGCTCCGGGATCCATTTCTGGCTTTAGCTCTAAAAATGTGTGAAAAACAGAACTGGCAGCTCAGATCCTCACAATCCCAGAACATGATACAAATGTAAGACCTGTTAACATTTATATATATAGGTTAAAAGACTGTTTGGTGGACTTCCTTGTGTTATGCTGCCACCTGCTGTCAAAACAGAGAACAGCGGGCAAAAGTCCTACTGCTCGAGTGACTGGTTCAGTCTGGAACAGGAGGAGGAGGAGTCTACTTGTGGCTGTGTTTTGCAGAGAGGAGTGTGCTCAAGTGGGCTGTAAGATAGAAGGCCTGAATCTGCCCTGTTTTCCGAGGTCCAAGTACCTTAGAGTGTTGCGTGGTGTCCCCCCCAAAACACAGATCCAAAGAGGCTGGATGTGGAGCGAGGGGCCAGACAGCACGTGCAAATTACAGATCCAAAGAGGCTGGATGTGGAGAGCGAGGAGCCAGGCAGCACGTGCAAGTTACAGATCCGGGACAAAGACTGAACTTTAGAGGTGTCTGCCGGCGGAATACGGGCCCCAACGGTGACGAGGTACCCCACGCTGAAATCTGCAGTTAAGTGTGCACACTACTTTTAGTTAGGGACAGATAGGAAAAGACTCTGCACTGTGTTATAAGAGTAAGATAACAAGGACTTTTTTTGTTTAATAAGGATTTCTGTGTTTTGCTTTTGGGAGTACAATCTGAGGCTTCCTATCTTTGACAAGTTATTCAAAGTAGTTGTATGTATATTGCATTATCTCTACTGCTGTGCTCCCTTCCCTCACTTTTCCTCCACCTGTGTTGTGCAATACATTATTAAATTTGCATTGATTAACCCCCGTGGTTCCGTGCAGTCCTTGCGTATCCCGTTACCTGCAGGTTATTACACAAACACCATAAGACATCTGTGATAAACTCAGCACTGCTACATCTGATGGGTGATGGCGAGCAGAGCCATTACACAGTGTGTGCTGCGCTGTCCGAGGTGCTGAACCCAACCGTACAGCGTCACCGCCAGTAATATACCAGAGACGAGCGGGATTATATTCTGCCAGATGAGGATTATTCAGCCTCCATCTCCTCTTCTCCTAAACTCTGCACAACTATGACTGCCCTTAATAGAGTCGTCCTCTTCCCCTCCATTATATAGTTTACGTGAAAATAAGAAGCCTTGTCCTATCTTATCGCACAAATTATCTTCTTCTCCAGGATTCTCAATTCACATCGACGTCACGCGGCAGCCGGCCAATAGAAGCGGAGGGGAGGAGATGAGCGGGACGTAAACATCCCGCCCACCTCCTTCCTTACGCATAGCCGACGGGAGCTGTGGGACTGCAATGTGTGCTACCCCGGGTACGATGAACAACCTGACGTTCAATTTTTAGGAATTGAACGACGTGCATGCGATGAACGTTTTACGATTCAATCGCACATAGCTGTTACATGCTACAATGTAACTTACAATGTCGGATGTGCGTCACTTACGATGTGACCCCGCCGACACATCGTAAGATATATTGTAGCGTGTAAAGCGCCCTTAATTCTGTTGCTTCCTTTTAGTGAATGGATCTTCGGCAGTGTCATCTGAATCATGGTTTTGGGAGATTTAGATGGAAACCCTGATGTAAGTGCTCGGCGTACAGCGCAGGATAAGTGTGATCAAAAATGTTATGTACAGTTAGGTCCAGAAATATTTGGACAGTGACACAAGTTTTGTTATTTTAGCTGTTTACAAAAACATGTTCAGAAATACAATTATATATATAATATGGGCTGAAAGTGCACACTCCCAGCTGCAATATGAGAGTTTTCACATCCAAATCGGAGAAAGGGTTTAGGAATCATAGCTCTGTAATGCATAGCCTCCACTTTTTAAAGGGACCAAAAGTAATTGGACAAGGGACTCTAAGGGCTGCAATTAACTCTGAAGGCATCTCCCTCGTTAACCTGTAAACAATGAAGTAGTTAAAAGGTCTGGGGTTGATTACAGGTGTGTGGTTTTGCATTTGGAAGCTGTTGCTGTGACCAGACAACATGCGGTCTAAGGAACTCTCAATTGAGGTGAAGCAGAACATCCTGAGGCTGAAAAAAAAGAAAAAATCCATCAGAGAGATAGCAGACATGATTGGAGTAGCAAAATCAACAGTCGGGTACATTCTGAGAAAAAAGGAATTGACTGGTGAGCTTGGGAACTCAAAAAGGCCTGGGCGTCCACGGATGACAACAGTGGTGGATGATCGCCGCATACTTTCTTTGGTGAAGAAGAACCCGTTGGCAACATCAACTGAAGTCCAGAACACTCTCAGTGAAGTAGGTGCATCTATCTCTAAGTCAACAGTAAAGAGAAGACTCCATGAAAGTAAATACAAAGGGTTCACATCTAGATGCAAACCATTCATCAATTCCAAAAATAGACAGGCCAGAGTTAAATTTGCTGAAAAACACCTCATGAAGCCAGCTCAGTTCTGGAAAAGTATTCTATGGACAGATGAGACAAAGATCAACCTGTACCAGAATGATGGGAAGAAAAAAGTTTGGAGAAGAAAGGGAACGGCACATGATCCAAGGCACACCACATCCTCTGTAAAACATGGTGGAGGCAACGTGATGGCATGGGCATGCATGGCTTTCAATGGCACTGGGTCACTTGTGTTTATTGATGACATAACAGCAGACAAGAGTAGCCGGATGAATTCTGAAGTGTACCGGGATATACTTTCAGCCCAGATTCAGCCAAATGCCGCAAAGTTGATCGGACGGCGCTTCATCGTACAGATGGACAATGACCCAAAGCATACAGCCAAAGCTACCCAGGAGTTCATGAGTGCAAAAAAGTGGAACATTCTGCAATGGCCAAGTCAATCACCAGATCTTAACCCAATTGAGCATGCATTTCACTTGCTCAAATCCAGACTTAAGATGGAAAGACCCACAAACAAGCAAGACCTGAAGGCTGCGGCTGTAAAGGCCTGGCAAAGCATTAAGAAGGAGGAAACCCAGCGTTTGGTGATGTCCATGGGTTCCAGACTTAAGGCAGTGATTGCCTCCAAAGGATTCGCAACAAAATATTGAAAATAAAAATATTTTGTTTGGGTTTGGTTTATTTGTCCAATTACTTTAGATCTCCTAAAATGTGCAGTGTTTGTAAAGAAATGTGTACAATTCCTACAATTTCTATCAGATATTTTTGTTCAAACCTTCAAATTAAACGTTACAATCAGCACTTGAATTCTGTTGTAGAGGTTTCAAATCCAATGTGGTGGCATGCAACGCCCAACTCGCGAAAATTGTGTCACTGTCCAAATATTTCTGGACCTAACTGTAAAATGTTCCCAATAAAAGCTTCAACTCAATCCACACAAAAAATCTCCACTCATCTCCATCATCTGCCAATGGAATTATATGGGGGTTTTACAATACGAGTGAGGCCTAAAACACACATCCGTAAAAACCACGTCCGTGTAAAACGGGCCGTTTTTCGGTTCCGTTTTCCATTTTTTTAGGTCCGTTTTTATGGGATGTGTGGCCTGCGTGTGTATCCGGTATGCTAGCCGTCTGTGCATATGGAATGTCCGTGTGTGCGTGAGTGAAATAACTGACATGTGTGTGTGTTGTCCGTGTGAAATGTTCCGTGTGTGTGTGTGATGCACAATGTCATTGATACATGTCGGCAGACAGCAGACAGAGTTGCACGATGAGAATGAACTCGGGTGAACTTCACCCGACTTCATTGTCATGCCGCGGCTCTGTCTGTGTGACGCGTACTGATTAGCGGTCACCCGTGAACGACTCACCGGTGACTGCTAATCCCCTGAGTGACTGAATTGAGCAGCCCTCTCTCATACTTACCGTTCCCCGATCTCCGGCGCGGCGCTGCATGGCTGTTATAATAACTCCGGCGGCTTTTACTATTTTGAAAAAGCCGGCCGCTCATTAATCAATCTCGTATTCCCTGCTTTACCCGCCCACAGGCGCCTGTGATTGGTTGCAGTCACACACGCCCACCACGCTCAGTGAAAGCTGTGTCACTGCACCCAATCACAGCCGCCGGTGGGCGTGTCTATACTGTGCAGTAAAATAAATAAATAAATAATTAAAAAAACCGGCGTGCGGTCCCCCCCCATTTTAATACCAGCCAGATAAAGCCATACGGCTGAAGGCTGGTATTCTCAGGTTGGGGAGACCCACGTTATGGGGAGCCCCCCAGCCTAACAATATCAGTCAGCAGCCCCCCAGAATTGCCGCATACATTATATGCGAGAGTTCTGGGACTGTACCCGGCTCTTCCCGATTTGCCCTGGTGCGTTGGCAAATCGGGGTAATAAGGAGTTAATGGCAGCCCATAGCTGCCAATAAGTCCTAGATTAATCATGTCAGGCGTCTCCCCGAGATACCTTCCATGATTAATCTGTAAGTGACAGTAAATAAACACACACACACGAAAAAATCCTTTATTAGAAATAAAAAACGCTAACAAAGTCCTTCATCACCAATTTATTAACCCCGACAAAGCCCTCCATGTCCGGCGTAATCCACGGACCTCCAGCATCGCAGCCAGCTCTGCTGCATGGAGGTGACAGGAGCTGCAGAAGACACCGCCGCTCCTGTCAGCTGCACACAGCTAATGAGGTGAGTATCGCGATCAGCTGAGCTGTCACTGAGGTTAATAGCGGCCACCGCTGGATCCAGCGGTGGCCGTGAGTTACCTGACTGACAGCAGCTGATCGTGCTACTCACCTCATTTGTTGCGTGGAGCTGACAGGAGCGGCGGTGTATTCTGCAGCTCCTGTCACCTGCATGCAGCAGAGCTGGATGCGACGCTGGAGGTCCGTGGATTACGCCGGACATGGAGGGCTTTGTCGGTGTTAATAAATTGGTGATGAGGGACTTTGTTAGTATTTTTTATTTCTAATAAAGGTTTGTTCAGGTGTGTGTGTTTTTTAACTGTAATTTACAGATTTATCATGGAAGGTATCTCGGGGAGACGCCTGACATGATTAATCTAGGATTTAGTGGCAGCTATGGGCTGCCATTAACTCCTTATTACCCCGATTTGCCAACGCACCAGGGCAAATCGGGAAGAGCCGGGTACAGTCCCAGAACTGTCGCATATAATGTATGCGGCAATTCTGGTCGGCTGCTGACTGATATTGTTAGGCTGGGGGGCTCCCCATAACGTGGGTCTCCCCATCCTGAGAATACCACCCTTCAGCCGTATGGCTTTATCTGGCTGGTATTAAAATGGGGGGGGACCGCACGCCGGTTTTTTAAATTATTTATTTATTTATTTTACTGCACAGTATAGACACGCCCACCGGCTGCTGTGATTGGTTGCAGTTAGACAGCTGTCACTCAGCGTGGTGGGCGTGTGTGACTGCAACCAATCACAGGCGCCTGTGGGCGGGTAAAGCAGGGAATACGAGATTGATTAATGAGCGGCCGGCTTTTTCAAAATAGTAAATGCCGCCGGAGTTATTATAACAGCCGTGCAGCGCCGCGCCGGAGATCGGGGAACGGTAAGTATGAGAGAGGAGGGGGGAACTGACCGACAGACAGCTAGAGGGACAGATAAGACAGAGAGACCGACCGACAGACATAGAGAGAGACCGACCGACAGACATAGAGAGAGACCGACGGACTGAGGGAGAGAACGAAACAGAAAAAGAAAAAAGACCGACATCACATGAAAAAAGCAAAAAACGTACAGGGAGCAAACAGAGATGCGTCCGTGTCACTCGGACGTGCGCACAGACCCATTGACTTTTATTGGGTCCGTGCTGCGTGTTGCGTGCTGAAAATGGACATGCATCCGTGCAAAACGGAGACACAAACGTAGCACGCACACGGACACACGGACCTTAATGAAAAACGCACATATGTCCTCAAACATTAAATAACATTGGTGCACGTTTGGCCGTGTCTCCGGTATATACGGAAACGGACCAAACACGCACGTTTTCTACGGATGTGTGTTGAGGCCTAATACAAAGCATTTGGAAATGCAAAATGGCTCCCCCACAAAAAAATCCAGTGAAATCTTTGTTCCCAAATCGAAATCCTCCCTCCCTTCTGATTCCCACAGTATGCATAAACCACATTTACCATCCCCATGATTGGCATTATTGTGATGAAAGGAGCCTACTTAATTTATGGGGTGCATGTTTCCAGAAGTAAGAGCTGGGCATAATGTCCAGGCACTACAATGTACAGGCACTACAATGTACAGGCACTACAATGTCCAGGCACTACAATGTACAGGCACTGCAATGTACGTGCACTAAAGTGTCCAGGCACTACAATGACAGATTTGCAATTTTCTCTCAGCAACTCCATTGCTGCTTGTTCCTGGAAAACTCTCAGAGTCAATATCGTCGCTCCACCTGTAGATTAATTCCCAGAGGGCAGTAATTTCCAAAATGAAGTCACTTATGGAGATTCTGCTATTCAGGCATTTAGGGCTCTGTATATGGAGTCCGGAAACTATTCTAAGAAAATCTGTGCTCTAAGAGTCAAATAGCGCTCCTTCCCTCCCAAGCCCTGCCATGTAGCTAAGCAGTATAGCACAGCCACACCGGTGGACACAGACAGAAAAGGGCCCCTGTGCAGGAACAATATATGGGCCCTTTGCAGCCCCAGAGCTCATCAAAATGCAGAATTCCACCTTGTTTGGAGGGAGAAATGGGCCCCTGACCTCCTGGGCCCCTGTGTGGCTGCACAGGTTACACTAATGATATGTCCGACCCCGATATTGCTACATTCATAAGTAATATATCTTATGGAGCTAAAAAAAATTTTTTGTGGGTTTCTTTACGGCTCAACGTTCCAAAATTTTATGAAGCAAAAAGTACCTGAGGGCTCAAGGTGGCCACCACACCTCCAGATCAATTGCTTGAGTGGTGTAGCTTCCAAAATGAGGTCACTTGTGGGGGAGCTTAAGGCTATGTGCCCACGCTGCGGATTTTGCGCGGATTTTGCCGCGGATTTGCCGCGGATTTCCCGAAAATCTGCAGCAGCGGCACTTCCAAGCCATTTCAATGGCATTTTGGAAATGCTGTGTCCATGCTGCGGATTTTTCCGCTGTGGATTTGCCGCGGATTTTGATCCGGAAAAATCTGCAGCATGTCAATTGTTTGGTGCAGATTTGGTGCGGATTTTTGGTTTTGAATGGGGAAAAAAAAAAAAATCCGCATCAAAATCCGCGGCAAATCCTCGGGTGCGGATTTGCCGCGAAAGTCGCAGATTTTCAGGCAGAAAAATCCGCAGGTACATTCTACCATGGACACATAGCCTTACTGTTTAGGCACATCAGGGGCTCTGCAAATGCGACATAGCATCCACTAACCATTTCAGCCAAGTTTGCACTCCAGAAGTCAAATGGTGCTCCTTACCTTCCGAACTCTGCCGTGCGCTCAAACAGTAGATTTCCACCACATATGGGGTATTGGTGTACATGCAGCCAGCACCCTCCATTATTGTGTATACATGCAACCAGCACCCTCCATTACTGTGAATAAATGCAGCCAGAACCCTCCATTACTAAACAGACATGCAGCCAGTCCCCTTCATTACTGTGCATACATACAGCCAGCCCCCTTCATTACTGTGCATATATACAGCCAGCCCCCTTCATTACTGTGCATACATACAGCCAGCCCCCTTCATTACTGTGCATACATACAGCCAGCCCCCTTCATTACTGTGCATACATACAGCCAGCCCCCTTCATTACTGTGCATATATACAGCCAGCCCCCTTCATTACTGTGCATACATACAGCCAGCCCCCTTCATTACTGTGCATACATACAGCCAGCCCCTTTATTACTGTGCATACATACAGCCAGCCCCCTTCATTACTGTGCATACATACAGCCAGCACCCTTCATTACTAAGCATACATGCAGCCAGCACCCTTCATTACTAAGCATACATGCAGCCAGCACCCTTCATTACTAAGCATACATGCAGCCAGCACCCTTCATTACTAAGCATACATGCAGCTAGCCATTACTGTGCATACATGCAGCCAGCACCCTTCATTAATGTGTATACATGCAGCCAGCACCCTCCATTACTGTGCATACATGCAGCCAGCACCCTTCATTAATGTGTATACATGCAGCCAGCCCCCTCCATTACTGTGCATACATACAGCCAGCACCCTTCATTACTGTGCATACATGCAGCCACCATTCTTATGTGTAGAAGCATTTGACCTGGTTAGAGGATGAATTTCTGGGGTCTAAAGCCCCCAACAGAGCATCTGACGTAGAGAGACAAGAGACAAGGAATAGGAGGAGCCCTGACAATGACTGGAAGAGGTGGGGTGAGAGTGGGGGGATCTTATTGGTACTTTCCATCTAACGTCAACCAGTTTAACCCTTCATACCATGATCCAGAGTCACTGGTTTCTCCAAGTGATTTTTCAAGCCATCTGATCTTTAGAGGGTTAAAGAAGCACAGGGTTGTGCAATGCATTAAGGCAGCAGCTGGTAGCAGAGCAGCCCCAGAGGGCAGAGCACAGGGTGGATCAGCTCCTGCATGTATCAGTGGTGGACAGACAGCAGCAGCATCTCCCCCCTCCCCTCCCAGTGCCCACTGCCACCACCACATCCTGCAGGACCACACAGGCAGGAGGATGGAGTAGAGAGGAGCCTGGCAGGACACAAGGGCTCGCAGTCTTGGAAGGACAAGCCAATGGCATTGAGAAAGGCGAGCTGGATGAAGTAAGAGCTGCAGGTCCCTCTGAACTCAACAAGGGTGAGTGCTGCGACCCCCCTGATCCGCACAACTTGTGTCATCCAGCTGCAGAATGAGCCATGTGTGCGTGTGCTAAGGCTTCCCTTCATCTAATGAGGACTCCATGGAGGTTATGTGCCTGGTGCAGGTCCTAGTGCTGGTCCTGTTGCTGGATCATGGTGCAGGTCCTAGTGCTGGTCTTGGATCATGGTGCAGGTCCTAGTGCTGGTCTTGGATCATGGTGCAGGTCCTGGTCCTGGCGCAGATCCTAGTGCAGGTCCTAGATCATGGTGCAGGTCCTGATCCTAGTGCTGGATCTGGTGGTGGATCATGGTTCAGGTTCTGGTCTTGGTGGAGGTCCTGATCCTAGTGCTGGACCTGGTCCTGAATCATGCTGCAGGTCCTGGTCTTGGTTGATGTCCTAGTGCAGGTCATGATGCAGGTCCTCGTGCAGATCATGGTGCTGGATCATGGTGCAGGTCCTGGTGCTGTTCCTGGATCATAGTGCAGGTCCAGGTGCTGTTCCTGGTGCTGAATCATAGTGCAGGTCCAGGTGCTGTTCCTGGTGCTGAATCATAGTGCAGGTCCAGGTGCTATTCCTGGTGCTGGATCATAGTGCTGTTCCTGGTGCTGAATCATAGTGCAGGTCCAGGTGCTATTCCTGGTGCTGGATCATAGTGCAGGTTCTGGTGCTGTTCCTGGTGTTGGATCATGGTACAGGTCCAGGTGCTGGATCATGGTGCTGGTCCTTGTCTTGGTGCAGGTCCTGGTGCAGATCTTGCTACTGTTGCAGGTCTTAGTCCTGGTGCTGATCTTGGGGAAGGTCCTGGTGCAGATCCTTGTTGTGGTGCAGATCCTGGTCTTGGTGCAGGTCCTGGTGCAGGTCTTGGTACTGATGCAGCTCTTGGTCTTGATTCTGGTGCAGGTCTTGGTCTTGGTGTGCTGGTCTTGAGGCATGTCCTGTTCCTGGTGCATACCCTTTTTCTGGTGCATGTCTTGGTCTTGATGCTGGTCTTAGTACTGGTCCTGGTGCATATACTGATCCTGGTCCAGATCCTGCTCCTGGTATAGGTCTTGGTCCTGGAGCTGGTCTTAAAGCAGGTCTGGGTTCTGTTGCAGATCCTAGTCCTGGTGCAGGTCTGAGTATAGGTCTTGATCCTGGTTCAGGTTTTGATCCTGGTTCAGGTCTTGATCCTGGTTCTGTTTTTGATCCTGGTTCAGGTCTTGATCCTGGTTCAGGTCTTGATCCTGGTTCAGGTCTTGATCCTGGTTCAGGTCTTGGTCCTGATTCAGGTCTTTGTCCTGATTCAGATCTTGGTCCTGGTGCAGGTCTTGATCTTGCTGCAGGTCCTGGTTCAGGTCTTGGTCCTCGTTCAGGTCTTGGTCCTGGTGTACGTCTTGATCCTGGTGCAGGTTTGGGTGCAGGTCTTGGTCCTGGTGTAGGTTTCGGTCCTGGTGCAGGTCTTGGTCCTAGTGCAGATCCTGGTGCAAGTCTTGGTCATTGTACAGATCTGGGTACAAGTATTGTGTTCCTTGATATTTCCTCTCTGCATCCTTCACCCTATAAATAATGCCATATGTGGTGTATCTTATACTGCAGGTGGAGGGACGAGTCACCACCATAGTTTGGTGTGGTCTCTAGAGGTTGCCCATGCAGGGATGACTTTGGGGTGAGGTGGGGCCGGCGTCCTACACTGACCTTAAACATATCAATGAAGATATAATTTGTGTACATCTTAGTGATAAAAGTCAGAGAGAAGCTACACTTGAATGGCCAATTATTCATGGTGAAGATAATCTTTGTTCCCAATCTGCATTAATCCCTGGATAATCCTCCCCCAAAAAAATAGACAACTATTTTTTCCAGCATCCTTAAAAAAATTTTGTTTTTTTTTTGTAATTTTAATGTGTCCAGATCTGCGATCTTATAGATCTGTCATTTATAATCCCTGGGATTCCTTAAGATTTCAAAAATTTGTCCCAAAAAAATGGTGAATTTTGCTTAAATTGTCCAGAAAAAAAACCCAAAAACCTGGTATATTAATGATGAAAAAGACATTTCTCAGGACCTGCCTCAGTCTTGTGTCTTATGTCTTGAGACACCGCTTCTTGGGATGGGAGTAAACACATTAAAGGCAGTTTTTTTTTATTTTAATGCATAGTTTTGGTATTTTTTGCAATTTGGTGTCATTAAAAATTATACACCATTTCCCATCTATAGCCTGTGTGCTAAACTGCCAATGTCTGGCTGCAGAATGAGTCAACTGAGGATCTGTCAGCGAGCTTCCTTTGAAATTCCTATGAAAGAGTTTATAACTCTTTTATTTGTCCTTTCAGCTGATTTATGATCAAAGTTGAATTTGCAGGAGGAAAAAAAACCCAAAAGAGCCTATAAAAGCCGAATGGTGCAACATTTCTAATGGAACCCTATTGCAAAAATGATTTTTAACCCCAAATATATGAATTTAGGTAAAAAAAAAAATGTTCCTAAAGGACGACCTCTGTAATGTGTGACGCCGAAGATGCAGCAGAGCGGAGTTTGTTTTTTAATACCAGAGCCCCTCTGCGCTGTAGTAGTGACGTTATCTGAAATGATAGTGAACGCAGAACATTCGATGACGATTTCGGCTCTGTCCCCCTCTGTGTTTCCAGATTTTAGGAACGTGGAGGCAGAATTAATGTAGGGAGGTCGGAGAATTGTGAATCTCTCGGGATGACGAAGAAGCGGCAAATATTCCATGAATTATTGACGACGGCGCCTTTATCTGTGGGGACATCGCTCCTGTAACATGTTGTGTTGGTGGACATAAATCACAGGGGCGGCTGGAGGCAATAATCCAGCCTGAATATCGGACTTATTGGAGGGGTTGTCCAGAAAATCTCATTTTATATGACACCCTACGGGGTTAAAAAAGGGGGCGCGGGGGTCCTTTGTTCCAGATTTTAATCTTTTGGACTGAGCGTCCTTCATTACTTATTTGACTCATTTCTTTTAATTGATATGATGTCATTTTTGATTGTCCCCTTTTGGTGGGCGCTTCCAATATATTTGGGGGCTAAAAATCATTTTTGCAACTACATTTGTCATCTGTAGTCTCTGCTGATTTTCCGATTGTTGGCTGTAGAAGGAGTTAACTGAGAATCTATCAGTGAGCTGGTTCTATTGTTTGGCAGGAGAGTTTGTCTCATTTATGTGTTCTTTTTTTTTAGCTCCTATTGGCATATTTTAGACCACATGAAAGTTAAAAATGCAGAAAATTTGAAAATGTACCCCCAAATTAAGGGCTCCAATAAGGGGACACATTGTGAGATATGTCCGCTTTGAAGGGGCACCTAAGCTTATGTTATAATTCTGTCCTAGTTGCAACCTGAAGGTGATAGGGGTCACATTAAATGTTCTGATGTAGCAGAGCTGAATGTGTCATTTACCACCTGGTGATGTAATAGATATTTCATGCAGTCCTATGTAATGCCATAGATAGCTTAGATATTATATGCAGTCCTATGTAACACCAGTAATAGTTTAGATAACACATGCAGTCCTATGTAACACCAGTGATAGTATAGATAATACATGCAGTCCTATGTATCATCAGTGATAGTTTAGTAGTTTAGATATTACATACAGTCCTATGTAACACCAGTGATAGTTTAGATACTATATGCAGTCCTATGTAACATCAGTGATAGTTTAGTAGTTTAGATAATACATGCAGTCCTATGTAACACCATAGAGAGCTTAGATATTACATGCAGTCCTGTGTAACACCAGTAATAGTATAGCTAATACATGCAATCCTTTGTAACATCAGTGATAGTTTAGATAATACATGCAGTCCTATGTAACACCATAGATAGCTTGGATATTACATACAGTCCTATTTAACACCAGTGATAGTTTAGATAATACATGCAGTCCTATGTAACACCAATAATAGTATAGATAATACATGCAGTCCTATGTATCATCAGTGATAGTTTAGTAGTTTAGATAATACATGCAGTCCTATGTAACACCATAGATAGCTTAGATATTACATACAGTCCTATGTAACACCAGTGATAGTTTAGATACTATATGCAGTCCTATGTAACACCAGTGATAGTTTAGTAGTTTAAATAATACATGCAGTCCTATGTAACATCAGTGATAGTTTAGTAGTTTAGATAATACATGCAGTCCTATGTAACACCATAGATAGCTTAGATATTACATGCAGTCCTGTGTAACATCAGTGATAGTTTAGATAATACATGCAGTCCTATGTAACACCATAGATAGCTTGGATATTACATACAGTCCTATTTAACACCAGTGATAGTTTAGATAATACATGCAGTCCTATGTAACACCAATAATAGTATAGATAATACATGCAGTCCTATGTAAAACCATATATAGCACATGGTGAAAACTCTATGTACATTTAGGTGTCCTAGAGGTTGGCCACCTTTGGAAATATTGTTTTTTTTTTTAACCTTACTGCATGTATTTGGGGGCTAAAAATCATTTTTGCAACTGCATTCTTCACCATTTGTCATCTTTAGCCTCGGTGCTGATTTTCCAATTGCTCTCTGTAGAATGAGTCAACTGAGAATCTGTCAGTGAGCTGGTTCTGACAGGAGAGTCTGTGACTCATTTATGTGTTCTTTTTGGCATTTGTTTGACTACAGTCTACATCAAAGTGGAAAATGCAGAAAAAAATGAACCTGTAAAAGCAAGAAAAGGTAAAAATTTTAATAAAACCCATTTGCAAAAATGATTTTTTTAGCTCAAAAGACGTGCATTTAGGCCAACCCCTTTAATAAGTTGTGCCCCAATGATGACCACAGCTCTGCTTCATCAGTGCTGTCTTCTCTCCCGTGTTTTCGGAGCAGACCCCACGTTACATCCCTGATGTTTGGTCATCTGCGCCGTTGGGTGAGGGCCAACGTTCATTGTGCATTTAGAAGACCGCAGTCATTGTGAAATGGTCTTAATGGGATTTTTCTAACCAGCATTGTGGTCGGCGTTAACCTGAATAGATGCATTAAAGCTGCTCTGCGTCTGAAGGTAAACGTGCGGCATCTTAAGGTACAAATCTGTTTACTACTTTAGAAGCATCGGGGAGGGGAGGTTAAGATCTTTCTTTATCAAGAGGGAGAGCCAGACTTAGTAAGTAGGACCTGGCTGACACCTGCGGACAATGTACATATCCTATTTGGGCTTGTACTCACTTTCCTGCATTAACTTATTACCGTCATGCTCCCCGATGTTGAAAATTGAAGAGCAGCCACCACCACAAGTGGTGCCCCCGGAGGGTCCTGCCAGCACCTTGGAATTTCACCGCTACTGCCATTCTAAGCATTGTGAATATGTCCACTCCCTGAATATTACCTTTACCAATCCGGCCAATTATAATCTGCATATGAGTCATGTTTTCGTGAGGGCCTCATCCTTCGATCTATAGAACTACATGTATCAGGCCATTGGTGCCTTCGGGAACTCCCAATACATGGTACTATGCCTAGGACTGAATATTTTATCCCTTATGGCTAGCTTCATGATGAAACTGCAGAAAGTCAATAACATTTGTCTTCTATATGAGATATCCTGAGTAGAGATAAGTGCGGACACGTCGGTAATAGAAGATATCCTGAGTAGAGATGAGTGCGGACACGTCGGTAATAGAAGATATCCTGAGTAGAGATGAGTGCGGACACGTCGGTAATAGAAGATATCCTGAGTAGAGATGTGTGCGGACACGTCGGTAATAGAAGATATCCTGAGTAGAGATGAGTGCGGACACGTCGGTAATAGAAGATATCCTGAGTAGAGATGAGTGCGGACACGTCGGTAATAGAAGATATCCTGAGTAGAGATGAGTGCGGACACGTCGGTAATAGAAGATATCCTGAGTAGAGATGAGTGTGGACACGTCGGTAATAGAAGATATCCTGAGTAGAGATGAGTGTGGACACGTCGGTAATAGAAGATATCCTGAGTAGAGATGAGTGCGGACACGTCGGTAATAGAAGATATCCTGAGTAGAGATGAGTGCGGACACGTCGGTAATAGAAGATATCCTGAGTAGAGATGAGTGTGGACACGTCGGTAATAGAAGATATCCTGAGTAGAGATGAGTGCGGACACGTCGGTAATAGAAGATGTCCTGAGTAGAGATGAGTGCGGACACGTCGGTAATAGAAGATATCCTGAGTAGAAATGAGTGCGGACACGTCGGTAATAGAAGATATCCTGAGTAGAGATGTGTGCGGACAAGTCGGTAATAGAAGATATCCTGAGTAGAGATGTGTGCGGACACGTCGGTAATAGAAGATATCCTGAGTAGAGATGAGTGCGGACACGTCGGTAATAGAAGATATCCTGAGTAGAGATGAGTGCGGACACGTCGGTAATAGAAGATATCCTGAGTAGAGATGAGTGCGGACACGTCGGTAATAGAAGATATCCTGAGTAGAGATGAGTGCGGACACGTCGGTAATAGAAGATATCCTGAGTAGAGATGAGTGCGGACACGTCGGTAATAGAAGATATCCTGAGTAGAGATGAGTGCGGACACGTCGGTAATAGAAGATATCCTGAGTAGAGATGAGTGCGGACACGTCGGTAATAGAAGATATCCTGAGTAGAGATGTGTGCGGACACGTCGATAATAGAAGATATCCTGAGTAGAGATGAGTGCGGACACGTCGGTAATAGAAGATATCCTGAGTAGAGATGAGTGCGGACATGTCGGTAATAGAAGATATCCTGAGTAGAGATGAGTGCGGACACGTCGGTAATAGAAGATATCCTGAGTAGAGATGAGTGCGGACACGTTGGTAATAGAAGATATCCTGAGTAGAGATGAGTGCGGACACATCGGTAATAGAAGATATCCTTAGTAGAGATGAGTGCGGACACGTCGGTAATAGGAGATATTGTGACGCCCTGGACTAGCCAGGTTGTCACAGGTAGGCCCATACACATCTTCCCCCCTTCCCCTAGTAAGGTGACAGCAGCCAAACTACAAAACCTTGTCATCACCCGCCGGGTTTGATGTTCACACCAGGGGGGCAGAGCCAGGCGGTTGGCTCCGCCCACCAAGGAGTTCACAGGCCCGGAGGCGGTAAAAAGAGTGCAGTTCCCCGTGGGGAGCAGTCTAGTCTAGTCTAGTCTTGACAGTGAAGTGGAGTGGAGTGGAGTGAAGTTCAAGGGCAGTCCTGTGCCTAGGTCTGCCATAGTCTACACCAGGTGTCTGGGTTGGAGCCCAGTCACCTCTGGAAAGGTGGCAGACTGTTGTTGCCGCCTGCAGGAGCTGGGATTACAGCCGGTGGAACCGTAGGGACCGGGGACGGGTGGTGGCCTGCCGGTACCGAACCGGTGAACCGATTGGAAACCGGAGCACGAGGAGGGGTACTCAGACCCAGTACGAGGCCCAGAAACAACCGGGCTGAGTCAAATCAACTGATTGAGGACTGGACTTAAGGACCTATCACACCTAAGACCCGACTGAAGACAACAGCCCAACCATTAGGGTAACGCCACCGCCCAGGCATAGAGACCCGAGGGGCCAGCGTCTGCGGGCAAAGAGGGCTCTCGCGGCACCCAGCAAGCCGGGGAGCGGACTACCGTTGCTTAGGCATAGGAGTCGACGTTTTCTACATAAGTAAGGTGCAGGAGAAAGGCGGAAACCACCAACCTGATAAGGGGAAAGCTGCAGCCGGCTGCGGGCACCGTTCACCATCCCGTTTGGTTTACCAGAGACTCCAGCGTGGTTGTAATAAAGAGTACAACAGTGCCTTCGGGCCGCGCACCGCACCACACCGACACGCCAGCATCATCCATTCCCCCGCCTCAGCACCTCCCTCGGGCCCCCCGGGACCATCATCCCCCTACCCATGGAGGGATCAACACCAAGCTGCAAAACACCATCCCCGGGAGCCTAGTCAACGGCAGCGGTGGTGTCCATCCATTCACCACAACACGTGGGTGGCGTCACAAACTCAAATCCCCTAGAAACAACCGCGGCTCCGGCCGTGGACCTCCCCACCGAAGTCCCTATGTGTAGCGCCAACCCCCTTGCAGAGCGACGTGACCCCCGGGTCTGTGAGGAGCTCGAGCCACCCACCGACGAGCACGGATCCGAGCGGCTCAGCAGCCGGCCGAGTCCCAGGGGGGTACAATATCCTTAGTAGAGGTAAGTTTGCACACGTCGGTAATAGGAGATATCCTTAGTAAAGATGAGTGCGGACACGTCAGTTATAGGATATATCCTTAGTAGAGATGAGTACGGACACGTCAGTTATAGGAGATATCCTTAGTAGAGATGAGTGCGGACACGTCAGTAATAGATGTCCTGTTGTGAATATCATCAGAGATGGTGCTGTTCCCGGGAGCGTTTCTGGACTCCCTCTGGTGGCTAGTGCTGGTAGTGAGTCTGATTCTGCATCTGTCACTCAGACAGGTGTTAGAGATGATTGCTGTTTCAGGAAGCCTATGGAGTCGAGCCTGGGGGGATATAGGAAGGCAGTATCTGTCTAACCTTTGCCGGTGATAATTGTTTCTACTTCATGTGAAGATGTCCTAAATGTTGTCCTCCAGCCTTTAGGCTTTTGCCTTTCTCTTCAGGTTTGTTTTGCCTCTTTTTTTTTTTTTTTGCTCCTTTTTGGATTCTTCAGGAATGAGATCTACAGTGTTTTTTCATTCCTTGGCTTCGGTTTTGTTCCCATGTCATCCTGAGTCTGCAGCTATACTTGATAAGTATTTTGTTCTCTTAGTTTGGGCTTGGTTAAAGGCTGAATTTGCACTGGAGGGCGTTTCTGCTTAATCTATGTCTTTTTCTAAATCAGTGTTTGAGAATATTCCCTTTTGTTTCTTGCAAGTGAATAAGTGCTCTTCCTACTCTATTTTTGGAGGGCGATTTATTCCCAGCAATAAAGGGAGTTTTTACTCCCTATTTGAAGAGGCGTTTTGTATTTTTGTATCTCATGTGTTTTTGTAGTCCTGATCTTTTCTATTATATTTGCATTTTCTATTGAAATGTATTTGCACAAGAGTTCCTGATATAGTGGGAGGAAAGATAGTGTGCTCTTTAAGAGAATTTTTGGTTATCAGGTGTTGGTATTATTCAGGGTTTTAACTGGCTTCAACCAGCAATCTATCCTATACTTTTGTATCTTGCTAGCAGGGCCTCACTTTGCTTATTTTTATATCTATTATCTGTGTATTGTTTTTTCTTACATCACAGTCATTATATGTTGGGGCTTTGACTTTCCTTTGGGGCTGCTCTGAGGCAAGTCAGGATTCCTCAATCCATCTTTGAGGTTAGTTCTCCGGCAGTGACGAGGCGTCTAGGTTTGTTAGGAACGCTCCACCGCTACTTCTAGTTGAGTTTTTGTGGTCAGTGGATTGCAGTCACCTAAGTTTCCAAAAACTCTTGTGATCAATCTTTTATGTGGTAATTTTGCAAGATCGTTTGCGGTCTCCTGACCATAACAATAACCGTTCACAGCAATAAAGTACTGTAACCACCAGTAAGTCTGGATCGAACAGCCTCTGCAGACCAGTATAGACTAGCTATAGCTGGCATAAATGGAATTGGCCAGGTAGCATATATAGGAGGGTAGTGAATGTGACTGGTTCCTCCACAGCATGTGATCTAAGGAGATTAACAAGCAGACCAACAAGGATTAACTCCTGCTAGTCTGCCTATGAACTACAAGTCTGTGGGTCGACACCCGAGTCTCCCTTCTCTGATTATAGACATTAGAGAAGTTAGCAGGCAGAATGCTAGAATCTGTAGTCCCCACTGATACTGACGCCGCCATGACAATTGACGATTCGCAGAAAGAGAGATGAGTCCTCCCTTTATAGACCACAATGTGGCAAATGATAATTCATTTGGTCTTATTTTGAAGGAATCTATTGTTTTATCTATCTTTATTCTTCTACATATAATAGAAGCTGTGTCAAGTGTAAGTAGATGACTAAACCCGACCAGTTTGTCTGGTACAAGATGCGTTTTGACAACCCACTGCATAGTCTGAGACATTAATGCCTTCTAGCCGCCGGACACAGCTCAGTGTATTCATGTCATATGTCAAGAGCTCTTGGCTCTAATCACACTGAGGCCGGGATCCCTCGACCTCCACTACAATCATGATCTTGGTGCCATCGTCATGTCACACTTTTCTCCCAGGAGGCTTGTGATGAGGACATGATTAGCGCTTTGAGACTTCTGATTTGCCTCCTATTGGTTGTATTAGGCAGCAGCCGATGTGAAAATGATATATGTTTTTCATTAGAGGGCTGTGTAAATGCCAAAATAACCATAAAACCTGGAACAGGGTTTTTTGTTGTTTTCATTTGTGTTACTATATTTATGTATTATGGCACGATTCCTCTGTGCAGAGCATCTTGCACATAGGTGATGCTCTGCTGCGCCCTCCTGAATTACGGATCTTGCAGTGACATTATTGCTCTGTGCAGAGCATCTTGCACACAGAGGATGCTCTGCTGCGCCTTCCTGAACTATAGAGCTGGCAGTAACATGTTTCCTTTGTGCAGAGCATTTTGCATTTGCAGATGCTCTGCTGTGTTTCTTTGAGCACTAGCTGACAGGTTGTTTGACAGCACAGGATTCCATGCAGGTTCTGGGATGTGCTGATTACTCAGGTGTTCCACCTTACTGGTGATTGCTTTGTTTCATTACTGAGCATGCTCTCCTAGAACCTCGCCAGTCGTACTCTCTGGTTCTGCAGTTGTGCTCTTGGCTTGTGTTTGTGTCTGTTCTGGTCTAAGTTTCTTGACCCTGGACCATTGTTGGACTCCTCTCTGCCTGCTCCTTGTTCTTGTCATTACCTCCTGGCTTCTGACCTCGAACCATTACCTAACCACGTCTCTGCCTGTTCCCTGTTCTTGTCGTTACCTCCTGACTTCTGACCTCTGACTGTTACCTGACCACATCTCTGTCTGCTCCCTGAATCTAATACGTACTCTCTCCTGGAATTCTGACCCTCGGCCTGTGACTTGACTGCATTTCTGCTTACTCCCTGTGTCCTGTTGTCCCTGTGTCCTGTTGTGTCCTCCTGTTTCCTGACCCCGGCTTGTCTGACTACCCTTCCGTCTGTACTATCTGTAAGTAGTGACTAGCATCACATATTAACTGTATATTTGGGTTCAACCATTTCCTCTCTGCCCCTTTTGTTTTCAGGGTCTTCAAAAAAATAGTTAGGGGGTCATATAATGTACATAGTTTTATATTATATTATAGCCATATGGTCCCCATAGTCTCTTTATTTAACCCTCCAGTACCTCCATATGCCTCCCATTTAAAAAAGACTTTTTACTTTTGTCTCATTTCAAATAAAAAAATATTTAATAAGTTCTGTTTGAATTTGTTGGTAAGATCAACCCCTTCAACCACATATAATGCATATCCATTGACACCTTTTCAATCTTATATCTGTTGCTGCATTCTGGAGAATTTGGCATGTTCATACATATGCCAACAAGGCATTAAGTGCTCTGGGTGTGATGATGAAGCACTTAACCACCTTTGCCTCTACTTGTTTCCCAGCATAGCCTCTTTAGTTTCTTTGATAATTCTCTTTCTGATTTCCTTGCTTTGTGCCAAATGTCTCACAGTGAGCTATTAATCACTCTAAAGAGGCTGGGGCTGGGTGGTAGAACTATCTCAAGAGGAGGAGGATTGTAGAGTGCTCCATCTTGTCCAGAGCACTTAATGACTGATTTGCATACAAGTAAGTGCAGCAACAGATAAAAGATAACAAGGTGTCAATGGATTTAGATTTCAAAGACACAATTTTGAAGAGTTTTCTATTTTACTGAGTGTGTAGATTGGATGCGATTTAGGTTGTATTTTTAGCTAGTGGATAAGAACAATGAATATTTCAGTTCACTTAGAGCAAGCAGAGATCTTAGAAGCTTGAAAGGATTTGAAAGTTGCACTTTTCGTCATACAACAAATCATCCTTACTTATAGAAGATTGGATGAGCCCTTTTATTATTTCTAGTGTTCCAGCAATATCATGTGGGGATTACTCATATAATTTAATTTATATGCATTTGAGCCAGAAATACATACATGTACATCTAAAAATCCACCAAAGGTATCTGCCATGAAATCCAATTTATTCTGTTCTATTCCAGCTCTACTACTACAATGTATGTGGAAAAAGAGATTCTAGTGTTAAAATGTGAGTCTACTATTTAGACTTAAAGGGACTCTTTCACCAGATTTTAGCTATATAATCTGAGAGCAGCAAAATGTAGGGGCAGGGACCCTGATTCCAGTGATGTCTCACTTACTTGGGCTGCCTAATGTAGTTTTGATAAAGTCACAGTAGCTGCTGCAGATCTACCAGTTCCCTGAATGCTGAGCTCTGTATAACCCTGCCAACACCACCGATTGGCAGATTTTTGTGTACAGTCTGCCAATCAGTGGTGGAGGCGAGGTTATACAGAGCTCACGAATATGTGGGACAACAAGGCAGCAGGAATGAGAAGCTCTGCCCCTATATTATGCTGCTCTCAGATTAGTTGCAAAAACTCGGTGACAGAGTCCCTGTAAAGGCTGCTTTACACGGTACGACCGATTGTGCAATTTCACAATCGATCGTACCCGCCCCCGTCCTTTTTGCGTCACGGGCAAATCGCTGCCCGTGTCGCACAAAGTCGGTAACCCCCGTCACACGTACTTACCTCTCGTGCGACCTCGCTGTGGGCGGCGAACGTCCACTTCCTGGAGTAGGAGGGACGTTCGGCGTCACAGCGACGTCACACGGCCGCCGGCCAATGGAAGCGGAGGGGCGGAGATGAGCGGGACGTAAACATCCCACCCACCTCCTTCCTTCACATAGCCGGCGGCGGCCGCGTGACGCAGGTGAGCTGCTGTTCATCGTTCCCGGGGTGTCACACGGAGCGGCGTGTGCTACCACGGAAACGATGAACAACTAAATTAAACGATATTATGGAACCTAGCGAGCAGTACACGACTCACGATTTGTGAGCGATACTGCGTCGCTAGGAGGTGTCACACAGGCCGGCATCACCAGCGATGCCGGATGTGCGTCACAAAAACCGTGACCCCGACGATCTATCGCACGACAATGAAATAGGATGGACTTACTGTAAGTCAGAGGGATCCATATTTCTCCCAGAAGAAGAGTCTCTGACTCCAGTGTGGACTGAGCCTTACTAAGATCAGATTAAAGGGAACCTTCCACCAGGTTTTTCCCTTATGAGCGGCGGTCACCACCAGTAAGCCCTTATATACAGTACTTATAATATACTAACTGTACTACCCGGCTTCGCCCGGTTTAATAACCGCTGTTAACAAAATAGAACGTATTAACAAAAATTTATTCTGCACACAAAAACCACAAAACAAATAGATAGAAATGTAATTATTAAAAGGCAAAAACTAAGCTAATAGAAGCATTTCACAACATATATTTCAACACCCCAGATATTCCACACAGATTTAACTAAATTGGCCAAGTAATGTGCTCCGTCTGTCTCTTTCCAGGTCTGTCTCTTTCCAGGTCTGCCTCTTTCCAGGTCTGCCTCTTTCCAGGTCTGCCTCTTTCCAGGTCTGCCTCTTTCCAGGTCTGCCTTTCTCTGTCTGTCTGTAACTCTCTGTTTCTTTCCCCGTCTGTCTCTTTCCCCGTCTGTCTCCCCGTCTCTTGCTCTGTGTCTTTTCCTGTCTGTCTCTTTCCTTGTCTGTCTCTATTTCTCTGACTCTTTCCCCGTCTTTCTCTATCAAGGTCTGTGTCTTTCCCCATCTATCTTTGTCTGTCTCTCTGGCTGTCTCCTCCTTGCCTGTCTCTGTCCCTGTCTGCATGTCTGTCTGTCTCATTCCCCGTCTGTCTCTTTCCCCGGTCTGTCTCTTTCCCCGGTCTGTCTCTTTCCCCGGTCTGTCTCTTTCCCCGGTCTGTCTCTTTCCCCGGTCTGTCTCTTTTCCCGGTCTGTCTCTTTTCCCGGTCTGTCTCTTTTCCCGGTCTGTCTCTTTTCCCGGTCTGTCTCTTTTCCCGGTCTGTCTCTTTTCCCGGTCTGTCTCTTTTCCCGGTCTGTCTCTTTTCCCGGTCTGTCTCTTTTCCCGGTCTGTCTCTTTGCCCGGTCTGCCTTTTTTGCCCGGTCTGTCTCTTTGCCCATCTGTCTCTCTCTATCCGTCTCCCCACTGACATCTTATTACCTCACATATAAGCTTCTTATACTATGAATGTCTTTTGTTCCTATAGCAACCAATCACAGCTCCTACTAATAACCTGTAGTTCCAAGCTCCATTTACTTTAATGGAGGCATATTTTTTGGAGCGTAACTGTAAAATGCGGGGTTACATTTTCCTCTCAAAACATAGTCTACGATGTTCCCTGGGTCACATGAGGTGTCTGTGCAAATTTTCGTGATTGTAAATGCGACGGTGCGGATACACTTTTCGTTTCACTTTTTCCCCATTATGTAGATAGGGGCAAAATTGATTGGTAAATTGGAACGCACGGGGTTAATCATCATCCACACAGTGTCTTCCATTGCGCTCCTGCACATGTGCACTTCACTCTCCCCTGCTGAGGGCAGATCAAAGTATTGTAGTGCGTATGCACCTTTACACGCGCATGCGCATTACAGTACTTTGCTGTGCCCTCAGCAGGGCATAGAACAGTGGGGTGCGCAGGAGTGCAATATTGGCCTTTGTGGATGATGTAGGATGCGTCATCCACATGGAGCTGAGAAGGAGAATGGCAATGGAAGGAAGATAAGAGGCGCTGGATCCAAGACCAGATACGCCTATCGGACCCGTCCGCCCCACAGGTGAGTATAATAGCGGTATTTTTTATGTTATACAGAGCGGCCTGGGCTCTTATGAATTTTCATAAACAAGAAAAGCTTCACCCATCGTCCATCCGATTATTACACAGTATTTATTTGTCATCCCTGAGGCTTCTTAAAGTGTTGATTCAGAGATAATTAGCAAGTGACAGAACTGTCTGTAATAAGCATACTAACACACTAAAATTAGCATCAGCTCTGCAGTGTGCGATGTGCTTGAATGTGTTCAGTCTGCTCAGCAAAATGTCCCAGAAGCTGTTTTGAGGTCTTGACTTGCGTTCAGATTCTGACATCTCACACACATGATCAGTGGTGAGCTACTGTCTGCTTGCGCCTCTGCCTCTGACCCAAATCCTACAGCGCTGCCGGTAACCACGAACCCTGGTATGAACATCAATTTTGGTTTCCTGTAAACGTTTTGTGAGGATTTCCCTGGTGAATTGCGCAGAGGAGGCAGCGGAGCCGCAGGCCGGTATCGTCCGGCACAAAGCAGCTGCTTTAGATGCATGGCTTGACTTTTGTCAGTGATTCTGAATCATAACTCTGGAAGCCGCTGTGACAGGACCCAGTGAGGCTGTAGGGAGGAATAAATGGATTATACGAAGCTCCAGACTTGCTATCAGCTCTGGTTTTATAGGCTAAACCCAATACTTTGCCAAAAAGGATTCTTCGGACCTCGAAGCAAATAAAGGATTAAAAGTAGTAAATATTATATAAAGCAAAGTTCATAGTTCTCTACACTTCCAGCAGAAGACGCGTCTCATTGTGATACAGATTGAGGCAATGAGGCCATTACAGCCGTCGGTATCAGTGACACGCCGGCACCTGGGCCTGGGGTGACTCGTTACCGGGCCGCGGTTCAGCACCTGGGGCGCGGCGGTGGCGAGGCCCGGTTCTGTGACCCCGGCGGTGTCATTTAGGAAATAGGAAGGGGATGATGACAGTTTGTTCGTGATGCCAACTGTGGGATGCGGCAAGTTACGTAGGTGCCACCGCTGCGGGATGGGGACCTCTGGGGCAGATGGTGATGCAGCTTAGATGGTATAGCTCCCCACAGGTAGAGCTGGGCCTCAGGGCAGATGGAGGGAGTAGTAGGCAATGGCGGGGGTTGCAGGGCTAGAAGCGCAGGCGAATATCGGAGCGACACAGGGATGCAGTCTTAAGGCTTTTACTCTGTAGCAGGTTCCAAGGTAACACGACATCAGTGACCACCTTTGGAGTGCTGGGGCTTCACTGTGATGGGCTCCAGCCGATCCCGGGTAGTTCGGAGGTTGAGTCCGGTGCACCTTTCTTATGTGTACCTTCCCTGGTCGCCTTCCTGCGCTTGCTTCTGTGACGCCCTGGACAAGCCAGGGGTCACAGGTAATGACATCACCACACCCTACACCCCGGTTAGGCACATCAAAGCTAGACCAGAAACCCTTGTTGCCCTCCCCAGGGGCTGATGTCCACACCAGGGGGTGGAGCCAGGCGGTTGGTATCCACCCACCAAGGAGTTCACAGTCCTGGAGGAGGGAAAACACAGGCAGTAAGGGTCAGTCAGAGTAAGGCTATGTGCGCACACTGCGTTTTTTTGACGCTGCGTTTTTGTGCGTTTTTGGCCGCTAAAAACGCACAAAAACGCACCTGCGTCGAAAAAACGCAGCAAAAAACGCACGCGTTTGGTGCGTTTTTTTGCTGCGTTTTGCTGCGTTTTTGCTCACTGCGTCCTTATGCGTTTTTTATCAGTGAACAAAAAAAAAAGGTCTGATGTCATTTCCTTCTTCAATGTGTTCTTCATTCTCCACTAGTGTATGCAGAAGAGCAGACAGCTGCAGAACTACAAGGCTCAGCATACTCAATCCAATAGTGTATGCAGGAGAGCAGACAGCAGCTGCAGAACTACAAGGCTCAGCATCCTCCATCCAATAGTGTATGCAGGAGAGCAGACAGCAGCTGTCGAACTACAAGGCTCAGTATCCTCCTTCCAGGACTGTATGCAGGATTTCTTTGCCCCCCCAAACAAAAAAAATGACGTTTGGCTTTGCCATATTTTTGTATGCTAGCCGGGTACAGCAGGCAGGTACGGGCTGCCCCCAACCCCCAGCTGCCTATTTGTACCCGGCTGGGAACCAAAAATATAGAGAAGCCCTTTTTTTTTTAAATTATTTCATGAATTTCATGAAATAATTTAAAAAAAAAATGACGTGAGCTTCGCCCAATTTTTGAGTCCAGCCGGGTACAACTAGGCAGCTGGGGATTGGAATCCACAGTGCAGGGTGCCCATGCTTTCTGGGCACCCCCGCTGTGAATTGCAGTCCCGCAGCCACCCCAGAAAATGGCGCTTTCATAGAAGCGCCATCTTCTGGCGCTGTATCCAACTCTTCCAGCTGCCCTGATGCCGGGTGGCTCGCCGGGTAATAATGGGGTTAGGGCTAGCTGTATAGCTGGCCCTAAGCCCGAAATTCATGGTGTCACGCCAATATTAGACATGGCCACCATGAATTTCTAGTAAAGATTAAAAAAAAACACAACACACAGAAAAATATTTTTATTAGAAATAAAACACAACACAATTAGTGACTCCATCTTTATTGAAATAAAGAACCCCCCCTCTGCAGTAATCCTGGGTCAAGGGTCCCGCGCCGTCCAATCCGGATCCAATATCATCTGATCGGTTTGCTGGAAGGCAAAGCGATCAGATGATGTGTCAGGATCAAGTGCCTGAATCACATCACACATCAGCTGATTGCATAAAAGCCGATTATACAATCAGCTGATGCATCAGTGCAAAAAAAAATACTCACTTATGTGCTGATTACCGGCAGCTCCTGGAGCGATGGGGCGGGAGTCTGATCCTGTCCGATCGCTGCAGCAGCTGCCGGTAATCAGGGATGAAGTCTCCTGACGCATCCGCTGATACCGGCCGGGCGCCCGCGTCACCGCGATACTTACGATCACCTGATGCGTCAGGTGACTGCATCAGGTGATCCATCGCCAGGTCCTGCATCCATTGGAGCTTTCCCGGCCGTCTGCACACAGCCGGAGCGGGGGTGGCGATACCGTGAGGGGATCTGGGAGCGGGCATGGCACCGGGACCCTGCAGACAGGTGAGTATAACTTTTTTTTTTTTTTCTACTGTTAACTTTTGTTTTCGCAGCCGCTTCCACCTCCCGCCCAGACATGGCGCCGCACGCCAGCATACATGCACAGGACGGGAGGTGGAAGCGACGGTGACGGTACCGGGAGGATTCACGCTTCTGTATTTACTGACAGAAGGAATCCTCTTCCTGTACACGTCACTTTACTACCCACCTCCTGCGTTTATAGCTGCGTTTTTGGTCTTAGAAACGCACCAAAACGCACCAAAATGCAGCTATTTGCGTTTCTCATTGCGTCTTTCAACATCCCATTGCACTCAATGGATGAAAAGCGCAGTGAAAAACGCGGGAATAATTGACATGCTGCGTTTTTGTGGCACCACAAAAACGCAGCTGAAAAAAAAACAGATGTGTGCGGACAGCAAAAATGAAAACTCATAGACTTTGCTGGGGAAGCAAAGTCCTGCAGTTTTGAGGCCAAAAACGCACCCGAAAAATGCGCAAAAACGCCGCGAAAAACGCACTGTGCGCACATAGCCTAAGAGTCAGTCAGTGAGTGGTGAAGGAGCAAGTGTGAGGAAAAAAAAGTGACAGGAACAGAGCCTGAAGTTGGTCCGGGTGTGTGCCCCGGACAGAGACAGCAAGGTTAGCAGACGGCGGTGACCGTCTGCAGGAGTGGCCTATCAGAGTTGCCGTAAGGACCGTGGACGGGTGGTGGCCCGGCGGTACCGGACCGGTACACAAGGAGAAGCCAGCACCATTGGCAGGGGCCTTTCGGATCCCGGCAAGGCTTGGAGTCGCCGTGAATTTGCCAAATCCGTCAGTGAAGGGGACCTCCGGGTTTCCAAACCACTAAGTCCCGATTGAAGGCAACCGTATGAGAGAGACACCGCCACCGCCAAGGCACCAGTTTCTCAGGGCCAGCGCCTGCGGGCAAAGAGGGGCTCCTCCGGCCCATATCCAAGTCGGGGAGCGGGTTACTGGTGGGAACCCATCGCAACCAACAGAAGTACTAGGTGCAGGGAAAGAGACAGTCACCGTTAACTACCGGGGAAAAGCAACAGTAGCCGTCCGTGGGAACCGTCTTTCCAGCCGTGTGTTTTACCGAGAACTGTGTCAACGTCTCAGGCTGAGTGGGTACCACCGTGCCGTGCGGCACAGCGCTGCCCCGGCGACCCTGCACCTCACCAGGCCCCGCACCCGGCCTGCCATCCACCCCTACCCCATCACCGGGTCCCGGGACAACCAACCCCCTACCCACGGAGGGGAGGAATAACAACAAAGCTGCTCCCTGTCACCGCTCCCGGGATCCCCGTCCAGAGCAGCGGTTGTGTCCACACAATCACCACAACCGTGGGTGGCGTCACGGACAATATCCCCAAAACCCAAACCATTCCCCTTTTCACTCACGGGCGAGGAGCGCCGCTCGAGTCCCCGGGATCCGGCCCATCGCTCGAGCCACCGAGCAGCAGCGGCCGCAGCAGCAGCGGCAGCCGGACCCGAGCAGTGGGAGAGCGCAGCGTCCCCTCCTCCGCTCGCGACACTTCTCCCTCATGCTTTGCGCCCTCACACACAGAGCCCTGATCCGGTGCCCACGGACCCTTTTGGGTGGCGTGAAGCTCTATCCCTTGGTCCTTTTGGGGTCACCTTCCAGCAAATTTGTGTGCGGATGTGGCTTCGATGCTTGCAGTCACCTCAGCCTCTGGTTTTACTAGCGGAGTACGTATGTTCTTCTCCTCTAGCCTAGGGACCAGTCCTCGATTTGCGGACAAGTCCTTCCACCCGAAAATTGTATGTAGAACAAGGCCTCAGGAGGATTTTGCACTTCCCGTGGTCTCTAGGACCCCTTCTGTCTTGCGCCTTGGTCGAGCTGCGCCAGCTCCAGACCACAGGTCTTTCCTCCTTCCAACTCTCTCCACACTCCACTACTGTGTACCCACTCTTAAGACTCCACTCCCCGGCCTGGCTTCGGGTTTTACATGCCCTTGCCATGTCTGATGAGATGTTGCTGAGTGAGAGGGATGTGTTTTGTGTGAACCGGTGATGACCTCTTCCATATCCAGGATGGAATACCACACCTCTGGCTGAGGTGCAGTACCTCTGTGGCGACTAAAGTCTCAGGGGTGCCACATCAGCATTCAGAGAAGAGGCTACATGACTGATTCTCCAAGGATCACAGGATCTTGACACAGATCAGTATTCCGTGGCCCCCCCAAACTGCTTCCCACTTCTCAGAACACTCACTCCTCTTGATTAGCCGGCCTGGCTTGACATCATCATTAAGTGTCTGTAATGAGACTCAACTCTGCAGTACTTTTCCTCCCTCGACTTTGAATGCCAGAGATAAAAGCTCAAAACCATCAGTTAAGCACACTCAGGTCTGCTGTGCTCCAGCACCTGTCAATCCTCTGCAGTGTGGGGCAAACTGTTTGCCAATGCTATTGTGGGGGGCGTGTTCTTCTTTTCTCAGTGTGTTGCTGTCTGCTTATGATTGGTCAACATCAGAAAGAGGAAGAAATACACGCCCCCAGTGAAATCTCTCTGGTAACGCCCACTTGTAATTTTAAAATAGTTAACTGTTTAAGTGCCAAATATTTTGATTCCTAATATCTTAAGATCTCAGGCAACGTAGACAAACATTTTATTCTCCTCTGCAGCACCATTTACAACATTCTGACCAGTTGTAATTTGATGAAAGGCAGTCTTTAAGGCCTTCTTCACAGATCAGTGATTCTGGTACGTATGTTGCTATGTTTACACGTACTGGAATCATGGACATACGCAGACCTATTAAAATCAATGGGTCTGCGCACACATCACTGATGTCTCCCTGACCGTGTTTCCGTGCGGCGTACATGCCTGTCCATGTGTTCCGCACGGAGACATGTCAGTTTTTCTGTGGCATCACTGATGTCACATAATGTGATCTGTGGGACACGTACCTGAGAAAACATATGCCTGTGAAATAAAATGATTTTTATACTCACCTGTCTCCAGTGATAATGTCTCCATCTGCTGCTGTCTCCTGCTTCCAGGTTGGCTAATTATGCTCATGAATATTCACTGCACCGAGGACCCGGAAGTAACAGCAGCAGGGGAACAGCAGTACCAGGGACAGGGCAGCCGGAGATATCACCACCACGGAAAGCAGCGTCTGGGACAGGTGAGTATAGAAGTGCCTGATCTCCGTGTGCTATTACGGATATTACATGGAGAAGACACATGTGCCAAAATCATGGCATATGGAGGGCCAAATGCATCTTTAACACGTCAGTGAAAAAACGTGTGTTTTGGAGTAAATAAGACATCTTCCTGGAGATAAGTTGTTCTTTCACTTCCCCCGGTTTGTGCTTCCTGTGACTTCTTCAGAGCTTAGTGGGGTTGATTAAGCGCTCATCCCATCCGTTCCTAACCTAGTGCCCAGTACCGGGTCAGCAAAGGTCAGGTGTCCTGCTTGGCGCATAGGTGTGGAACCTATCTAGGTCAGCGGAAGGTTATATCAGGGGTCACCATCTTCCCCATCCCTAGACACAGGGTTTCCCTCTTCCCTTCCCTCCCTTTCCACAGTTCGCTTGGTATTTCCCCATATCTAGTGTGACAAATAGACAGCAATGATCACAGCTATATCTGGTTGCTGTTAGAAGCCGTTGCTTGCTGTATAATCCAGTTTGTACGTCACACATCGGGAAGGAGTTAAATAAATGTATAAGTGTATAAAGATTTTTAAATATTGATAATTAAATTCTAAAAAAAAAAAAAAATAATGAGCACTAAGGGGTTATTATAGCATTACTTTGACCCTCAGTGATACTTTTCCCCTTTTTTACCACGAAAAATTTGGTGGAAAAAATCTACAATTTTAGAACATATTTTTTTTTTTTTTTTAATATACAAAATTAATTGGTAGGGGAGTCACAGAAATCAGGTGTTTTTTTCCCATGGGCATTGAACAGATTGGAAAATCACTGGTCAAATTCAATGATAAGAAGGGTCTGTTAAAGGGAACCTGTCACTTCGCTATTAAACTAAAAGAATCCCCTTCTGCAGCTCCTGGGCTGCATTCTAGAAAGGTTCCTCTTGCTACTGGCCCCCTTTCAGATCTAAATAAACACTTTTTAAAATCTTACCTTTTGGTATGCTAATGAGCTTTGCTGGCCACGGGGGCGGGCTGTATTACGTCCGTTATTCCCTCTCCTGACGCTGTTCGCCGTCCCCCAGTGTTGATTGACATAGATGAGGCCGCCGCCCTCATGATCCACAGTGCTCCTGAAGTCTCGCGCATGCCCAATGGCACTATCGCGGGACTGAGCACTGTTCAAATCGCGAGCGCCGGTGATCTTATTGCGCAGGCATGAGATTATGGGCGGCTACTTGGATGACATTGTCATCACCAGCGTCATCCAAGTAGCCGCCCATAATCTCGCGCATGCTGGACAGCACTGTTTTCAGATCGCGAGCGCCGGTGATGTTATTGCGCATGCGCAAGATTATGGGCGGCTACTTGGATGCCGCTGGTGATGACAACGTCATCCAAGTAGCCGCCCATAATCTCGCGCCTGCGCAATAAGATCACCGGCGCTCGCGTTTTGAACAGTGCTCAGTCCCGCGATAGTGCCACTGGGCATGCGCGAGACTTCAGGATCACTGTGGAAGATGTGGGCGGCGGTCTCATCTATGTCATCCAACACTGGGGGACGGCGAACAGCGGTAGGAGAGGGAATAACGGACGCAATACAGCCCGCCCCCGTGGCCAGCAAAGCTTATTAGCATACCAAAAGGTAAGATTTTATAAAGTGTTTATTAAAATCTCAAAGGGGGGCCATTAGCAAGAGGAACCTTTCTAGAATGCAGCCCAGGAGCTGCAGAAGGGGATTCTTTTAGTTTAATTGCGAAAATTTTAGTGACAGGTTCCCTTTTAAAAAAAAAAAAAAAAAAAAAAAAAGAAGTTGATGCTGGAACATTTTGGGTTTTTTTGTGCATCATCAAAAAAATGTAGTTAATGTTGGGCTAAAAGAAGAAAGGAACTTTGAAAATTCCCCTATTAATAAATATGGGTCAGTGTTTTTGGTGTTTGAGTCCTGGAATCACTGGGATTTTTGGTGATTTATTTACCTATAATCTACGCTGACAATCCCGCTTCGGGGAGCTTTGGATTTATGCTGATATCACGAGTTGCCTATGAAAATTAACTCTTTTTCTTTGCAGTCTGTTTTCGCTTTTTGTGTAATGTATGTGCCATTTGTGCTTCGGTGTCGGCGTGTAACAGGGACGGAATCCATTGTACTCAAATAAGATACTGAAATGTCTTGGGGTTTGGGGGATTATGCTTTGATTATGGATGAATCGGATTTTCTCGTCTACACTAATGTTTTTTTTTTCTGTTACGCATATACAGTGCAGAAATTCTAAATATTGATCACCTACCGATGACTTCTAGTGGAGGGTACTCATCTGTATATATATATATATATAATATATATATATATATATATATATATATATATATATATATATATATATATATATATATATATATATATATATATATATAATATATATATGTATATAATATATATATGTATATGTATTGTGAGACTGTGACCGGGGTTATCTATGACGGCCGGTATGTCTCGCCCTGGTTGTGCTCACTCCATGATGGAAAGTAAATCCACTCTAGGGTTAATGCTGTTTCCCTACAGGCTGAAGGAAGGGTTAAATGGAAACAGGAACAAGGGCAGGTGTGCCGGGTGTGAGGGAGTGAACAGAACTCCCTGAGCTCTCTGCTGGAGAGGCACATGTATATTGTTGTGGACTTTTGTTTGGACATTAAACCGTGTGCTGTGAACCTTAATGCCTGGATCCCGTGTCTTCTGCTGCGCAGCCGACCGTGCTACCTCACATATGGTGGAGAATGCGGGCATGCCAGCCGGTGAGGTGTAGCATCCATTCCTGGTGACCCAGTAGCACATGTCCTGGATTCGAGCGGCTATACTACAGCCCAAACCCGGCGACGCCATGGAGGACATACTACAGCAGCTGGCTCAGGCTAATGCACAGCAACAACAGGCTAATGCACAGCTACAAGAGGCCAATGCACAGCAGCAACAGACCAATGCACACCTGCTCCGGGCGTTGGAACGTCAACAGCAATCCTTGCAAGTGCAGGACAAAAGGCACCAAGAACAGCTGGTTCAGGCCAATGCACGTCAGCAGCAAGCCTTGCAATTGCAGGAACAAAGACATCAAGAACAGATGGTTCTCCTGGCCAAGTCGATCCGTGCCGGACCGGCAGCAACAACCCCGGGACCGGGTGACGACGGCAGCGTCCGGAAAGCGGTGAGACAAGCGTTGCAAAAGATGACCCCGGGGGATGATGTGGAAGCGTTCCTGGCGGTGTTTGAGCGGGTGGCCGAGCGGGAAAAGCTGCCGACCCCCCAGTGGGCTGAGGTATTGTCGCCCTATCTGACGGGGGAACCCCAAAAAGCGTACCTGGACCTCTGTACCGAGGACGCCATTGACTATGTGACCCTGAAAGCCGAAATACTGGCTCGGTTGGGGGTGAATACCTATGTACGGGCTCAGCGGGTAAATCAGTGGTTCTATGAGGAAGCCAAACCCGTACGCTCCCAGGCCTATGACTTATTGCATCTTGTAAAAAAGTGGTTGCAGCCTGACACTCTGAGCCCGGCGCAAATGGTGGAAAGGGTAGTAGTGGATCGTTTTGTGCGCACTTTACCCGTCACCGTTCAACGGTGGGTAGGACAGGGCGACCCGAGTACCCTGGACCAATTAGTGTCCCTGGTAGAGCGGCATGTGGCTACGCAGGACTTGATACGGGACACTGAGACTTTGCGTACCGCCCGTCGGTCTGGCCCCTCCAAGCCTAGGGCCAAGGACCCACCGCTGAGAACGGTGCAGGAATCCCCTACCGTCCCGTCAGAGGCCGCGGCCGCCATTCCTGAGGTCCAGAAGGTTCTGTACCCTAAACGACAACCCGTCAAGGGGGTTTCCGTCCCCATTAGATGTTGGCGATGCCAGCGGGTGGGACATATGGAAGCCCAGTGTCCACTCACCACGGAGCCCATGGATTGTGGGGTTACCCGGCGGGGTTCAGTGTATGCTCAGGTGGTGTGTACCGCTGACCTGGTCTCCCCAAAGACGGAGCCCCACTTGTGCCAAATACAGGTGAATGGATGTCCGGTTACAGGATTGTTGGATTCCGGGAGCTTAGTGACCCTTGTGCGATCCACCTTGAGGGCTAAAGTAAAGGCCACCGGACGTACCGTGGGGGTGGTTTGCATACATGGGGACCGCCGAGATTATCCCACGGGGATTGTCACCATCACAGCACCTTGCGGTCAGGTGCAACATGAGGTGGGACTTCTTAACACTCTTCCTTATGACGTGATCCTAGGAAGGGATCTGCCCTATTTTTGGACTTTATGGAGGGGACCCCCTAAGTCCCCTCAGATATTGGTCAGTCCGGGACCTGAGCCCTATAATCCTGAATCCTGCCGTAGGGGTCACCATGATAGGGACAGAGTGTGAACCCGATAGGTCACCCCTAGAGGTATTGGCAGGAGAGGCTGAAATGGTCGAGCCCATCCCGGAGTTGGAGGCGTCCCCGGATACGTTTGGGACAGCCCAACTCCAGGACCCTACGTTAATATTTGCCCGGAGTCGGGTGACAGCAGTTGACGGGGTGGCACAGCTGCCCGGCGCCCAGGTAAGGTACCCCCATTTCGCTCTTAAGCAAGATTTACTCTACCGGGTAGATGAAATACGGGGCGTGGGGGTAGAACAGTTGGTGGTGCCCCAGCCGTATCGCCGGCGGGTCCTCGACTTGGCTCATAAACACCTGATGAGTGGCCACCTAGGGGTCAAGAAAACGCAGGAGCGAATATTGCAAAGGTTCTATTGGCCCGGGGTTTATGGAGAGGTAAAACGGTACTGCGAAACCTGCCCGGAGTGTCAGCTTACCGCACCCCTGACCCATTTTCGCAGTCCGTTGGTACCGTTACCCATTATAGAAGTCCCTTTTGAACGGATAGGGATGGATCTGGTGGGGCCCCTCGTAAAGTCCGCTCGAGGGCACCAACACATCCTAGTGATCGTTGACTATGCCACCCGGTATCCCGAGGCGATACCTCTCAGACATACTGCAGCAAAGCTTATAGCTCGGGAGTTGTTTGCTGTGTTCTGCCGGGTGGGGTTGCCCAAGGAGATCCTTACGGATCAGGGGACCCCATTCATGTCTAAAGTGACCAAAGAGCTATGCCGGCTACTCCAGATCAAGCAGTTGCGTACGTCTGTGTATCATCCTCAAACGGACGGTTTAGTCGAGCGTTTCAATAAAACCCTGAAAACCATGCTCAAAAGGGTGATTTCAAAAGACGGGAAAGACTGGGATATGATGCTTCCCTATTTGATGTTTGCCATACGAGAGGTGCCACAGGCATCCACGGGGTTTTCGCCTTTTGAATTGTTATACGGGCGACATCCCCGGGGATTGTTGGACCTGGCAAAGGAAACATGGGAGCAAGAGCCCACCCCCCATAAAAGTGTGATTGAACACATTTTGGGTATGCAGAACCGCATAAGCGCGGTCATGCCAATTGTGAAGGAGCATCTACAGGAGGCTCAGGCCGCGCAAAGCGGCCGCTACAATAGACAAGCTACCATGCGGACCTTTAAACCCGGGGATCGGGTGTTGGTATTAATCCCCACGGCGGAGAGTAAATTCCTGGCTCAGTGGCAAGGCCCCTACGAGATAAAGGAAAGAGTCGGGGTGGTTAACTATAAAGTATTGCAGCCCGGTAGGCGGAAACCTGAACAAATATACCATGTCAACCTGTTAAAACCTTGGCAGGAACGGGAAATCCTGATGGCTGCTTTTTCCCCATCTCCCTCCTCTTCGGGTCGTTCACCTCCGGCTCCAGTGACCTCCGGAGAGGACGAACCGGAATTAAGGATTGGAGAAGCCCTCACCAAGACTCAGAGGCGAGAGGCCAGACGGTTGGTTCAGCAGAACCCCGATGTCTTCTCCGAGCTGCCCGGTAGGACCAGTCTGATACGACATGATATTGTCACCGAGCCCCACCTGAAGGTACGCCTGAAGTCATACTGGGTACCGGAGGCTCGACGACAAGCCATATCGGAGGAAGTAAAGACAATGTTACGCCTGGGGGTCATCGAAAAATCCCGGAGTGAATGGGCTAGTCCGATTGTCCTAATACCAAAACCCGATGGCTCCTTAAGGTTCTGCAATGACTTTAGGAGACTGAACGAAATATCCAAGTTCGATCTCTACCCCATGCCCCGGGTGGATGAGCTGATTGATAGGCTGGGACAGGCGCGATATTTTACCACGCTCGACCTGACCAAGGGGTACTGGCAGGTGCCACTGACGGAGTCCGCCAAGGAGAAAACCGCTTTTGTTACACCGGAGGGTCTCTTCCACTATGTTATCTTGCCTTTTGGGTTACATGGCGCTCCGGCCACGTTCCAGAGGTTGATGGACTTAGTGCTGGAACCCCACCAGGCGTATGCATCAGCGTACCTTGATGACATCATTATTTACAGCTCCGATTGGCAGACCCACATGGAACAGGTACAAGCGGTGGTGGACGCGCTTCGAACAGCCGGATTGACAGCCAATCCCAAGAAATGTGCGTTGGGACTCACGGAAGCCCGCTACTTGGGCTACGTGATAGGTCAAGGAGTGATTAAGCCCCAAATTAACAAGGTTGAGGCAATCCAGAAGTGGCCTAGACCCCTGACCACGAAGCAGGTTAGGGCCTTCCTGGGTATCGTGGGGTACTACAGGAGGTTTGTAAAGGATTTTGCGGGACTATCAGCCCCCTTGACGGACCTTCTCAAAGGCAAGAAGTCCGTCATGGTGCGCTGGACTCCGCAGGCCGAGGACTCCTTCCGGGCCCTGAAGGGGGTCCTGTGCGGACAGCCCGTTCTCGTACACCCTGATTTCCGGAAGGAGTTCATAGTACAGACTGACGCCTCAGAGGTCGGCCTGGGGGCAGTGTTGTCTCAGGTGGTTCAGGGGGAGGAACACCCCGTCAACTTCTTAAGTAGGAAGCTCACCCCTCCCGAGCGGAATTATAGCGTAGTGGAGAAGGAGTGCCTGGCGATCAAGTGGGCCTTGGAGTCCCTGCGCTATTACCTGCTGGGACGGCAGTTTCGCTTGGTGACGGATCACTCTCCACTGGTCTGGATGAGGTCCGCCAAGGAACGGAATGCCCGGGTTACCCGGTGGTTCCTTTCTCTGCAGAACTTCCGGTTTACGGTTGAACATAGGGCCGGTGGGTTGCAGGGCAACGCCGATGCCTTGTCCCGCGGGCCGTGTTTGATGGCGGGAGTTCAACCCCGCACGCTTGAACTGAGGGGGGGGGGGGTATGTGAGACTGTGACCGGGGTTATCTATGACGGCCGGTATGTCTCGCCCCGGTTGTGCTCACTCCATGATAGAAAGTAAATCCACTCTAGGGTTAATGCTGTTTCCCTACAGGCTGAAGGAAGGGTTAAATGGAAACAGGAACAAGGGCAGGTGTGCCGGGTGTGAGGGAGTGAACAGAACTCCCTGAGCTCTCTGCTGGAGAGGCACATGTATATTGTTGTGGACTTTTGTTTGGACATTAAACCGTGTGCTGTGAACCTTAATGCCTGGATCCCGTGTCTTCTGCTGCGCAGCCGACCGTGCTACCTCACAGTATATATATATATATATATATATATATATATATATATATATATAATCATGTAGGAACAAGGCAATCCCATTATTACTATCCCACAGGGAGCGATGGAAGGCGCCTGCGGCACCCTAGTGTTTGGCTTCGTCCAATGGCAGTTTACAAGACCCCAATTCTATCTTGGATAAGCCGAATTTAAAAGTGCATATCATTAATTGATTAAAGGGAACCTGTCAGCAGATTTTGCGCCTATAAGCTGCCACCACCACCGGGCTCTTATATACAGCATTCTAATATGCTGTATATAAGAGTCCAGGCCACTGTGTAGAACGTAAAAAGCACTTTATAATACTCACCTAAACGGTCGCTGTGGTTAAGTTGGGCCACATGGGAGTCTCTTTTCTCCAGTATCGGTGCCTCCTCTTTCGGCCATCTTCGTCCTCCTTCTGAAGCCTGTGTACATGACGTGTCCTACGTCATACAGACTCGCCGGTCCCGTGCTGGCACACTACAATACTTTGATCTGCCCTGCTCAAGGCAGATCAAAGTGCGCCTGCGCAGGACCTGAATACCGGTGAGTGTGTATAATGTAGGACGCGTCATGCACCCCAGCTTCAGAAGAAGGACATAGTTGGCCGAAAGAGGAGGCGCCGGAACCAGAGAACGAAGACGCCCATCTGACCCAACTCCACCACAGCGACCGTTAGGTAAGTATTATAAAGGGATTTTTACGCTCTACACAGCGGTCTGGGCTCTTATATACAGCATGTTAGAATGCTGTATATAAGAGCCCATTGGGGGTGGCCACAGTTTATAGGCCCCGAAACTGGTGACTGGTTCCCTTTAAATACTCCGCGCTGTCTGACATATGCGATGCTGTACCTGAAAATAGCCTTTCAGGGCCATAGAAGCCACTGACCTTGAAGAAGGTATCAAGAAGAAGCAAAGGCTCATGTGTTATTGGCTGATGTGCCATTTACTTCCTAGCCTCTATGACCCACTGATTTTCTTCTAGAGATGAGAGAATCTTTTGAATGTCAAATTCAAATATTCAAAGTCACTATACAGATTTACTAAAATATCTGCTGCATTCCCTGCCTATGCTTTTATACATGCTGCGATAGTCCCTCCTGATTGGCTGTACTATGACTTGTGACGCGATTGATGCAAGCCATTATGGGGAAGCCCGATCTGCTGAGTCTGAGCTTGTGAGCCTTCGTTCGCGCATTCAATTTTTTTGCGATTTGCACGAATCAAATTATTCAAATTCAATTGATCCAATGAATTTCCTAAGGTTCAACACAATTTAATTTTGCATTGAATCTGTTTTTTCATCTCTATTTTTTCCATAGCCGATACGAATATCCAAACATGTAGAATGTAAAATACAACCCCACCTATATCATCCTAATACATATTAATGTACCATTGGACAGTCCTATTTGGGAATGAATAGAGCAGAGGTGTGCTTGCTTTACTCTCGCGCCAATCAGATTGTACTCTATAGAACCTCGTTCTCTGAATTGGTGGGGTCCCAACAGTTAAGCGGGCTTTACACGCTACGATATCCATGCCGACATCGCTAGCGTGCGTTCCCGCCCCTATCGTTTGTGCGAAACTTCGTCTCAGAGAGAGAGGAAACTGCCTGCAAATGCTCAGTGAGCATATTTCCACACTTAAGGGCACTTTACACGCTGCGATATCGCTATCGATATCGCTAGCGAGCGTACCCACCCTCGTCAGTTGTGCGTCACGGGCAAATCGATGCCCGTGGCTCACAACATCGCTTACACCCATCGCATGGACTTAGCTTCCCTGCGACGTCGCTGTGGCTGGCGAACTGCCTCCTTTCAAAGGGGGCGGTTCGTGCGGCGTCACAGCGACGTCACACGGCAGCCGTCCAATAGAAGCGGAGGGGCGGAGATGAGCGGGTGGAATATCCCGCCCACCTCCTTCCTTCCTCATTGCCGGTCGACGCAGGTAAGGAGATGTTCGTCATTCCTGCGGTGTCACACATAGCGATGTGTGCTGCCGCAGGAACGACGAACAAGCAGCGTCCTGCAACAGCAACGAGATTATGAAAAGGAGCGACGTGTCAACGATCAACGATTTTTGACGTTTTTGCGATCGTTGATCGTCGCTCCTAGCTATCACACGCTGCAATGTCGCTAACGGCGCCGGATGTGCGTCACTAACGATGTGACCCCGACGAAATATCGTTAGCGATGTCGCAGCGTGTGAAGCACCCTGTAGAGTTGGAAGGGATCTCAAGGGCCCTCGGGTCCAACCCTCTGCGAGTGCAGGCTTTCCTAAATCATCCCAGCTATATGTTTATCCAGCTTCCACTTGAAAAATTCCATTGATGGAGAGCTCACCACCTCCCGTGGTCGCCTGTTCCACTCCCCAACTGCCCTCACTGTCAGAAAGTTTTTCCTAATGTCTAACCTGAATCTCATTCCTTTTACTTTCATCCCATTGCTTCTTGTACTTCCTTGTGCTAATGAGAATAGGATGGTTCCCTCTGCACAGTGACTACCTTTCAGATATTTGTAGATTGCTATTAAGTCTCCTCTCAGCCTTCTCTTTTGCAAACTAAACATCCCTAGTTCCTTTAGCCCTTCTTCATATGACATGGTTTGCAGACCTTCTACCATCTTGGTTGCTCTTCTCTGGACTTGCTCCAATATATCGATGTCTTTTTTTAATTGGGGCGCCCAGAACTGTACACAGTATTGCAGGTGGGGTCTGACCAGGGCAGAGTAGAGGGGGAATAATGACCTCTCTTGATCTAGATTCAATGCTTGTCTTGATACATCCCAGAATTTTGTTGGCCTTTAAGGCTGCAGCTCCGCACTGTTGGCTCATGTTGAATCTTGGATCCTCTAGTATGCCGAAGTCCTTTTCTCCCGATGCTGTCACCTAGTTCTATTCCTCCCATACTATATATACTTTCTACATTTCTTTTACCGATACAGGACTTTGCATTTGTCCCTGTTAAAAACCATTCTGTTCTCCTCAATGTTCTAGTGTGTCTAGATCCTTTAGAATACACTCTCTTTCCTCTCTAGTGTTGGCTGCTCCTCCTATCTTAGTATCATCTGCAAATTTTATGAGTTTCCCAATAATTCTGTTATCCAGATCATTTATAAAGATATTAAACAGCACTGGGCCCAGGACAGAGCCTTGCGGCACCCCACTTTTGCCCAGAAGAACTAGTCCAGAAGAACGGTCACCTCGGAGCTGTCTGATAATCTTGGTAATGAGCTGTACACTACAAAAAATAACCATCTAAAGATATATTTTTACAATAACTTTGCAGTTTTACTCATTTAATAGGATGAGACAACTGCTTTAAAGTCCCCATGCACATCAGATAAAATGGCATCCAGACCCACCGATTTCTGTTGGTTCTGCTACCATCCAATGAGTATCAGATGATCTTGGGAGAGATAAGTGTTGGACAGTTTTGGTTTCAGTGCTTGATCAATCCTTTTGCTTTCTCTGCCACCATAAGGAGAGGTGTTTGACAGTGATTTCCTCCACTTCCCCTACTGATTACCCATTACTGATCCAAAAAAGATATCTTGGTCATACAAGTCATCAGATATCTAAGGCTACGTTCTCATGACCAGTAATCGTCCGTTAGATCGGATCCAGCCGCAATCTGCTGACAAAACAGCTGTGCAGGTGTGTAATAAGGGCATCTTTATCTGTGTCCTCTATTCTCTATATCTTCCAGTGGCATCTGCTGTTATCCCTCATCTGCTTAAGATTGTGGTGCTCCAAAGATAATTAGGACGCCACATTTTCTGACAGTCACTAATGATCTTTTCTTATCAGTTAGCATTGTGTCACTGGGATGCACCTGCTGAAAAATTATCAATGGCGTGTTGTGGCGGCTGATAGTGAATCTATTGGGACTGAAGACACCTCAAGTAACCAGAGTTGACAAGGTTTTACATCATCAACGAAGGTGTCGTTATTGAGGAAACTTCCATTTTTATCTTTTCATGTAAATGAGGTTTAACCAACTATCTTTACTAAAAGAGACTTTCTGAGCTAATTAGAAATTAAGGGAAATACCATTCTGTATCTGAATGTTTTCCAGCTGATACTACCGTAATAGTAATTTATTATTATACACGCTGTAGTACCCGCCAGATAGTAACTAAGTGTCTGTCTCTTTTCCACTCCCTGACTCTCCCTCTCTCAATCTCTGTCCGTCTCTCTGCCTCTCTCTTTGTGTGTCTGTCTCTGTATCAGTCAGTGTGTGTCTCTGTGTTAGTCTCTGTATTAGTCTCTGTGCGTCTTTGTGTGTGTCTCTGTATTTGTCTATGTGTGTGTCTGTTTCTGTATCAGTCTCTGTGTGTGTCTTTGTCTGTCTTTGTGTGTCTTTTATCTTTGAGTGCGTCTCTGTCTCTGTGAGTGTCTGCCTCTGTGTGTCTCTGTCTGTCTCTCTCCCTCTATCATCTCTCCACCGATATCATATTACCTCACACATAAGCTTCTTATACTAAAGCGGGCTTTACACGCTGCGACATCGCTAATGCGGAGTCGTTGGGGTCACGGATTTTGTGACGCACATCCGGCCGCATTAGCGATGCCGTTGCGTGTGACACCGATAAGCGATTTTGCATCGTTGCAAAAACGTGCAAAATCGCTAATCGGCGACATGGGGGACGTGCGGCACGGGCAGCGATTTGCCCGTGTCGCGCAACAGATGGCGGCGGGTACCCACACTAGCGATATCGGGACCGATATCGCAGTGTGTAAAGTAGCCTTAAGAATATCCTTCGTTGCCTATAGCAACCAATCACAGCTGCTATTAATGACATGTACCTCCCAGCTCCATTGAGTTTAATGTAAGCAGATTTTTTTTTTTTGCGAATAACTAAAGTGTGGGGTTTAATTTTCCCCTCAAAACTAAAGGCTACTTTACACGCTGCGATATCGGTCCGAATATCGCTAGCGTGGGTACCCGCCCCCATCTGTTGTGCGACATGGGCAAATCGCTGCCCGTGCCGCACAACATCGCGCAGACCCGTCACACATACTTACCTGCCCGGCGACGTCGCTGTGACCGGCGAACCACCTCCTTTCTAAGGGGGCGGTCCGTGCGGCGTCACAGCGACGTCACTGAGCGGCCGCCCAATAGAAGCGGAGGGGCGGAGATGAGTGGCCGGAACATCCCGCCCACCTCCTTCCTTCCTCATTGTGGCCGGGAGGCAGGTAAGGAGAGGTTCCTCGTTCCTGCGGCGTAACACATAGCGATGTGTGCTGCCGCAGGAGCGACGAACTACATCGTTACTGCTGCAGTAACGATAATCGAGAATGGACCCCCATGTCACCGATGAGCGATTTTGCACGTTTTTGCAACGATGCAAAATCGCTCATCGGTGTCACACGCAACGGCATCGCTAATGCGGCCGGATGTGCGTCACCAAATCCGTGACCCAAACGATTCCGCATTAGCGATGTCGCAGCGTGTAAAGCCCCCTTTAGTCTATGATGTTCCCTGAGTCAAATGAGGCGTCTGTGCAAAATTTCGTGATTGTAAATTCGATGGTGCGGACTCCTTTAGGGGACATACACACGCACACCTTTAGATATTAGATAAGCTAGTGTTATAATTACTTCATGTCTTCACACAAAACACAGCTCCACATCTGAGACACTGCAGGATCTGCTGCCCAGCATGTGAAACTGGATCCCTCCAGAGACTGGGAGGGGTAGGAGTAATGGAGCAATGGGAATATCAAGGAAAGGAGAGGCATGTGATGAGTGATGGCCTATACTTCAGGGACAAAGTAGATAACTAAATGTTCAGTGTATCAGATATCAGACAATAGGGATACACGCCAGAACCACAGTCATGTGACTGCTTGTGAGACAAGGGCATGTCAGCTTGAGACACAGAGTGTGTATATGTATATATATATATATATCTATATATATATATATATATATATATATATATATATATATATATATATATATATATATATATATATACAGTCAGGGCCAGAAATATTTGGACAGTGACACAAGTTTTGTTATTTTAGCTGTTTACAAAACATGTTCAGAAATACAATTATATATATAATATGGGCTGAAAGTGCACACTCCCAGCTGCAATATGAGAGTTTTCACATCCAAATCGGAGAAAGGGTTTAGGAATCATAGCTCTGTAATGCATAGCCTCCTCTTTTTCAAGGGACCAAAAGTAATTGGACAAGGGACTCTAAGGGCTGCAATTAACTCTGAAGGCGTCTGCCTCGTTAACCTGTAATCAATGAAGTAGTTAAAAGGTCTGGGGTTGATTACAGGTGTGTGGTTTTGCATTTGGAAGCTGTTGCTGTGACCAGACAACATGCGGTCTAAGGAACTCTCAATTGAGGTGAAGCAGAACATCCTGAGGCTGAAAAGAAAGAAAAAATCCATCAGAGAGATAGCAGACATGCTTGGAGTAGCAAAATCAACAGTCGGGTACATTCTGAGAAAAAAGGAATTGACTGGTGAGCTTGGGAACTCAAAAACGCCTGGGCGTCCACGGATGACAACAGTGGTGGATGATCGCCGCATACTTTCTTTGGTGAAGAAGAACCTGTTCACAACATCAACTGAAGTCCAGAACACTCTCAGTGAAGTAGGTGTATCTGTCTCTAAGTCAACAGTAAAGAGAAGACTCCATGAAAGTAAATACAAAGGGTTCACATCTAGATGCAAACCATTCATCAATTCCAAAAATAGACAGGCCAGAGTTAAATTTGCTGAAAAACACCTCATGAAGCCAGCTCAGTTCTGGAAAAGTATTCTATGGACAGATGAGACAAAGATCAACCTGTACCAGAATGATGGGAAGAAAAAAGTTTGGAGAAGAAAGGGAACGGCACATGATCCAAGGCACACCACATCCTCTGTAAAACATGGTGGAGGCATCGTGATGGCATGGGCATGCATGGCTTTCAATGGCACTGGGTCACTTGTGTTTATTGATGACATAACAGCAGACAAGAGTAGCCGGATGAATTCTAAAGTGTACAGGGATATACTTTCAGCCCACATTCAGCCAAATGCCACAAAGTTGATCGGACGGCGCTTCATAGTACAGATGGACAATGACCCCAAGCATACAGCCAAAGCTACCCAGGAGTTCATGAGTGAAAAAAAGTGGAACATTCTGCAATGGCCAAGTTAATCACTAGATCTTAACCCAATTGAGCATGCATTTCACTTGCTCAAATCCAGACTTAAGATGGAAAGACCCACAAACAAGCAAGACCTGAAGGCTGCGGCTGTAAAGGCCTGGCAAAGCATTAAGAAGGAGGAAACCCAGCGTTTGGTGATGTCCATGGGTTCCAGACTTAAGGCAGTGATTGCCTCCAAAGGATTCGCAACAAAATATTGAAAATAAAAATATTTTGTTTGGGTTTGGTTTATTTGTCCAATTACTTTTGATCTCCTAAAATGTGGAGTGTTTGTAAAGAAATGTGTACAATTCCTACAATTTCTATCAGATATTTTTGTTCAAACCTTCAAATTAAACGTTACAATCTGCACTTGAATTCTATTGTAGAGGTTTCATTTCAAATCCAATGTGGTGGCATGCAGAGCCCAACTCGCGAAAATTGTGTCACTGTCCAAATATTTCTGGACCTAACTGTATATATATATATATATATATATATATATATATATATATATATATATATATATATATATATATATATATATATATATATATATATATATATATATATATATATATATATATATATATACATATATAAAAATACTGCCATCAAACCATTTGGACACCTTTTTTAATCAGAGAGCCCCTTTAAAGTGGCTTTCCAAGAATAAACAATTCTATCCTTAAGATAGATCATCAATCGATTTTTGGTCTGACACTTGTAGCCCCCAATGTCACAGAGAGATTTTTACAAACTTTGCCAACTGTTATGGCGGCTCCGGGTTCTGTTCAGACTACTGATTCTGACACTCCACCCGATTACTTATCTGGTGTCTGTGGTCAACGCAAGCAGACACGAGTGTCAACCTGCAGAGTGGTAATTCATAGGCAGGCTAGCAAAAATTAATCTCTGATAGTCTGCTTGTTTGTCTCCTTTGATCATATGTTGTGGAGAAGCCAATCACATTGGCTTACCTTCTATATATGCTGGCTAGATCCTTTCACCTATGCCCGTTATAGTTTATTTGAGCTGGTGGGGTGAGGTGTTGTGATCCAAACAATCTGGTGGTTGTTATACTTGTTGCTGAGAGCAGTTGTGGAGTTAACCCTTGTTGCCTTTTTGTTGTTATCTTCCTGCTCTTGCTTTTCTCCTGAGTCTTTTATTGTCTATTCCTGTGTGTGTGCAGTGTGGGTCAGAGTTTTGGTTTTCCCTTGTCTGTCTTATTCTGTACTCCATAACACTCCTGCCCCGTCCGTTCCTTGTGGGAGGGGAGTATCAGAGTAGTACTGGTCAGGAGCATATCGAGGCACGGGACTCTGGCATCTCCACCATCAGGAGTAACCCTGAGATCAGGGATAGCCTAGGGTTCCTTAGTATGTGGGACAGCATAGGAGCCTCTGTCCTCTGCTATACTAAGTCACTTCATGACACCCACAACCAGCTGGGCAGAGCATTGGAGTACATTCCTTACTGGCAGCTGCCAAGTACAGCAATTTATCACCCATTCAGGTAAATGTACAAGGTGGCCATAAAATGACCTAAGGTGTTTGGTGCCGTGTACAGACTGACCCAGTGGACAGAATTGGCTGAAAATTGGTATGTATGCTACTCAAGGCATGGGGTAGGCATCTTAAAAAAAAAAAAAAATTATACCAAAACTCCCCACCAGGTTAAAAAGTGGCGCTGTACAGTAAGCGAGTAGCGAATAACCGTGTGGCGATAATTGGAGATGTCACAATTGTTCCTCAGACTAGCATAACTGTTCAACATCGCCGCCATCGTGCATGGTGATAATGTTCCTCCTATGCAGAACATGTCTGGTGGGATGCAGCGCACTTTCAAAATGATACGGCCTTTGAGGTCAGCCAGGGTGTCGACATTTCCCCATTAAACACGCTCTTTAAAGTGCCCACACAACCAGAAAATCACATGGATTGAGATCAGGCAAACGCGGCGGCTCAAAATCCTGTCATCGGGAAACTGCACGCAGAACGTTCTTCACGATTTGCAATGTGAGGAGGTGCTCCATCATGCATGAAGCTGGTCATCTGAAAACACTGCCGCTGTTGGAGTTGTGGAAAACTACTGTTTCCAGCATTGTCTGGTATCTCACTGCTGTCACGCAACAGGTAGCAACCCCAGTTGGCCTCATTTCTTCGAAAAAGAATGGTCCAAGGATGAATGATAAGGTGAAGCCACACCAACCGGTTACCTTTGGCGAATGCAGTGGCACCCTCACGACCGCTAGCAGATTTTTGGTAGCCTATATGCGACTGTTTTGTGTGTTCACCGTTCAATTCAGGTAAAAATGCGCTTCGTCACACCACAGAACATTCCACGGTCAGTTGCCATCCACTTCCACTCTCACCAGAAACATGAATGCAAATGTCATGCAGGTATCATTGTCATGAGGAAGAAGTTGATGATGGCTAATTTTGTATGGGAACTCCCCACAGTGTGCTGTACGGGAGCCCCAATTGCCTGGAAACCTTGCGTGCACTGCTGTTCCCGGTAGGGTTGTTCGTGCCCTGTTCCACGACGGCAGTGGCTATGTCCTCCACAACCTCTCTGCTTACCGGTTGTTGCGCGCACCCTGGCTGAACACGCAGTAAACCTGTTGCCTCAAAACGCGTCATCATCTGTCTCAGCGAATTGACAGCCATTGGACCGCTACGTGTGTGAAGGTCTTTCAAGCGATGAAAGGCTCTCAGTGCAGCTGTGGCATTCTCATAAAACAACCGCACTAACAGCGCACGATCCGGCAAAGAGACAGGCATCTTGCCGACTGACTGTCAAGGCACGCTCACTGTACAGCGCCACTTTTTCACCTGGTGGGGAGTTTTGATAAAAACATTTTTTTTAAGATGCCTTCCGTTTTCCCATGCCTTGAATAGCATACATACCAATTTTCAGCCAATTGTCTCTACTGGGTCAGTCTGCACACGGCTCCAAACACCTTAGATTATTTTATGGCTACCTTGTACTTCAGTTCTTGGCCTCAGCCACTACCAAACACTAAACATGGCACATTAGAGAAATGAATATCAGTATTTTTTATGCTAATAACCCATATGGCAGACCAAAGAAATTCACATTGGGAACTGGGACAATAAACCAAAGGCCCACAACAGACAGAAGAGACACCAACACCACAAACTTGGAAGATCAAACAACTAGCCACCAGGAACAATGTCACCAAACAGTGGACCCTACGAATTGACATGATGGGATCACTGCACAATTACACTTAAGGTGATTAGGTACAGAACATGTCTCTACAAAAGAGGGCACCAGGGACTAGGTCACCAGTCACATGAAGACACGCACAGTATTGGGGGAAGATATTGAACGTCTTAACACTAGAAGTCCCAGAGAGGGGTCATTTAACATTTCTACCTTTGGAAGCCAGAGACTGGTCTAATGACCTGAAGGATTTTAGCTAACATCCTATAATCACCGTCTTTTGTTCTGTAATTAAGGCCATTACTGTCGCACCACAGGAGGTTGTTGTTTTCCAATCTCCTGTGGTGCGACAGTAATGGCCTTAATTACAGTTTGGACTAAGGGTCATTTGACCCTCTTTCAGGACTTCAGGGGGGAGCTCGAAATTTCTGGGACTTCTTGTGTTAAATGACTGAGTATAAGAATAATTGGGGTTTGGAGTCTTTTGCCTGGTTCCGGATGCCTTATCCTTAGTAGCTGTTGGATAGACTCCAGGTTTGGACCCTCCGTTGTGTCACACTCTGGGGAGCACCATTGTTTTTAGACCACCGAACTGTCAGATATACTTATCATTAATGTCTGGTTATTATACATTATATTATTATAGAACTCTACGACAGGTTTTACTTCTAGATATCCAGAACTTGGAAGGTGCCTACTTAATAGCACAGTTAAGCGGGCTTTACACGCTACGATATCGCTAATGCGGAGTCGTTGGGGTCACGGAATTCGTGACGCACATCCGGCCGCATTAGCGATGCCGTTGCGTGTGACATCGATAAGCGATTTTGCATCGTTGCAAAAATGTGCAAAATCGCTAATCGGCGACACGGGGGTCCATTCTCAAATCTCGTTACTGCAGCAGTAACGAGTTTGTTCCTCGTTCCTGCGGCAGCACACATCGCTGCGTGTGACGCTGCAGGAATGAGGAAGCTCCCCTTACCTGCCTCCCGGCCGCTATGCGGAAGGAAGGAGGTGGGCGGGATGTTACGTCCCGCTCATCTCCGCCCCTCCGCTGCTATTGGGCGGCGGTTCAGTGACATCGCTGTGACGCCGCACGGACCGCCCCCTTAGAAAGGAGGCGGTTCGCCGGTCACAGCGACGTCGACGGACAGGTAAGTATGTGTGACGGCTGTAGGCGATGTTGTGCGGCACGGGCAGCGATATGCCCGTATCGCGCAACAGATGGGGGCGGGTACCCACACTAGCGATATCGGGACCGATATCGCAGTGTGTAAAGTAGCCTTTAGTCATCAATTAATCACTTGCCACCTACACAGTATTGTGTCTCTATGTAACGACTATGATTACATTGTTATCACTTTAATGAGAGGATTTCTAGTAATTGCTGTGTACTAATTTTTCCCTCATGGCATTAATCTCAATTGGCCCCAGAGGATGTCGGCCGGGCCTGTAGCTCCTCAGTGTCAAATACGAAAATAATTGTGTGAATCTGGCAGTGGAGAATACATGGTTCAATCCATCTATGTTACGTCTACAGTTACAATCGAAATTATTGAACTCCCATTACAAATTATGGGTTGTTAGCCAATTGTACAATATATCTGTTATTTTACATTAACCTAACAATTACCATTTAAATTAGCTCCACAATAACACGTATAACAAGTACGGTAGTTTCTCCAAACTCAACACTATCTTGTAGTGACTACTGCAGCCTTCATAGAAAATATCTACAACACATAGTAGTGCCCCTTGGGCTGTTATCACCTGCTGCAAAAATGAGGCCTATCCAGACAGTGTTACCTGTACCGGGTCCATTGCCAGTTCCTGCTTCCTTCTCCCATGGCTTGCTTTCTGTGAGCTAGTCTGCACCAGGCACTAGTAGACAAGACAATCACCACTGATGTCAATATCCAAGGCCTTTTTTAAGCTGGCTCAGGCAGCTGCCCACCATCTGAATATTTAGGAATTATAGCACCCAAATTTGCCATGTTCTTCCTGAAGATATCCTCATTGTCCTATTGACTGTGCTCCAGCCAGGTGTCTAATTATCTTCTCAGCTGCAGGCGTGTGGCATACGCATTACTGGGGCCACGAGGGGCATACACATTACTGTGGCCCCGAGGAGCATACACATTACTGTGGCCGCGAGGAACATACACATTACTGGGGCCGCTGAGGGGCATACACATTACTGGGGATGCTGGGGCCTGGGGGGCTTACACATTACTGGGGGCCTGGGGTTCATACACCATCTGGGGGACCCGGGAGGCCTGTGAGGCATACATACTGGTCCTGGCAACACTGTGGGCCTATGGGGCATACATTTTGGCCCTGGGGACACTGCTGGCATATATAGGCAGGTGGTAGCACTGGCGGATGCTGTGGGCACACGCAGGCAACACTGGAGGACGCTGGGGGTACACGCAGGCAGCACTGGAGGATGCTGGGGGTACACGCAGGCAGCACTGGAGGATGCTGGGGGCCAGCAGTCACTCCTCTTCATCTGTGGGACAGAAGCGCATTGCGCGCTAGGTCCACCCAGAGATGAACCCCAGCCTGCAATGTAAATATACACAGCATTCAGCAGTGAATGCTTCGGGCGCGTGCTTTGCCGGTTTAAAAGGTCGGCAGTCAGCAAGGTGCGGCTGCCTGCCGAAGCACTGTCTGTAATCCACAGAAATCTGTCTGGGTGCTGCAGGAAAGCTGGTGACGACCTGCTCTTGCCGACCAGGAGTGGGCCTTCCCAACTGTCCAGGGCCCGGTACTTGCCCAGGTGTTCCGGGTGCTGACGCCGGCCCTGCTATCTGCACATCTGGTTCTTCTGAATCAAGTGCTTCCATCTCTCCTTGCCCCTCTACCACTCTTCATTCATTGCTGTACTGATCCTCACTGATCCTGAAATTCCAGTTCTTCATCATTACTTCCGGTCTGTGTTGCTCATCTTGACTTATGGCTTAAAGAATCTACCTCAGTAGGTGAGCCCTTGGGCCTCGCTCACATGAGCGTATAAATCAGATGAGTGCAATGTGGGAAAAAAAAAAAATCACATTGCACTCAGACCCATGAGACAGTGCTGATTTTTCATTCTCACCTGTATTCTAGTTGAAAAAAACTTAAAGCATGCTGTGAGGGAATGCTTAAATAGGATGAGATTCGCCAATGCAAGTTTATGGGTACAAGGAAAAAAAAAAAAGATGGCACATAGACCATCCATATGCCAGCCAAATTTTACCGATACATTACCATTCTGTAGCACAGATCACTGTAAGTGGTCCTGTAAATGATTGTAGAATAATAGTTGATGAGAAAAAAAACGGACGTCATACGGATGCTAGGCGAGAAAAAATGATTAGCCCCACCATGATGAATTGGTGCCTGTACGTGTTTTGAACAGTCATTTCTTGCTGACAGAGTTCCTTTAACAGCCAGCAACTTACCTGAAAAATAATCCCATTGCTCATGGACTGTGGCCTCAAGTTTGCTAATATTCTTGGGTTTGTATGTTGCTACCAGTTTCTTCACGGTCCACCAAAGATTTTCTAAGGGGTTAAAGTCCGGGACTGTGTTAGCCACTCCAATATCTTTCCGTGCTACTTATAAAACCAAACCGTTATGGATGTGGAGTTGAAGAATGCTCAGGATCATTGATCAGTAGAATAATCCAATGATGCCTAAGCTTTAGCTCCCTAAAAGAAGGCATAACTTTTTACCCTAGGATTTGCTGTTACTTGATTAAATCCATCTTGCCCTCCACACGCTTCAGGTTTCCAGTGTCACAGGAGGCAAAGTGGCTCCAAACTATCACCAAGTCATCACCATGCTTTACTGTGAGCATCACTGAACTACCACGATGCCTCACTGTAGGCAGGGTGTTGTTTTTTTTTTCTTTTTCTGCAATCTTCCTCCTCAAGATATATCATTGATTCATAGGGCCTGAAAAGTACTAGTATAATTTCATTGCTTTGCAGAACAGAATAATAAAATGTCTGTGGCTTATTGTAATGATTTTGAACACGTTAGATGTTTTTTATGCTTTTGGGCTAGTACAGTTGTACGTCTTGGCAAGCGGACATGGAGTCATTCAGCAATTGGTATGGAACCTCAATCCTTGCTTCCACAAAACCTTGCTGCAGGTTTTTTGCAAACCCTCAAGGGTTTTGGATAATCTACCTCCTCAGGAATCCGGCGACTTTCTGAATTGTCCAGATAATGTAGTCAGTTTTTGAACTTGTGAACTCTGCATCCATCTGTATCTCTAAACCTAAATTAATGGCTTTCTATCTTGTTGTATTGTGTTCCATGTATGTGTAGTGCCCCACGGGGCAGGTGCATTTAACCTACTCGTCGCCGGGCCGTCAACTGTTGTCGTCATGGGCGGCCTAGCCCGGCTCCATTGTCCAAAGGCATACAGTAAATGGCAGGGGAGAGATGATGGGGATAGTTGTGAGGTGTTTGTTGTGACACCATCTGTGATATGCGGCCAGCGAATGGGCCGCCGCTGCTGTTGCTGTCCTCCGGGGCAGATGGTAGAAGCAGCTCCAGGTGGTATCGTTCCCCATAGGTGGAGCGGGCCCCTGGGAGGATGATGAGGGGAGTAGTAATGGCGGCTCAAAGTCTATGGCTGTGGTTCCAGAATGTTTACTCACTTTTGTGTGGTGCCACTCACCCAGGTAATACTGGTCACTTGCTATCATGGGCTCCGTCGAACCCGAATCCCTTTAGAGATGAGTTTGGTTTGGTGTTCGGTGGTTTTTTTTCCTTGTAACGCCTGTCTGTGGATCTCCTGGCTTGAACCTACGAGGGGACCCTGGGTTTCACAAGATGTACTCTTGTCCCTATCTGCAGGTGCCGTGGTTCCGATGTGGGGTTCGGCTTGATGCGAGGTCCCGGATCCTCTCTGGCACTGTGCTTTCGGGCACTGTGCTTTCGGGCGCTGTGTGGTCAGGGAAGCTTGAAACTTTCCCCATCCAGGCAGATTCTGTTAAACCAACGTGAAGTATGATCTTCCCTAGGGTCCTGCTGCCCTGCGTGGCGTCGGTCCTGAGTGGAGCAGATTCACTCTCCCCATGGCAACAGTGGAACAGTGGAAGAACTTTCTCCTCCTTCCCACCGGAGCACCTGTGAGGCACGTCTGCTCCCTTGCTCTCCTGCTGGAGAACTCTCTAGACTGTTATGTTGGCTCCTGACTCCCCCTGCTGGCTGCACCTCTCCCTCCCAGGTTCTAAGCTAGTGGGACTGGGGCCCCTGTTGAGGGCATCCTGTAAATGCCACTCTGTCGGCGACCCCTTTATTACCCTACCGTAGCCCAGTCCCCAGTGGGAACAGGGCATCCTGATGTGAATTTGAGTGTGTAATGTGGTGAAACTGGCAATGACCTCCTCAGGAACCGGGTTTAGCATTACACTCAAATTTGGGTGCAATACTCTGTGGCTACTGAAACCCCAGGGGCGCCACATACGTGCAAGGCAAGTGTCTCTGAACTTTTTGGACCACTCTGTTGACCCCCCTAAGAATATAAGTTTAGTAGAGACTATTGCCCATGAGGAATAGGCTGTTTCCTTTGGAATGCTGCTGTTAGTGAAATCCACTCCCTCTATGTCATTGGAACTCCAAATTAATAAGATTTGTTTTATAAGTGCTTGGAGAAATCAATAGAGCACACACGCTTGTGGTGTACTAAGAGTTTCTGTTTTATTACATCATGTGACCAGTGTATATAGTATCCCAAACAAAGAAATTACTATGCACCAATAATAGCCACAGGGGTATGTGTAGAAATGTGAAACTCCCCCGTACATTAGTGTTAGCTGAGCCCTATGACATCATTCAGTTCAAGATGGTTTCAAGATAGTTTCTATACAATACAAAAAGTTTCAAGCTGGTTTCTATACAATAGAAAATGGTTTGTATTCTGTCCCACTGCTAATAAACCTAATTTGCAATGTGGTTGAATAACTGATTGCAAATGCATCTATCTGACTACAGTAATGATCCAAGTCTCATTTATTTATTTTTTCCACAGGTAAGAAAATGAGAAATTTCACTAGTGTACAGGATGGTTTAGAGGAGACTCTTTATAAGACATAGCTCAGGTCTAGGACATGTTCACATATGGACACAAGCGGATATGCTCTTCCCACAGGAGGGTGCAGCTGTAACTCTAAAAACTAAGCAAAATAATAAGGTGATTCTAGTTCTGTATTGCTCCGGTTTATTTACTGCCTGGAAATCCCTGGTAGATAGATATTTATAGAGCTGAGGATATTCACACTTTACGCACTGAAAATATCTGACTTGTGACTTCCAGAGTGGTTTGCATATGGGAAAGGTGAATACGAACTGTGAATATAAAGACTTCCACAATCCCACCTCCCTACGAAACAAAAAATTACCCCCTCCCAATAACAGGAATCCAGGACGGAGCTTATCACATACTAGAACCCGCCAACTAACGTGCCAAGAACAGATGGCGCATAGTATGTGCGAAGTGCATCAGATAGTGGAAGGCCCTCTATAACCTCAGGGCCTGGTGATAATGTGGGAGCCTCCATGGGAAAGCAATGATGTGACGGTACAACAAGCTTCACTGATTCCTTCTATGAGGAGACACGGTCTTATATATTTACAGCAGCTCAGTAGCAAAGTTCGAAAGTCCTTTAACTCTCTCTACTCGTCGCAGGTTCGCTTACACATACGTCATCTCTTTCAGCTCGGGAACTATCACCAACACATTCAGTGTCCTCTCCTCCGTTACCATCACTATCCAGACTGTGCTCACCCCCTCTGCTTTGTCACACAGAGGATATCTCTCATTCAAATAATCACCACCTTGGATCTACCTTCACTGAGTCTTGTAGGTCCCATTGTAACCTCAGAGGCCCCTATCACTTCTCTCAACCTCACGATGTGGCACTTCCACCCTCAGGGTCTTCTCCTCACACAGCTATCTGTGCTGCAATCCTTTCCTCTGTCATGAGTTCAGCTCTTCATCAGTCCCTCGTTTTATATTATGGGTCTCTCCCCTATCTCTTTACATTCAACATGGTGGTCACTCTATTTTCTTGGGGACATTCATCAAGGCTACTTCTCCACTGTATGGTGGTACACTATAACTTATGATGGGCCTATCCACATCTACAAGCCTCATTTAGGATCCACAGCTCCAACCTGTTGCTCGTGTCCTCTGCTACTGACCCTCATTGGGGAAAACAGAGGATTTCTGTCTGAAGCTTCCCCACATGTATGGCCTTACCCATCTTAAAACATGCCACACTAGGCAACAAGTGCACACACAACATACAAGCACTACTTTAGACACTCACAGAGCCACCTACTCGTCCACGAATACTTTCCATAGCCACATGGCCGAGCACCATGCCTACATGATCCCCATTTACCTTCCATGTAGTGAATGTTCCTCAAAGCATCATTCAATCACATACGCTTGGCGAGAACCTATAATAAGTACTGTAAACAGGGGTAATATGTCAAATATATAAAATATCAATATGGCATATCCGTTTGGGACATTTATGGCATAGCAATAGTTTATGCCAAAAATGGGTCGCCAGAGAGACCCACATCTCATTAAGAACAAGACTCCAGTATGTGCACTCATGGTATAGAGAAGTGGCCATGCATGGTCACCTCTCTCCATTAATTTTCATTATCATCAGGTGTGTAGCCTGGAGTGTTACATAGGACTGCTGGAGAACTTACTACTGTACATTGCCATAAAGTAGAGTTCTAAGCTTTAAACCGCTTCATCAAGCAAACATAGGAAAATAACACACTCCTATGCCATATCTCATAAATGTGTTAAAGGATTTGTCCATTACTCGGACAACCCCCTTCTCAATCCCTATGTTTGCCCCCCTCCATTAAAATAACAACACTTATAGTCACCTCTGATTGTCAGCTACTCACTCTCCCAGAGCTCAGGGGATATTGTTACGTCACACAAGCTCTTATCTCGACGCCGACTTTACACTCCCCACCTTCACATATGTCAAACATCAAGAGAAGTCAGATCTGCGGCTGCCCGCTCACTATCTGATGGTTGACATGTAGCGCCCCTGAAGCTATCAGGGAGCTACAAGGTACTGCATCCCCACCAGGAACCCAGAAGACCAGTGTCTGTGACAACTAAACACACCAGTTAATCCCTGTTTTTTCCCAAATTCACCAAAGACTGGTACCAGGCTAGGGTTGGACCAATGGATGGCCGCCTAGAGGTGGAGCCTATCCAGTCCATTACACAACCAGGTGGGAGGGGCAGACAGTGGACAGTCAGTCAGTGAGTCGGTGACAGTGAGGAAGGAAGGACTGCCGAGAGTGAAACAGTGACCTGAGGGTCCAGGCGGTTGGTCGCCGGTGGAGTACGGTGCAGTACTCCCAGAGCCACGCATCAACGGGGTACAGAATCCTAGGTCAGGCAGATGCTCTAAGCAGGCCTGATAAAATCTGCACAGTGAGGGGACCATCAATGACCTCACTGACCTTCACGTTCGGGACTCAGTAGCAATGGGAGAACCGGGTAGCAGGACCAGAGACTCTGACCCCACAGGGTTTGCACTACCGTCATACGGACTACCGTTAAGAGACTAACAGGAGGGGACCCCCATCCGCTCCAAACCACGGGGACCCACCAACCAAAGAGAGGTGCAGGGGAAAGAAGCGACCAGGTCACTAAACCGGCACTGGGACTAAGGGGTACTTTGCACACTATGACATCCCTGCGATGTCGGTGGGGTCAAATCGAAAGTGACGCACATCCGGCGTCACTGTCGACATCGGAGTATGTGAATCCTTTTTACTACGATTAACGAGTGCAAAAGCGTTGAAATCGTATGATCGGTGTAGCGTCGGTCATTTCCATAATTTCGGAAGGACCGATGTTACGATGTTGCTCCTCGTTCCTGCGACAGCACACATCGCTGTGTGTCAAGCCGCAGGAGCGAGGAACATCTCCTTACCTGCGTCCCGGCTGCAATGAGGAAGGAAGGTGGTGAGCGGGATGTTTACGTCCCGCTCATCTCCGACCCCCTGCTTCTATTGGCCGCCTGCCGTGTGACGTCGCTGTGACGCCGCATGACCTGCCCCCTTAGGAAGGAGGCGGTTCGCCGGCCAGATCGCAGGGCAGGTGAGTGCATGCGAAGCTGCCGTAGCGATAATGTTCGCTACGGCAGCTATCACAAGATATCGCAGCTGCGACGGGGGTGGGGACTATCGCGCTCGCCATCGCTACCATCGGCTTGCCATGTCGTAGTGTGCAAAGAACCCCTAAGGGGACCTGCAGTTGAGACCACCCAGCCTCCGGTGACCAGTTTCCAGCTGACTGTGAGTAAAGGAACTAGTTACACTGCAACCCCTTGTGTGGCCTACCTTCTTTCAACATCCATCTATTTCACCTATCCTCTGGGGCCCGGCCCTGCTTGTGGAGGGCCTAACATCCAGGCTCCCACTAACACCAGGCCCAGCAGTGAGAACTGTGCAGCGGCGGCTCCATCCCCATAGCCTCAAACCGCAAGTCGCGTCATGTATAAACTTTTATTTAATCCCACTGTAAATGTACCCCTTTTAAAAAGCACCCAGGGCACGGAACTGGGCAACGGCCACCAAGTGACAATCCCCAGTTATACACCGCCCGGGACCGAGTGCCCCATAACCCTGGGTGACACAGATACGTCCAAGGGCGGGGAGAGGGAAGCTATTTAAGTGTGTATAAAGCTCGTTTGTCAGTTTTCTTGCTATAAGTGAGTGCCACAAAAAATATCTATTGCATATGACCTACTTTATACACAATATAATATACATTTCTATTTGAGTAATTTTTTAGATAAACCACATTACTTATCTTGTACTGATTGTGTATTATAGACTATTTACTATTCCAGAGCTGCATTTATAATTCTGCTGTTAGCTACTGGAATCTGTTACCCATCTTGTCAATAGACATATTCCTAATCAAATCTTCATTTTATTTTTATACAGCGCTAACATATTCCGCAGCGCTTTACATACATCAGGAACGCTGTCCCCATTGGGGCTCACAATCTAAAGTCCCTATCAGTATGTCTTTGGACATACAGTTAGCCAAGTTCTTAATGTGACCGGACGTAATCACAATAATAAATATATTTTTTAAGCAAAATATGTGTATCTAACCATTACAGTAGACACAAAGACGTATTGGTGAGTGAACCAACAGGAAAATCCCCAAATATAGTTTTGGGAGCACAAATGACAGAACGAACATGTGTTCATGCAATATACAAAAAGTAGAAGTAAAAGTTAGACGACCTCTCACCGAGTTTTTCATGTTGAACTGGACACAAAATATTATACTTTGCTGCCGAGCAGGATGAAAAGTTTTTACTTTGTCTCTCCATTGTGAAAATATAAGCAACCAAATATTTGAGACTTAATGAGTTAACTTTAGTTAAGTCTGAGTGGGTATTACATTGTTTTTCACAGGGTGGGTGTGTACTTCAGCCTCCTGTATGATTTTGACCAATCATAAGCAGGCAGCAACATAGAAGTGCAGAAGAGCTTGTAATAAAGTAATTAGGCACATGATCACAGTCCAAAGGTTCTGCACTGAATAAATAAATAAGCACTGAAGATATACTATACAGCACAGACGTGTGGAGTTGATTAGCATATACCATTGGGGTGTCGCAAAACTTTAATTCCAAATACAAATGTAGCGCCCCTGAATATATCAGGGTGCTACAGGGAACTGCATCCTTTCCCTGGGGTGCAGGACCTACCCCCCCCCCCCATGGTTCCAGGTTCTTAACAATTGGTGTCACTACGATCAGCACCACAAATCCCAACCACACCTCACATCATGACTGTCAGACACACCAGTGGGTTGGTCAAACTGGAAAAGGGCCACCCACTTAGAGGTCAGGCAGACTGCTGGGAGGGAAGGAGAGCAGTTTAATGAGAGCCCTCAAAGAGTGAGGCACTGGAGTGGTAGCTCCCGGGGAGCAAGACCTAGGTTGGGCCGCAGACGGTGGTCCGGGACCAGAGAAGTCGGGGACCGATAGCAGTGACATTGGAAAAGGGTGCGACGGACATAGTCTTGGAGGACTGTCGGCATTAGAAACTCAAGAGAAATGACCAGTATCGAGCACGACTGGGTACAGGACCCTAGGTCAGGAACTCATTCAACATCATAATAATTAACCTGGAAGGGAGAGTATCTTCACAAACTTCCCTAAGAGCTCAGAGATTGAAGGCATCAGCACAATGTGGGGATAGGGTTTTCCAAATTAAGCAACCCACTGAAATCCCAAGTGCCAGCCATCGAGAGCAAAGCTACACTACACATAGTGAGCGGGGCCCTAACAGCTTCACGCCAAGGGGCCACAACAGACAATTAAATTGTGCACGGAGGCAGGCTCTGGATTACCAAGTGACACCAGTGGGAGCGGATACCTGGACGGGCTCTCCGCAGTGGCAGTGGTACACAGAGACTTTGGTTTACCTATGGTGTGTGTGTGTGTCTACTTTATAAACCTCATCCAACACCACGACTACCACAGTGAGTACCCTGATCCCTAAATCCTGCCTTCTCAAATCCACCAATTCCCCAGAGGCCGGGGCCTTCCTGTAACGCCTGCCTGGATCCACAGACTCAGACAGCCTGTAATGGACAGGCTAGAGGGAAGCCACTCACCAAGCAGGACCCCCAGAACCCTTAAACCCTTTAACCACTATACAGGGATTTGGAATTACACAGGGCCCTGGAGATCACTACCTGTGAAAGGCAGCAGTCCGAGAGAGTAGTCGTCAGGCAGGGTCAAACCAGGAATTGCAGAACAGGAACAGAATCGGTAGGCAAGGACGTAATCAGAAAACGTAGAAGAGGTCAAATCTGGATCGGGCAGCGAGGTACATAAACAGCAGGCAGAAGGGTAGTCAGAACACAAGCAAAAGTCAGAACACCAGAATCACTAAACAGAACAGGAGCCAGAATATCAGAACAATCTCTGGCAGTGGTCAGCAGACAGGAGGGGAATTAAGAAGGGTGGGTGTCTTCCTATTGGCTGTAGCTGAATGATAGTACTTCAGCTGGAAGACACACACCACCTATAGTCAGCCAGTGGAACTGCAGATCCCAAGATCACCCAGCCTAGTGGATGAGCGGAACCTGCGCCCACCGGTGCCGTTGGCATCAACTCCTCTCCCATCACCAGCACCATCCACGGCAGGAACACTGCGTCGCCTGGCGATCAGAGTAGAAGTTGCTGGAGCGGACTCCGGTGGTGACGTAACACTTCCCTACCTGTGGAGGGACTAACATCAGGCTGCTTAACTCCATCTTATCGGTACTCCTTACAGCAGCGGTGGTAGTCCCATTATCGCAACCTGCAGGTGGAGTCACAAACTTCTCCCCTATAAATATCCTCTTTTACAGATCAAAGTGTCCGCCAAGCTGGGTCCAGATGACCCCCTCGCGCCAGGATCCCGTACCCGAGCAGCCCGACCAACACCAGGGCGGTACACAAAAGGGTAAAAAAATATATATACTGCGATTCCCCTAAGGTAAGACACTGTCTTATGATATTTTTAATATTTTTGGCCCCGAAAAAAGCACTAGGACTTATTTTCGAGTTAGGGCTTATTCTCGGGTTAACATGATTGGGGGTAAGTTTACCACCCACCTAGAAAAAGCAGACTCCCCTTCCCAGGAGGATCATATTTACCAGATCCCGGATGTCTGCATGGCTCCCAGGTCTCTTCGGTGGGCGCTCCCAGCAGGTACGCTCCACGTGGTTTTCCCCTGCTTCTGGCCAACACCTCACACACATCAGATCGCACACACAGTCACACTTCAGATCACTTACACTCATCAAATCCGGCGATACTGATTGCTTCCGGCCAGTAGGTGAACCTTAAACTCAGTGCAGTGGAGCATGAGGACCTGCGGTGGAGTGCATCGATGCATTTTAATGTAGTACAGAGGAAGAAAAATAATTTTCCATCAGGAGCAAAACAGTAACAATGCAGTGACCTGACAAGAATCTGCATAACTAATCATATGCTAAATAGTTGCAAGTCAAATTTATTTATGAGATAACCAAGCTGATTGTCTATAAAATATTTTCACCATCCACGTTCAAAGCTGTAGTGGACGGTGAAATATTGAGACTGAAAGTCCAAAACATTGTTACCCTTTTTGCCCTTGAGTATATCTGTAGTAAACCTCATATGATCATCTAACTTTATTTTACTTTTGACAAATATGACAGGAAAGGGCAGCAAATGTATGTCCCAATACCTATGGAGCTGGAAGTAATTCATTATCTCATTATCACAGGAATAAACTTAAAGGGAACCTGACAGGTCCAATATGCACACAGAACCACAAGCAGTTCTAGGTGCATATTGCTAATCCCTGCCTAACAGTCCCTTTATATACTAACATAGATAAAGAGATCTTTAGAAAAAGTATTTCTAAAGATCTTTTATTGTATGCTAATGAGCGCGGGGACTAGTCCAAAGGGAGTTGCTTCCTTTGCTAGTCAGCCACATTAGCATGTTAGTTCTCCCCTGTGGGTGTGCTCACCTCTCCGCTGCCATCGCTGTCCGACGCTGGATTTCAGCTCAGTGCGCATGACCCCGGAGTTTGGGTCATGCGCACTATGAAGCCGGGTGTACGCGTCCTGGCTTCAAACTGGAGTAGTGCGCATGACCGAAAGTCGGTGATCATGCACGCTGAGCCGAAATCCAGCGTCGAACGCAATGGCGGCGGAGAGGTGAGTGATATATACCTCTGACGCTGCACATTCATTAGCATGTTAGTACACCCACAGGGATGTACTAACATGCTAGTGGAGAAGACTAACAAGGGAAGCATCACCCTTGGGACTAGTCCCCGCGCTCATTAGCATAAGATAAAAGATCTTTAGAAATACTTTTTCTAAAGATCCCTTTATCTATGCTAGTGTATACAGGGACAGTTAGGCAGGGATTAGCAATATACACCCAGAACTGCTCATGGTACTGGGTGCATATTTCACCTGACTGGTTCCCTTTAAACCAGTACATCATGGCCACTCTAGAGAATGAATTGAACAGCGCACCATGTGGTGAAGTTTGGTATTGCATGAATGTGAACGTTTAAGCAAAATCAAGAAAAATCCAAAGGTCATAGACGTCTTTTTTTTATACAAGCGACAAGTATATGTGTTTGAAATGCGTATACGATGCGTAAAAGCTAATTATAGAGGATCTGAACAATATAAGGAAAATACGTAAGTAGTACGCTTTTGATTATCATCCTTTTGAGACTGAAGTGGAATTTGGTAGAAAATGTCCAAGTGTTAGTGGATACATTATTGGGCAGCAGCCGAGAAATGAATGACAGGCGGCACTTAGGTGCTTCAATAGTCTGCGTGGGACGTAATTAGTACATGAATCACAATTGAGGGTTTTCGAAAATGCGCAGATACCTGACTGTAATATAAAGGATTGCTTACACCGCTTTCTGTTCCTTTGTTTGGGAGTCATATATGAAAGTTCAATGAAACCTAAAATATGGAAAAAAAAAATAAAAAAGAACCTTTTTTATGCTTTTGTGACGAAGGAAATACGTGGAGGTTGTGACATCTTATGACGCAGTCGCTCTGTGGTCAGGAGCAAAGGCTGAATCCAATAGACGCATTCTCTAATTCAACAAAGGAACTGAAAGGTTTGCTGCCGTGTGAAGGACGAGCTTCATTTAGTGAGCGGATCTGGCAGCCATAGAGAGCCGAAATCTGTTTGGCACGGCTCTCCGATTCTAAAATATTTAATTTTCTTTCTTTTTTTTTTTTTTTTTGGAGAATATTTCTCTTGTGGAGAAATTCTGAGATGTAACAGACATTAAAATTGCAGCTAAATTGTTCCATAACTTAGATTTGGTATAAACTTGGATTAAAATTTACCAGGAATAAAAGTAAATATACATGGTACTATGTATACACAGTACCGGCCAAAGGTTTGGACACACCTTCTCATTCAAAGAGTTTTCTTTATTTTCATGACTCTGAAAATTGTAGATTCACATAGAAGGCATCAACACTGTGAATTAACACTTGTGAAAGAGATACTTAACAAAAAAGTGTGAAACAACTGAAAATATGTAAAAGCAAAAGGTGGCTACTTTGAAGAACCTAGAATATAAGACATTTTCAGTTTTTGTTAAGTATGTCATTCCACATGTGTTAATTCACAGTTTTGAGTCATGAAAATAAAGAAAACTATTTGAATGAGGTGTGTCCATACTTTTGGTCTGCACCGTGTGTGTGTGTATATATATACATGTACACTTGTGTGTATGTATATATATACAGTGCCTACAAGTAGTATGAAGGCCTGCTGCACAAAGTCTCCTCTTAACAGTAGTTCTAGAGATGAGAAGGTGTGTCCAAACTTTTGGTCTGTACTGTATATGGAAATGGTATAGGAGATGTTATGTGGTGGTGTATTTTGGTGATATATGGATGTATTCTGGAGTTTTTCTTTCATAAATTCAGACAGAACCTATAAGAAAAAAATGGCATGTTGTATTACAGAATATGCTTTGGCCCCAATGCAGAATCTGTAACTGTCTGCATCTACCATTTGACATACAGTGCCTACAAGTAGTATTCAACCCCCTGCAGATTTAGCAGGTTTACACATTCGGGATTAACTTGGCATTGTGACATTTGGACTGTAGATCAGCCTGGAAGTGTGAAATGCACTGCAGCAAAAAAGAATGTTATTTCTTTTTTTTTTTTTTTAAATTGTGAAAAGTTTATTCAGCGTGCCATTTATTATTCAACCCCTCAATCCACCAGAATTCTGTTTGGTTCCCCTAAAGTATTAAGAAGTATTTCAGGCACAAAGAACAATGAGCTTCACATGTTTGGATTAATTATCTCTTTTTCCAGCCTTTTCTGACTAATTAAGACCCTCCCCAAACTTGTGAACAGCACTCATACTTGGTCAACATGGGAAAGACAAAGGAGCATTCCAAGGCCATCAGAGACAAGAACGTGGAGGGTCACAAGGCTGGCAAGGGGTACAAAACCCTTTCCAAGGAGTTGGGCCTACCTGTCTCCACTGTTGGGAGCATCATCCAGAAGTGGAAGGCTTATGGAACTACTGTTAGCCTTCCACGGCCTGGACAGCCTTTGAAAGTTTCCACCCGTGCCGAGGCCAGGCTTGTCCGAAGAGTCAAGGCTAACCCAAGGACAACAAGGAAGGAGCTCCGGGAAAATCTCATGGGAGTGGGGACATTGGTTTCAGTCAATACCATAAGTAACGTACTCCACCGCAATGGTCTCCGTTCCAGATGAGCCCATAAGGTACCTTTACTTTCAAAGTGTCATGTCAAGGCTCGTCTACAGTTTGCTCATGATCACTTTGAGGACTCTGAGACAGACTGGTTCAAGGTTCTCTGGTCTGATGAGACCAAGATTGAGATCTTTGGTGCCAACCACTCACGTGACGTTTAGAGACTGGATGGCACTGCATACGACCCCAAGAATACCATCCCTACAGTCAAGCATGGTGGTGGCAGCATCATGCTGTGGGGCTGTTTCTCAGCCAAGGGGCCTGGCCATCTGGTCCGCATCCATGGGAAGATGGATAGCACGGCCTACCTGGAGATTTTGGCCAAGAACCTCCGCTCCTCCATCAAGGATCTTAAGATGGGTCGTCATTTCATCTTCCAACAAGACAACGACCCAAAGCACACAGCCAAGAAAACCAAGGCCTGGTTCAAGAGGGAAAAAAATCAAAGTGTTGCAGTGGCCTAGTCAGTCTCCTGACCTTAACCCAATTGAAAACTTGTGGAAGGAGCTCAAGATTAAAGTCCACATGAGACACCCAAAGAACCTAGATAACTTGGAGAAGATCTGCATGGAGGAGTGGGCCAAGATAACTCCAGAGACCTGTGCCGGCCTGATCAGGTCTTATAAAAGACGATTATTAGCTGTAATTGCAAACAAGGGTTATTCCACAAAATATTAAACCTAGGGGATGAATAATAATTGACCCACACTTTTATGTTGAAAATTTATTAAAATTTAACTGAGCAACATAACTTGTTGGTTTGTAAGATTTATGCATCTGTTAATAAATCCTGCTCTTGTTTGAAGTTTGCAGGCTCCAACTTATTTGCATCTTAGCAAACCTGCTAAATCTGCAGGGGGTTGAATACTACTTGTAGGCACTGTATATATGTATATATATATATATATATATATACATATACACAGTACTAGCTGTACTACTCGGCTTCGCCCGTGTTAATAACTGCTGTTAACAAAATAGAATGTATTAACAAAAATGTATTCTGCACACAAACCACAAAACATATAGATATAAATGTAATTATAATGTCTGTCTCCCCCTCTGTATATAGTTTGTCCCCCCTCAGTATAATGTCTGTCTCCCCCTCTGTCTCCCTCTATCTCTTTGTCTGTCTGTCTCTTTCTCAGTCTGTCTCAATCTCTTTCCCTGTCTGTTTATCTATGTCTGTCACTTTCCCTGTCTGTCACTTTCCCTGTCTGTCTCTTTCCCTGTCTGTCTCTTTCCCTCTTTCCCTCTGGCTCTTTCCCTGTCTGTCTCTTTCCCTCTCTTTCCCTGTCTCTGTTTCCCTGTATCTGTCTCTGTCTCTTTGTCTGTATCTGTCTCTTAACCTGTCTCTCTCTTTCCCTCTCTTTCCCTGTCTGTCTCTTTTGTGTCTGTCTCTTACCCTGTCTATGTCTATTTTTTTCCCTGTCTGTGTCTGTCTCTTTCCCTGGAGGCATTGTGACATGCCAACATTCCATTTAAGGGCGTGGCTGCGCATTCTTCTGAAGTTCTGGCTGTAGTGTGGCTCCCAGCTCCATTCGCATTAATGGAGGCAGGTTTTTTGGTGAATAACTGTAAAGAGCGGGGTTAAAATTTCCCCTCAAAACATAACCTATGACGCTCTCGAGGCCCAGAAGTGTGAGTGTGCAAAATTTTGTGGCTGTAGCTGCGACAGTGCAGATGCCAATCCCGGACACACACACACACACACACACACACACACACACAGCTTTATATAGTAGATGTATGTATGTATGTGTGTGTGTGTGTGTATATGTCTATATACAGTTAGGTCCAGAAATATTTGGACAGTGACACAATTTTCGCGAGTTGGGTTCTGCATGCCACCACATTGGATTTGAAATGAAACCTCTACAACAGAATTCAAGTGCAGATTGTAACGTTTAATTTGAAGGTTTGAACAAAAATATCTGATAGAAATTGTAGGAATTGTACACATTTCTTTACAAACACTCCACATTTTAGGAGGTCAAAAGTAATTGGACAAATAAACCAAACCCAAACAAAATATTTTTATTTTCAATATTTTGTTGCGAATCCTTTGGAGGCAATCACTGCCTTAAGTCTGGAACCCATGGACATCACCAAACGCTGGGTTTCCTCCTTCTTAATACTTTGCCAGGCCTTTACAGCCGCAGCCTTCAGGTCTTGCTTGTTTGTGGGTCTTTCCGTCTTAAGTCTGGATTTGAGCAAGTGAAATGCATGCTCAATTGGGTTAAGATCTGGTGATTGACTTGGCCATTGCAGAATGTTCCACTTTTTTGCACTCATGAACTCCTGGGTAGCTTTGGCTGTATGCTTGGGGTCATTGTCCATCTGTACTATGAACCGCCGTCCGATCAACTTTGCGGCATTTGGCTGAATCTGGGCTGAAAGTATATCTCGGTACACTTCAGAATTCATCCGGCTACTCTTGTCTGCTGTTATGTCATCAATAAACACAAGTGACCCAGTGCCATTGAAAGCCATGCATGCCCATGCCATCACGTTGCCTCCACCATGTTTTACAGAGGATGTGGTGTGCCTTGGATCATGTGCCGTTCCCTTTCTTCTCCAAACTTTTTTCTTCCCATCATTCTGGTACAGGTTGATCTTTGTCTCATCTGTCCATAGAATACTTTTCCAGAACTGAGCTGGCTTCATGAGGTGTTTTTCAGCAAATTTAACTCTGGCCTGTCTATTTTTGGAATTGATGAATGGTTTGCATCTAGATGTGAACCCTTTGTATTTACTTTCATTGAGTCTTCTCTTTACTGTTGACTTAGAGACAGATACACCTAATTCACTGAGAGTGTTCTGGACTTCAGTTGATGTTGTTAACGGGTTCTTCTTCACCAAAGAAAGTATGCGGCGATCATCCACCACTGTTGTCATCCGTGGACGCCCAGGCCTTTTTGAGTTCCCAAGCTCACCAGTCAATTCCTTTTTTCTCAGAATGTACCCGACTGTTGATTTTGCTACTCCAAGCCTGTCTGCTATCTCTCTGATGGATTTTTTATTTTTTTTCAGCCTCAGGATGTTCTACTTCACCTCAATTGAGAGTTCCTTAGACCGCATGTTGTCTGGTCACAGCAACAGCTTCCAAATGAAAAACCACACACCTGTAATCAACCCCAGACCTTTTAACTACTTCATTGATTACAGGTTAAGGAGGGAGACGCCTTCAGAGTTAATTGCAGCCCTTAGAGTCCCTTGTCCAATTACTTTTGGTCCCTTTAAAAAGAGGAGGCTATGCATTACAGAGCTATGATTCCTAAACCTTTTCTCCGATTTGGATGTGAAAACTCTCATATTGCAGCTGGGAGTGTGCACTTTCAGCCCATATTATATATATATAATTGTATTTCTGAACATGTTTTTGTAAACAGCTAAAATAACAAAACTTGTGTCACTGTCCAAATATTTCTGGACCTAACTGTATATATATATATACTGATGGCGTAGATGGCTGGGTCTCGTACATTACTATAGTCCTAAATAATGCTAATCTTTCCTCTCCCCATAGAAGGACGAGGCAGGAATGTAAGGGAAATAACAGACAAGACAGACAGGAATAACAGAAGCACAGTCACACTGCACAGTGGTGCTCATTAGATTTTGTTATGCTCTGCAACAAATCAGTGGCTGATTTTGGGGTCTATCAGCCTAAAAGTAGCTGCTGATAGGCTAGAGGGTTCGTATGGCATAATACTGTCATGTGAGACCCAGGAGACATGGAACCGCCTGCACAGTGCATGAGGTGAGAGGCCCATAACCATGTCATGTGACCCCTGGGATACCCGGCACTGACATCTCTAGAGCAGTACCAATGCAAGAAGTGAGTATCTGTTACTTATATTTTGCAAGGGAGACTACTTAGTTTAAGAATGGGGTGGCCAGTTAGAGGACAACGCTTTTAATCTGTAAATGGAAGGTGATATTTTACCAAAATTGAACCTAATTCTGAAAATGATTAAAAATAACAGTAGTCAGCACAAACTAAAGTAATGAATATATTCTTTTCTAAGAATGATCCAAAGGTCACAAACCAGATAGTAGAATGACTAACCAAGTACCAGGTTTGGTGCTGAATAAAGTCTAAAGAACCCTCTAAATCTTCACCCTTCTTAACTGCTGCGGGAAAAAAGGATTCATTTTCTGGGACCTATCCCTATTTTGTGGCTCCCAAAATTACCACTAAGTGATGGCAACTGCTCTGCTGACAATGTCATGGCTAATATAGAGCTATAGCAATAGGAGAAAAGTTAAAAATCGGAAGAAGAAAGGTAAAAGCTAAGGTCTGGACACCACAAGGTTTGTACCAGGATCTGGAGAAACAATACAACACTATAAGATGAGGATGTCTCGGGGCATAGTTGTTTCTGATGGCATCATTAGACAACAGGAGTATGACAATGACTTTGGGATAGTGGGGAAGTGGGGCTCCTAAGCTGTCCATCAAGCTAGGGGGCCGTATGCTATACCTTTTCTTGGGGATACTCATAATGGTGGAGAGGCCTGAGTCTCCTTCCTCGCCCTGCTTCTGAAACACAAGTTTCACCAGAGAGATTCTGGGACCTCACACCTCACAGACCAACACAGAATAAACTATAGTTGGCATAGGTAGAAGGATTACATCAGTATAGATAGGAGGGGAGGAGATGTGATAGGTCTCCCCACAACATGTGATTAAAGAGCAAGCAGATTAGTAGAGATTAACTCTTGCTAACCTGTTTATGAATGCGCACACAGCAGATTGACACCAGAGTCTGCCTTCTTGATCTCGGACACCAGAGAAACCATCGGGTGGAGTGACAGAATCTGCAATGTCAAAATAGTCCAATGCCGCCACAACAGTCAGGGAAGTTTATGCAAAGCTCTGTGTGACAGGCAGTTTCCATGCAATGGACGTGGTCAGTGGAGCAGGACTGTGATGTGTCAAAACAGATGTTCCATACTTAATAGGATCCAAACATTAAAATATAACAAATAATACCAAAGAAGACCCTACAACTTTAAAAAGTATCATAGATAAAGCAAAACCTCTCTGCTATTGATCCAGTAGTTATTCCAATAACAGAACTACATTAAGAAATCTCTGCACATGTGGAATGTCTTAATTTACTAGCAGAAGGTGATAAAAAGTTTGCCAAAGGTTGACTGATATACCAAGGTCTCAAGACGAGAACTAGATTGGGCATCCCAGTCTTATCAAGCCATGACCATGGCGAGGTATTTCCTCTGAGTATGCATGCTCCCACACCATTCAAAGGTTCCCTTACAACAGTCGTTTGGGGGTTTGACCCCCACCAATTTTGCTTGTATTACCTATCTGTCACGGGGTTGGATAACTGGACAGAGACACCTTACCTGACCCTCAGACTGGGGACCCTGCACTGTCCCTTAACTCAGAGGTACGCTTGATGGTAACGAGGTCTAAATCGCCAGCGTGACCCTAACTCCTGTCCAAGCCTTGGTGTAAATCCCCTCCCACTTCTCCACAAAAGGGGTGAGCCGGGAACATAGTAACATTCCCCACAAATAAACACAGACAAGGCATTAAACAAAACTTGTACACATGGCAATCAAATACAAAAGAGCGACTATACGTGCACAGAGGAAAATACCATAAAAGGGAGGAAGTAAACAGACAACCGGGAAACTTCCACAGAGCACAATAGGCACACCACAGTTCACCACAATAGACCGGAATCACTGCACAAGCTGGAGCTATTATTGCCACTGAGTAACAAGATCCAGAATCTTATATATGAAGGAGACTGCTGTGATTAGTAATTAGCAATCTGAGCTCCTACCAGAGTTCACCAGGTCAGCAGAAATTAACTCATGTAGGACTGAGGAACAACCGACACCCAACTGTAGCTGAACAACTAGGAGACATCAGGTTGCCTGCCGGGCTCTGCAGTGTGAACAGAGCCCAACGTCACCGTGACAACTAATGAGTCTGGAACCAACATTGCATAACACTATTCAGGGGATAAGTAGGTGTGGACCCAAAATATAAAGATTGGTAGTAGACAAGGAAATAGACTTGGCCTAAAGTCAACAATTGAGCCCACATCTTGAATACTGCCCAAGCTTGAAAGCAGGTCCAATGAAGAGCCTAAATCTGGAAGATGAAGTTACACCTTCCTTTTCCTACTAATAAAGAATTTAATGCTAATAGAAAAAACATAGAATCGTTATCCATGAAGGTCATTGATATGGAAGTGTAAGTTTTTCTGAGGTTCACTATACCTTCAGGATCATCCATGTATGTGACCCTACCTAACATTTCGAAGATGGCCCAGTGGTGAACATTTCACTTGAAATTTCTTTGAAAGCGTAAATGTTTGGAAAAGATTTAAGAATACGAAATACAGAATAATGAAACAGACGGAAGACACATTGAGACTTGGAGGAGAAACCAGGCCGGCAGATTGTCCTGTCATCATGCAGACAGCAGTGTCTTACTGGAGGGAGCGGCACTAATTAGTAATTCTCTAATTGACAAATTAAAGAGAAAAGTTGTGTTCCATACAGCGAGGTGAAGAACGTATTGTTTATTTGTTAGACACTTTTCAGACTTTTTCGTGGCTGTCGTTGACAGGTGCAACTTCACCAGCCGCCTCTCCTGAAAAATGTAATTACATGATAGAACACGTCCTTCCATTACATCGAAGGATGACAGCCCTGACAGCTCCAGGGATTAGAGAGCCATCACGTCCTGCACTGACAGGCACTAATATCTATGTATGAAGATTTGACAGGGGGACAATAAAACCTTTCATGGCATCCAAGTAAAAGAGCTTGTCTACTGATACAGGAGCTGCAATTTTTACATGGCCCCCATCTGGTGGACCATGTTGTGTGGGAGGACTCTGGATGAAGTTTGCAGTTGGAAGTAGCAGAACCATCTGCTGATCTGACAGGATCTTGGCGCTCGGATTCACTCAGTCTTGGAAAATAAAACTATATGTGCAGAGGAGCCTGACAAGTCTGTGATTATATTCTTCAGATCCTTCGGTGATCTTCGTCAACTTCACAACATCTAGGACTTAAATGCCGCCGCTGCACTAATCCTTATTGTACAGAAGAATTACGAAGTATGTATGATCTGGAATGGAACATGGCTTGGTCGTTTTGGAGAAACTTGTCAGAAGTCGGCACTGCCAGCGTCCCAAAACATCTGTCTTTCCAACAATTCGCAAATCCAAGATGCCTTGGAAGACTAGAAGAATATAAAGAAAAGAATAGAGCTCAACATTTCACTGAGTAATGAATAGACAGTAATTCTTCACTATAACCGTGGCCAAACGATTTTAGACTGACACATATTTTGTTTTCCGCATTTGTTGCTTCAGTATTATTAGATCTTTTAGGCCTCTTTCACACGCCAGTGAAAAACACACACGTTTTTAACTGACATGTTAAAGATGCATTTGGTCCTCCATGTGCCGTGATCAGTGATAGCACACGGAGATCAGCCACTTATACTCACCTGTCCCCGGTACTGCTCTCCATGGTGCTGATGTCTCCAGCTCTCCTGTCCCTGGCGCTGCTCTCCATGGTGCTGATGTCTCCAGCTCTCCTGTCCCTGGCGCTGCTCTCCATGGTGCTGATGTCTCCAGCTCTCCTGTCCCTGGTGCTGCTCTCCATGGTGCTGATGGCTCCGGCTCTCCTGTCCCCGGTGCTGCTCTCCATGGTGCTGATGGCTCCGGCTCTCCTGTCCCTGGCACTGCTCTCCATGGTGCTGATGGCTTCGGCTCTCCTGTCCCTGGCACTGCTCTCCATGGTGCTGATGGCTCTGGCTCTCCTGTCCCTGGCACTGCTCTCCATGGTGCTGATGGCTTCGGCTCTCCTGTCCCTGGCACTGCTCTCCATGGTGCTGATGGCTCTGGCTCTCCTGTCCCAAGTGCTGCTGTCCTGTCCCTGGCGCTGCTGTCCTGTCCCTGGCGCTGCTCTCCATGGTGCTGATGTCTCCGGCTCTCCTGTCCCCGACCCTGCTCTCCATGGTGCTGATGTCTCCAGCTCTCATGTACCTGGCGCTGCTCTCCTGTCCCTGGCACTGCTCTCCATGGTGCTGATGTCTCCACCTCTCCTGTCTCCGTACGCTGCTGTCTCCCCTCTGCTGTTACTGCCGGGTTGCAGTGTAGTGAATATTCATGAGCATAATTAGCTGGCCTGGAAGCAGGAGACAGCAGCAGCTGAAGACAGGTGAGTATAAAAATAATTTTACTTCAAATATACGTGTTTTCTCTGGTATGTGTCACACGCATCAAACCTCTGTGTGACATCAGTGATGCCAGAGAAAAGCGGACTTGTCTATGTGCGGAACACATGGACATGTGTGTACGCCGCACGGAGACATAGTCAGTGAGAAATCACTGATGTGTGCGTATAGCCATTGATTTTAATGGGTCTGCATATTTCTGTGATTCCGGTAACTGTAAAAATAGCAACATATGTACCAGAGTCATTGACGTGTGAAGGAGGCCTTTAGACAGATATTTCTATGATTACTGAGTACAATAATCAACATTTCATAAGTTTTTACACTTTTATTGCCAAATGCATCATCTCTGCAGAGACTCAATATTTACAGTGTTGTCCCCTATTTTTACAGTTTTGTCCTCTATTTTTTTAAATCATCTACCCTTTGCCATGACAGCTAGATATCATCTTCTGGGCCAAATCCTGACTAATGACCCATTGTTTTTTAATTAAAGGGGACCTGTCGCCAGGTTTTTCCCTTATGAACTGTGGCCACCACCAGGGAGCTCTTATATACAGTATTCTGGAATCCTGTATATAAGAGCCCAGGCTGCTCTGTATAACATATAAAACAGCTTTATAATACTCGCATAGAGGGCGGTCTGGTCCGATGGTTGTTGCTGGTCTCGGTCCTGCACCTCCTCCATCTTATGCGATTGCTGTCCTCTTGCCCAGCAGTGTGCATGACACATCCTACGTCATTCACAGAGAGACCTCCATTGCACTCCTGCGCATGCACACTTTGATCTGCCCCGCTGATCAAAGGGAAGATCAAAGTATTGTAGTACACATGAGCGGGCCATCTTTGATCTTTTCCCGTGCTTGCACATTACAGTGCTTTGCTCTGCCCTCAGCAGAGAGGATCAAAGTGTGCATGCGCAGGAACACAAAGGAGCCCTCTCTGATGCAGGACGCGTCATGCACATGGGGCTGGGCAGGAAGACGTTGATCACCCAAGATGGTGAAGGCGCCGGATCTAGACCAGCGACACCCATTGGACCGGACCGCCCCCTAGGTGAGTATAATAAAGGTGTTTTTTACGTTCTACACAGGGCTCTTATACAGTGTATCCTCCCATATCCTGTCCACCGCCATTAACTTGAGAACGGCCGCAGCTGTAGGAATAGAAGTTTCTGTATGCAAGGTGTCAATTCGTATTTAATTGATGATGCCCTACAATTTTTGATTTCACTTTTTTTCTCTATCTCGTTCCGTTTTCGAGATAAAAATGCTAACTCCGTTGTTTTGCACCAGATGGCACTATAGGTAGTTTCATGGCTACTTTACTATACCTAGACACCACTTCTATGCCTATAGCTGCCGCCGTTCTCAAGTTAATGGCGGTGGACAGGGTATGGGTTCACACACTGTATACAGTATTCTGGAATACTGTATATAAGGGCTCAATGGTGGTGGCCGCAGCTCATAGGGGAAAAACCTAGTGACAGATTCCCTTTAAGGCCTAAGCCACACGGCGAGAAATTCGGTGCGAGTGGAGTGCGATAAAACATCGCATTCCACTCGGACCAATTTTAACCTGTGTGTCAGTGCACAGGAGTGATTATTTTCTCAGTCCTAATCGGACCGAGAAAACAATCGCAGCATGCTGCGATTGTAATGCGAGACTCTTTTCTCTCGCACCCATTCAAGTGAATGGGGCGAGAGAAAAATCGCACTGCACTCGCGGCACACCGGTGTACCGCGCATGCAGAGCAAGAATCGCAATAGCCGGTAACGGAGGAGAGAGGGAGAGAAATCCCTCCCTCCCCTCCTCCGTGCCGGCCCGCCCCTCTACAGCGCTGGTTCGCCCCTCCGCAGTGCCGGCCCGCCTCTCACAGCTGGGGTCCACTCGCACAGTCGGACCTCAGTCGCAGGGATACTAGCATGACACTCTGCTCCTGTTGTACTGCCAGCGCGAGCCAAGTGTCGTGCGAGCATCACATTAGTGCCCCGTGTGGCCCCGGCCCAATGCTTAGAGTTTATCACAATTTCTGTGTTTTCTTTGTCCTCCCACTTTACGAGGATTGATCACAGGTTCTCCATTGGATTTACATCTGGGGTGCTTCCAGTGAATGTCTCCAAAATGTCAATGTTTTCTTCACTGAGCCACTTGGTTATCACTTTCGATTTGGGTCATAGTCTCCATCATGCTGCAAACAGAATTGTTTGTCACTGAATTGCTCCTGGATCATTGGCAGACGTTACTCTTGGAGGAGGCTTAGATCTCATTCTTTATATATAGAAAACATTTTTGAGTGAGCCCACTCCCATGGATGTAAAGCAACCCAACACATGAATGGTATTGGATGCTTTACTGTTGGCATACACAGGACTCATGGTAGCGCTCACCGTTTCTTCTCCGGAGAATCATTCTTTCAGATGCCACAAATGGTATGAAGTTGGTTTCAACAAGGAAAATGACTTTACCCCAGAACTCTGCAGTCAACTATACTTCATGCAGAATGTCAGTCTGTCCTTGATGTTTTTCTTGGAAAGAAGTAGCTTTTCTTCTGCCCTTCGTCACACAAGGCCATGCTCCAGGAGTCTTTGCCTCACTGTGCTTGCAAATGCACTGACAACTGCCTGCTGTGATTCGTTAGCAAGCTCTGCATTGATGTTTAACTGATCCCTGAATACTTTTTAGGCGACAATCTTGGCACTTTCTGGACTTTCTTGGTCGTGCTGAGATCTTCTTTACAGATATTGAACCTCTTTCATTGAAGTTCTTGATGGGTGATAAATGTTTGATATAGGGGCAAGCTTACAAGCAGCAATGTCCTTACCTGTAAATCCCTTTTGATTCAAATCAGTGATCACTGCACTTGTAGGCAACCAGGGTTACTAGAAGACAATGATTTCAAGAACCAGTCATCTTTTAAAGCTACAATTCTGGTCTTATCAACACGACAGAGTGATATCAGCTGCCTCATCATCATTAACACTTTCTCCTGAACTAACGAGAAGATTACCAAAATGATATAAGCAGCTCATTTTGTGGCAGAGCTGAAATTCAGTTGAAACTCTTAGGTTCACCTGGTGAGGTGGATTCATGAAGTCTCAGGTCCAGATGGGCACAAGTACCGCAGGTGTTGGTGCAGCAGGAAGGAAGGCACATGTGCAATGAGGACTGGAGACCACAAGAACACAATAGCAGTTGAAGTGAGACATAGAAATGTCCAAAGCAGCACCCAGGGGAAGCTGAGGAACCACAGGAGTAGTGCAGCAACGGATGATCAATATGAACAGGGTCCAACAACAAAATATGGCTTACTGCAAGTGAAGGATGAATCCAGGAGGAGGATTGCAGAAGATTAAGCAATAAGGCAGATGGCAGGGTCACAAAGGTAGATGCCGACTAGGAAATTATGGTGGTGCACACAAAGCAAGCTAAACACATAAGTCTTAATCCTTGGACATGGGTTTCTGTCCTAGTGGGATGTAAATCGACTTAGGCAGATGAGGTCTTTAAACTACACCAGGCAACTTGCAAACCCTGATGTGGAGCACAACAAAGGGCAGCGGAGCCAGGGGAAGGAAGCAGAGTTTAGGATACACGACACTGGTGCATAACAAATATGGCGTTAAAGGGGTTTTGCCATCTCCAAAATCCTATCCCAATGTGTAGTAGGTATAATAATAATAATATTATTATTATTAGCAAATACCTCCAATTTGAAATGTAGTATAGTTCTCTTGATTAGCTATGTCACTTACCTCAGGTGCAGGGCATTGCAGTAACTTAAGTGTCCATGGTTATGGCCACTCATACTGTATAGTGACAGTTAGTTGATAGTGGTCATACTCATGGATACGTAAGGTCCTGCAATGCCCTGCACATGAGGTAAGCGACATAGCTAATCAGGAGAACTATACTACATTTCAAATTGGAGGTATTTTCTAATATTATTATTATTATTATTATTATTACACCCACTACATATTGGGATAAGATCTTGGAGATGGGAATAACCAATTAAGGGCGGCTTTGCACACTACGACATCGCAGGTGCGATGTCGGTGGGGTCAAATCGAAAGTGACGCACATCCGGCGTCACTTGCGATGTCGTAGTGTGTAAATCCTAGATGTTACGATGAACGAGCGCAAAAGCGTCATCGTATCATCGGTGCAGGCTCCGACATTTCCATAATGCCGGTGCCGCGACAGGTACGATGTTGTTCCTCGTTCCTGCGGCAGTACACATCGCTGTGTATGAAGCCGCAGGAACGAGGAACATCTCCTTACCTGCCGCCAGCGGCTATGCGGAAGGAAGGAGGTGGGCGGGATGTTTACATCCTGCTCATCTCCGCCCCTCCGCCACCATTGGCCGCCTGCCGTGTGACGTCGCTGTGACGCCGCACGACCCGCCCCCTTAGGAAGGAGGCGGGTCGCCGTCCAGAGCGATGGTCGCAGGGCAGGTGAGTACATGTGAAGCTGGCGTAGCGATAATTATCGCTACGCCAGCTATCACAAGATATCGTACCTTCAACGGGGGTGGGGACTATCGCGTGCGACATCGCAGCATCGGCTTGCGATGTCGCAACGTGCAAAGCCCGCCTAACGCTAAAAAACTGAAGCAGCAAACCAAAATTTTTGTCAGTCTCAAAACTTTTGGGCATGACACAGTTTAGGTTTATAAAATGTTTGTCAAAAATGAACTAAACTCTCCCACAGTACAGTCTGCACCTTCTAATGTTCTAAAATCGATCAATTCTAAAAAATAAACTGATGAACCTGACAATCTGCAAATCAATCTATTTAAAAATACTATCCCGAAAGTCCACAAACCACAGTGTGTCCCTTCCGTGTAACCACCTGACCATTGCCTATTGTCAAATGTAATCCGTCTCTAGCAACAAAGACACCGAGACAGATTACCGGAACTGAGTTATGCCCCTTTGCTCCTGCTCTCCTCTCCAGGTGAGCTTTCAGTTCAGGCAAGCTAGCCATTTAAAGTATGGTGAGGTAAGCTCTAGCACCTATAGTGCTGGCCAAAAAAAATGCCAACAAAAATAAACCAACTCCACTCTGGAAAGTTCTAGAGCATGAGAATCTGGACAGTTGCTCTACATATTAGATTGCTATGTTGTGAGGGATGAGGGCAGCTAGACCATGAAGTGACATTTTACAGTGTACTTCCAATTATATTGAAAATAAGTATTATAGTGCAAGACTTTGACCAATAGTCATTTTTTTTAATATCTCCATCACAGCTCATGCATCACTGATTGCACTGACAGTCTGCACACTTGTGCTATTGGAGACTATACAGATGTGATCCTACAGTTATGGCAGATGGACGTTCCCAGATGTTATATCGGATAGGCCTCATTGAACATGTAATGAAGCTAGAACATCTACTTCATTTCACATTTTACACTTTTGGATTTTTTTTCTTTATGGAGGAAGGGGACTTAAAGTCTAATTTATGTGTTAGATTACTGTTACAATAAAAATACTGCCTAATTACATATAGCTATCTGGTTCATTCATCTAGGAGAATGGCCACTATTAAGACCAAAAATTGCTTTGGTGTCTAACCTGAAGGCTATTGTAGCGCCCCTGAAGCCATCAGGGAGCTACAAGGTACTGCATCCCTCCTAGGATGCAGGGCCTACCCCCTAGGGACCCAGAAGACCAGTGCCGGTAACACACAAACACTCCATGTAATCCCAATTTTCCCCAACATTCCCCGATAGAATGGTACAAGGCTAGGGTTGGACCAATGGATGGCCGCCTAGAGGTGGAGCCAGTCCAGTCCCACTAGTTAACCAGGTAAGAGGGGCAGACAGTGGACAGTGAGAAGACAGTAGTCAGTCGAGGAGAAACAGTGAAAGGGGACGGTCAGAACAGAACTGTGACTGTTAAAGGGAGCAGACGCGCTGACTAGGAGTGAATAGTGACCTGGTGCCCAGGAGGTTAGTTGCCGGTGGAGTACTCCCTGAACTACGCACCAACGGGGGACAGGACCCTAAGTCAGGTATAAGCTCCAGGCAGGCCTGCAAAGTGAGGGGACCATCAAGGACCTCCCTGACCTTTTAAAAGTTTGGGACTCAGTAACAAAGGGAGAACCGGGGACAGGACCAGAGACTCCAATCCCACAGGGTTCACGCTACCGTCATACGGACTGAAGTGGAAGACCACCAGACGGGGACCCCCAGCTGCTCTACGTCACAGGGACCGACCAGCCAGAGACAGGTGTAGGGGAAGAAGGCACCAGATTACTAAACTGGCACTGGGACTAAGGGGACCTGAAGGTGAAACCAGCCAGCCTCGGGTGACCAGTTACCACCAGAAAGTGAGTAAAGAACCAGTTGCACTGAACCCTTTGTGTGGACTACCTTCTTCCGACACCCGTCACATCAAGTATTCTCTGGGGCCTGGCCCTGCTTGCGGAGGGCCTACCATCCAGGCTGCCATTAACACCAGCCCAAGTAGTGGACATTGTGCAGCGGCGGCTCCATCTACATAGCCGCAAGTGGCGTCACATGTGAACATTGTTTTAATCCCCTGTAAATATCCCCTCTTTTCAAAAAGAAGCCAGGGCACAGGACCGGGCAACAGCTACCAAAGTGACATTCCCCAGTTATACACCGTCCGGGACCGAGTACCCCATAACCCTGGGCGACACACTATAGGTGTGACTTATGTAACTTGCTGTCCATTGCCTGTTGTCAAGTGTAATAGTCTCCAGCAGCAGTGATATTCAGACGGATTACAGGAAGTGTGGGCGGAGCTTTATTTGTCTACAGGAAGTGTGAGTGAGGCTTTCTCTGTCTACAGGAAGTGTGAGTGAGGCTTTCTCTACAGGAAGTGTGAGTGAGGCTTTCTTTGTCTACAAGAAGTGTGAGTGAGGCTTTCTCTGTCTACAGGAAGTGTGAGTGAGGCTTTCTCTGTCTACAGGAAGTGTGAGTGAGGCTTTCTCTGTCTACAGGAAGTGTGAGTGAGGCTTTCTCTGTCTACAGGAAGTGTGAGTGAGGCTTTCTCTACAGGAAGTGTGAGTGAGGCTTTCTTTGTCTACAAGAAGTGTGAGTGAGGCTTTCTCTGTCTACAGGAAGTGTGAGTGAGGCTTTCTCTGTCTACAGGAAGTGTGAGTGAGGCTTTCTCTGTCTACAAGAATTGTGAGCTGGTCTTTTTCTATAGGAAGTGTGAGCGGGGCTTTGTCTACAGGAAGTATAAGCGGGCCTTTGTCTATAGAAAGTGTGGGGGCAGGGTTTTCTCTGTCTACAGGAAGTAGGAGTTGGGCTGTGTCTATCTACAGGACATGTGGACCAGGCTTTGGGCCTGGCTTTAGCTGACTACAGGGAGTGTGGGTGAGGCTTTGACTCTTCTCCTGATATACTGCTTACAGACATAACAGAAAGATGGACATTTAGTTAAGTGTGGGCAAGTCATAAGACAATGGTAGGAACATTGCATATTTTAAAGTGTGGTAAAGGAAGTTACAGCTCCTATAGTGCTGGCAGAATACTGCTAAATAGAAACCACATAAAAAGAGTGTAGAACATTATAGGACATGATAATCTGGACAGTCACTAAAGATATTAGACTGGTCTATGCACCTTAAACTGTTTTATCTCGTATTGTATACCATAAAAATTGAATAAATGAGGCAACACTTAGGCTATGTGCCCATGGGCGCTTGTACCTGCGGATGTATCCGCAGGTACAAGCGCATGTTTCCCGCAGCTGCCCGCCGGCGTCCGCAGCTATTTTTAGCTGCTAGATTACAGCGGAATAGCTGCGGGAAACATGCGGAGATTCATGCGGCTTACCTGCGGACGTCTCGGCCTCTCATCTCCATAGCGGAGTGCCGGGACATCCGCAGGTAATTCTTCATGAATAATTGACATGCAATTATACATGCGGATGCCTACATCTGCAGCATGGTCGGCAGTCGCACCTTCCGCAGCGTGGACACAGCACTACCCATGTCCCATAGGATAACATGGGGAGTGCCTGTACATCCTAAAACCTGCGGATTTATCTGGAAAATCCAGAAAAATCCGCAGGTTTTTCGTGGCAAAATCCGCACAAACAGGCTCCCATGGGCACATAGCCTTAAGTTGGTATAAGGGTAGCAAGACTACAGAATTGTGTGACTGAACAGAAAGGTTTTACAATATTTGTTGTAACTAAACAGAAGAAGTTGTGTCGCCAGGGGTTAAGGGGATACCCAGAACCGGGCCAAGGGGTTGCTTCTGGAAAGGGGATCACGGTGTCGTGACCCGGTCCGTGCTCCCTGGTTCCACAATAAAAGGGGGGGGGTTATGTTCGTGACGCCACCCGTGGAATGTGATCAGAGATGACCACCGCTGCTGCAGAACCTCCGGGGTGATGGAAGGCAGCTTGAGATGGGACGGCTCCCCACGGGTAGAGCCTTTTCCCCGGGGCAGTGTGTTAGTTTATGGGGGGAGTGCAGGACACGAGCACAATAAACAGGCAGACTCACGGTTTTGCAGTTTCTTTGTCTTTTACTGGTGATGGTATTCAGCAGAGTACTGTCCACGGAGTCTGTGAGGGGTTCAGGGCTTCTCCCACCCAGCCGGGCCGTTTTGGCTTCCTTGCCTGCACTGTGTGTCTGTGGCCCTGCCGCTGTGTGAACTATGCAGCCGGCCCTGTGCTCCTCGGTACCGACATGACAGGCAACTCGAGTCCTTACTAGTATGTTCCTGAACTCTGCGCTTGTTGCTTGTGTCTGTGGTACAGGTGAAAGATCTGGAATCTTCACTTCTCTGGTGGTAACTGTGCAGTATGTAACTTGCAGTCTCGGATCCAGCATCCGTTCTGTGTGCTCCACTGGGGATGAGCTCAGCAATGCTCTGTCTCCCAGGAATGTTCCTCTGTGTACGCTTTCTCCTTTCCTCAGACCCTCAGCTAGGCCTGGAATTGGTCAGTGGATCCTGAGGTGAGCTAAAGCCAGCTTCCAACCTACAGATCCTTTCTCCTCAGTGCTCTGCACTGAACTTCCAAACTGAAACTACTCTGAAACTACTTCTGACCATTTCCTCCCCCCCAGCAGAATGTACAGGGAAGCATCTTGGTCTCCCCCTTCTGGCCAGGAGGTCTTGGTGTTGTGTGTGGGGAGTTAACCCTTTGTGTTGTTACTGTGGCAACCCTGGGGTGCCACATTCCCCCTTAGTGAAGAACAGTACTCCGGGACTGTGAAACAAACAAAAAAGTTATCACAACAATTATATATATACAGAGTCTCAAAAGGAAAAAATACAAAAACCTTAAAGCTCAAAAAGAGTCCAAAATGTTCAAAAATATATAAGTGTTCATACAGTATAGTCTCTGTAGGTACTGGGCTTTTGGTCTTAACGTTGCAATTAAATAAACATTTCAATAACCAAACACTTCTTAAAGGTATCTCTACTCTGGTCGTAAGTGCAGTAGGCCTCACGGCCCTCGGGCCACCAACAATGTGATCAAGTTGTAACTCTCCGTGCTGCCACCTTACACCACTCTTCTCTCACCTTTTCTGTACACTAAACTGTTACGGTTTTTCATATAAACATTATAACATATGTACATTTTATATGCAATTTCACATTAGTCCTTATATCTTGCTGGTATATGACCCTGAGTACTACGCTGTGACCTGCGTACTGTTGCTGTACTGGGTGTACTTAGCATAATGGTGTGGGTGGAAGTGTACCTAGTTGGTGTTTCTGGTACTTGTGAGGATGGTGGACTGACTGTAGGACTGGCAAGCTCACTGGGACCAGGAATCTGTTCTTCCTCTACGGTTTCAACTTCCAGTTCTTCATGTCTTGGGACTTCTTGTGGTATGGATTCTGATTGTGGTTCCACCACTTGAGGGAAGGCGATCATTGGGACTACTACTGCTCCATAGTAATTTGGCCATGTTTTTGGGAAATCTCCTAAGACTGTATGGAATACATCTTCTTCCTTCTTGACAGGTTGTACCTGTACGGGTAAGGTGACTTCTGGTGTCTTCAGGGTTTCAGGACACGGTTTGAGTTGATCTCTTGACACGACAGCTGATGTCCTTCCTTCATCCTTACTGATGAGACACACTTTGGGATTATCCATACTGGATGGTAAGACTGTATATGGGGTGGTTTCCCACTGATTATCCAATTTGTTTGTGCGGCGTTTCCTCTTGAGAACTTGGTCACCAGGTTGCAATGGGGTTGCTAGAGCATGCTGGTTGAAGGTTCTCTCCTGTCTTCCCCTAGCTTGTTGGAGACTTTTCTCTACGCACTCTTGTACTTGGCGATACTGCTGCTGACGTAGGGTATCCCAATTGGATTCTTGAATTTCTGCATCTGGCTTCAGAATTCCCATATCTAAATCAATTGGCAGTTTACCGGGCCTTGCACGCATGAGGTAAGCGGGGGTGCAGTTTGTAGAACTCACCGGGACATGATTGTACAAGTCCACCAAGTCTGGCAATTTCTCTGGCCATTGATTTCTTTCTGACTCTGGTAAGGTCTTCAACAGGTCAATCACAATATGGTTCATCTTCTCACATAAGCCATTTGTTTGGGGATGGTATGCTGTTGTGCGGATCTTTTTACAGCCATACATGTTGCAGAATTCTTGGAAAATCTGTGATTCAAAAGCTGGACCTTGATCTGCAAGGACTTGTTCTGGGTAACCATGGGGTCTGCAAAAGTACGTCTGGAATGCTTTAGCTGCTGTTCTAGCTGTAAGGTCTTTCACGGGTACCACCACTAAGAAGCGTGAGTAATGGTCCACGATGGTTAAGGCATAAACATAGCCGGACCGGCTTGGTGACAACTTGACGTGGTCTAATGCGACTAGCTCGAGTGGTTGCTTGGTTACTATGGACTGGAGTGGAGCTCTCTGGTTCTGTTGATCCTTTCTTCTGAGGTTGCACGGTCCGCATTTTCTACACCAATCTTCAATTGATTTTCTCATGCCAACCCAGTAGAATCTTTCTCTTAAGAGCACTTCCAACTTTTTCCAACCAAAATGACCAGCACCGTCGTGGTAAGCTTCCAGAACCATCTTGACGTCTCTCTTGGGCACGATGATCTGCCAGACCAACTCATGTGTTTTTGGATTGGTGTGCCTTCTACAGAGCTTCCCTTGGTAGAGGAACAATTTACCTCTCTCTTTCCAGAGATGTTGTGTCTCAGCTGGGGCATTCTGATTAGGGTAAGCACCTTGTTGTGTAAGCAGTTCTTTCACTAGCTTCACAGCTGGATCACTGTCTTGTGTGTCAGCCCATCCGTGGTGTGCTAATGGGTTGAGAGTTGCCTGCTGTTGTTTTTGGTAGACACTTGGTTGATACTGTCCCACCTTAGGACGGTGAAAGGCCGGCAGCTCAATTTCTTCCAGTCCCTCCGGTTCCTCTTCCACGTCCCCCGAGTGTGGCATCCGGGATAAGGCATCTGCATTCCCATTCTTGTGGCCTGCCCTGTACTTGATGACAAAGTTGTAGTTTGACAGTCGGGCTATCCATCGCTGTTCCAGCGCACCTAATTTTGCCGAGTCCAGGTGGGTCAACGGATTGTTGTCAGTAAAGATGGTAAATTCTGCAGCTGCCAGGTAGTGTTTGAAACGCTCTGTTACAGCCCAAACTACTGCTAGTAGTTCTAACTTGAAGGAGCTGTAATTCTCTGGGTTTCTTTCTGTAGGCCGGAGCTTCCTGCTTGCAAAGGCAATAACTTTCTCCTTGCCTTCCTGCTTTTGAGACAATACTGCTCCCAGTCCTACGTTGCTGGCATCCGTGTACAAAATGAAGGGTTGATGGTAATCTGGATATGCCAGGATCTCTTCTCCTGTCAGTGCCCACTTCAACTTCTTAAAGGACTCTTCTCTCTCATCACTCCACTGGAAAGGAGGATTTCGGGCTGCAGACTTCTTTGACTGTCCTACCAGGATGTCTTGTAGGGGAGCTGCTAGCTTCGTGAACCCTTTTATAAATCTTCTATAGTAGCCTACCAGTCCCAGGAATTGCCTCACCTCTTTCACGCTGGTGGGTCTCGGCCAATCTCTGATCACGGTAACTTTTTCAGGATCTGGTGCTACCCCTTCTGAGCTCACGACATGTCCCAGGTACTGTACCCTTGGCTTTAGAAGGTGACACTTGGATGGCTTGATTTTCATGCCGTATCCGGATAAGGCTTCAAACACTTCTGCCAGGTCTTGTAGATGCTGTTCATAGGTCTTGGAGTAGACTATGATGTCATCCAGGTACAGGAGCACCGTTTCAAAGTTCTTATGTCCTAGGCAACACTCCATCAGTCGCTGGAAGGTACCAGGCGCGTTGCAGAGTCCAAACGGCATACAATTGAACTCACAGAGGCCCATCGGCGTGGTGAACGCTGTCTTCTCCTTGTCAGCCTCTGCCACAGGAACTTGCCAATACCCACTAGTCAGATCTAGGGTGGAAAAGTAAGTAGCGGATTTTAATGCAGCCAATGACTCTTCTATCCTAGGTAATGGGTATGCATCCTTGTGTGTAATGCGGTTGATCCGTCTGTAGTCTACGCACATCCTCATGGTCCCATCTTTTTTCTTAACTAGCACTAGTGGGGCTGCCCAGGGGCTACAACTGTCTCTTATTACCCCTGCTTCTTTCATTTCTTTGAGCATGTCTTTGGCGCATTGGTAGTGAGCCGGTGGTACTGGTCTATACCTCTCCTTTATGGGTGGATGGTGACCTGTGGGTATAGTGTGCTCTACCCCTTTGATCTGCCCAAAGTCTAATGGGTGTTTGCTGAATATTTGTTCATATTCTTTCACTACCCTGTATACTCCATGCTTTTGATGGGAGGGTGTAGAATTGGTACCTACATGTAGCTTTTGGCACCAATCCTCCAGCTTTCCCTCTGAGCCATTGTCCTCCGCCTGATTTGACGGCTTCAAGGGCTCAACGGTGGTGATGGCGTTGTTATCAACCGTATATAGCTTAGCCATGGTAGCATACTTAGGTAGGGTGACCTCATCTTCCCCACAATTTAGAAGGCGTATTGGCACTCTCCCCCTGTGTACCTCAACTATTCCTCTGGCCGTCAGTACAGTGGGCCTACTGTCTGAGTACACGGGTTCTACCAGGGCCTGATAGTCTCGCCCTCTGATGCCTATTGCGGCTCTACACCAGACCAGCATTTCTGTTTTGGGAGGAATTACAATAGGTATTGGGTCACTTACCCTTGCACTGCCAATTTCACCTCCTGACATTTCTACCTGCTGCTTCAGCATCAAGGCTTTAATTTCCTTCTGCAGGAGTCTCTGTTGCCCAGGTTTGGCAGTCTCGACGATCTGCTGCAAGACAGTAATTACCTCTGCAAAACAATTTTCAATTACATTCATTCCTAGCAGCATAGTTGGTTCACGTTCTCGTCGGTCAACATCAACAATGATAATACCCTGATTCTGCAATTCTACTCTCCCAATCTTAATGGTCATTTCTCTGAAACCAACCTGTGGTACTAATTCACCATTGCTAGCCCATATATTCAATGCAACATTAGATGGACCACTGCTAACGTCTGAATCAGCCCAGTACCTCTTATAAAGGACATGCGGAATTGATGATATTTGGGAACCAGTGTCCAGCAAGGCGTTGAGCGGAATGCCATCCAGCACGATGGGGATGACTGGACGTCCCCCCACATACTTGTCGTGCCAGGGTGAAGGACCTTGAGAGTTCATTCCTGAGGAGCGGCCCGCCTCCCCAGGGGATCCCCATTTAAAGCACATTCACGGGCAAAGTGACCTGGCTCATTGCAACGGCGGCAAATGGGCTGTCCATCCGGCTGGTAGCGGTCGCTGGGTCGTCCTCTCGTCGCTTGGTATCTCCTAGGCCTCATCCATGGGACATCCTCCTTGCTGGTCGCCAGCTCAATCTTGGGTGCAGACTTGGATCCACGCAGCTCCTGGACGATTCTAGCCATGGAAGCAACAGTGTCTGTAAGGGCTTCAAGCTTTTGATGGAGAGCCTCATTAGTGATCGGCTCCAGGTGGTTAGCAGCAGCGGCTGACATGGCCGATGTCACTGGCACTACTGGCTGCTGGGGTGCCACTGTAAGGTGTTGAACAGAGTCTATATCCTGCGGCTCCTCCACCTGCTGGAGGCGGATGGCTCTATCCTTTAGCTGGGCAAATGTTAGTCCTGGATCCTGGATCACCATCATGCTCAGTTGTCCCCGGTGGGAAGGGGATGAGAGTCCATCCAGGAATTGGTCTATCAGCAGCTTATCTGCTCCAGGGGCTAAGGCAGGTTCTGCTAATTTAAGTGCTCTGAGCGCCTCCTGCAAGTTTAAGGCAAAGTCTCTTGCGCTCTCTCTAGGTTTTTGCTTGCATCCAAAGAACCTCATTTTAGCCCGGCTGCCAGCAGTGGATTCAAAAGCTGCTTTTAGTCCAGCTATTATATGCTCTACAGTGTCCTTTGCATCGTCCGGCCAGGATGTAGCCTCCCGCTGGGCATTGCCAGATAACTGTCCCATAAGCATACCAACACGCTGGGCTTCTGTCAGGGGGTACATGCTGTAGTAGATTTTTAGCTTTCCGATAAAGTCATTAAGTGTGTTGGGCTCACCTGAGTACTGCGGCAGCCACACTGCACCCGGGGTGTACGGCATCAGGAACGGCATGATAGGTGCCGCTGCACCGCCGGGTACAACAGCGTCTCCCTGCTGCGACATCTTTGCGCCCCCTTAGTTAATTTCACCAGTCTTCTTGACAGCAAGCCTGGGACACTTTTCTGCGTTTTTGTTCGGGTCGCAGTACCGAGCGCACCTCCTCTGCAAGCGGTAGGCGGAGTCTTAGTTTAGGCGCGATGTTTTCCCGCGCGTAGCAGGTAATGGCGTGATTAAAGATGGCGCCTGGAAAATGTTACCAATGATGTTTTTGGATTTTTCCAGGTATCTTTGCAAAGTTTAAAGTCCGTTCTTTGTTGCAACAATTCACAGTGCAAGTCTTTTATGCGATGCAATAAGTCTTTACAGGCGCACGTCACCCGGGTTGCAGCCGGGTCCAGTCCGCATCCTGTTCGTGACGCCAAAGTTGTGTCGCCAGGGGTTAAGGGGATACCCAGAACCGGGCCAAGGGGTTGCTTCTGGAAAGGGGATCACGGTGTCGTGACCCGGTCCGTGCTCCCTGGTTCCACAATAAAAGGGGGGGGGTTATGTTCGTGACGCCACCCGTGGAATGTGATCAGAGATGACCACCGCTGCTGCAGAACCTCCGGGGTGATGGAAGGCAGCTTGAGATGGGACGGCTCCCCACGGGTAGAGCCTTTTCCCCGGGGCAGTGTGTTAGTTTATGGGGGGAGTGCAGGACACGAGCACAATAAACAGGCAGACTCACGGTTTTGCAGTTTCTTTGTCTTTTACTGGTGATGGTATTCAGCAGAGTACTGTCCACGGAGTCTGTGAGGGGTTCAGGGCTTCTCCCACCCAGCCGGGCCGTTTTGGCTTCCTTGCCTGCACTGTGTGTCTGTGGCCCTGCCGCTGTGTGAACTATGCAGCCGGCCCTGTGCTCCTCGGTACCGACATGACAGGCAACTCGAGTCCTTACTAGTATGTTCCTGAACTCTGCGCTTGTTGCTTGTGTCTGTGGTACAGGTGAAAGATCTGGAATCTTCACTTCTCTGGTGGTAACTGTGCAGTATGTAACTTGCAGTCTCGGATCCAGCATCCGTTCTGTGTGCTCCACTGGGGATGAGCTCAGCAATGCTCTGTCTCCCAGGAATGTTCCTCTGTGTACGCTTTCTCCTTTCCTCAGACCCTCAGCTAGGCCTGGAATTGGTCAGTGGATCCTGAGGTGAGCTAAAGCCAGCTTCCAACCTACAGATCCTTTCTCCTCAGTGCTCTGCACTAGTGATGGGTAGTTCGTGAGTGAGTAGTTCAAAATGAACTACTCCTCAGAGTGAACTAGTTCATCTAGTTCACCATCCTGACAGAGATTAGTTCATTATGAACTAAACAGAAAGTGTGAGGAGACAGAGAGTGATCCTCATACAGCTCCAGGAGCTCCTGCTCTCACACTGGCTCTTTATAGCCCCTGATGCTGGAAAAAGAGGTAGTAAAACACTAGACCACACATCAAATACAAATAGTAATAATAAAAACTGAAATTGCAGAGTAAACAAGACACTGCTCATATGTGTGTATGAGAGAGAGAGAGCGTGTTTCTGTGTGTGTTTCTGGGCTCAGTGAGATGCATCAGACTGAACTAGACTGTCCTGATTCATTCTCAGTAGAACATTTAGTTCAGCAGCTCATATAGTTCATTTAGTTCACAGGTCACATGATGCATTTCCTGTCCGCTCCTCCAGAGAGATACTGAACTAAATGAACTAATCTTTTGAACTAAACAGCAGTGTGAGGAGACAGAGAGTGACCCTCTACAGCTCCAGGAGGCTCCTGCTCTCACACTGGCTCTTTATAGCCCCTGATGCTGGAAAAGGAGGTAGTAAAACTATACCACACATCAAATACTAATAGAATAATAATAATAATAATAATAATAAAAACTGAAATTGCAGAGTAGACAGACACAGCTCATGTGTGTGTATGGGAGAGAGTGTTTCTGTGTGTTTCATGCCCCTCACCTGTCTGTGTGATAAGATCAGCCTCCTATAGAGGATCAGCCTCCTGTAGAGGATCGGCCTCCTGTAGCCTAGATCAGTCTTGCTAAAATCTTTACCACTGGCTCATGTTGTGTTCTGAAAATGGTGGCTGCTGAACTGCTTCTCAGCTCCCTCATACACATTCATTATGGGTCAGTAATCTACACTACCACAGGGGGCGCTGCTGGGCTCAGTGAGATGCATCAGACTGAACTAGACTGTCCTGATTCATTCTCAGTAGAACATTTAGTTCAGCAGCTCATATAGTTCATTTAGTTCACAGGTCACATGATACATTTCCTGTCAGCTCCTCACAGGATAGGGTCAGAGAAATACTGAACTAAATGAACTAAATGAACTAATCTTTTGAACTAATCTTTTCAGTGAACTAGTTCATGGTGAACTAATCACCAAAATGAACTAGATTTCCCATCACTACTCTGCACTGAACTTCCAAACTGAAACTACTCTGAAACTACTTCTGACCATTTCCTCCCCCCCAGCAGAATGTACAGGGAAGCATCTTGGTCTCCCCCTTCTGGCCAGGAGGTCTTGGTGTTGTGTGTGGGGAGTTAACCCTTTGTGTTGTTACTGTGGCAACCCTGGGGTGCCACATTGTCACATGAAGTTCTTTGTGCTATACAGTAGGCTGCCTCTCCAATATGCACAGACTTGTTTTAGAGCCTCCCACTCAGGAAATAACAGTTAAATATTAAATTGGAAGACCGGCAGCGTCAAAGTAATAAAAAGAAAAACAAAAAAAAAAAAAAAACTAAGGTTCAGGAGGGGGATTTGTAAGTTTTCTGCACTGAGGGCGTCATTGGCAGACAGTACAGAAGGAGGAGGATTTAATATATTTTTATAGGGCGCCCTGCTGAATTGGCATTTCAGTATGTAAATGTGATTTTAATAAAGCCTCTTGTTGTATGTGACGGCGTCCCTTGGAATAAAAGCTGCTTATTACATGCCTGATTTTACGCACTGAATGTCTACGGGGTAGAGGAAGTGATCAGGGTAAAGAGCAGATACGGGAATGTCATCTCCATCGCATTAGGAAATATCACTGATCCAATCTTATTTCGGGCATTTACATGAACAGGATATTGGCTCTTTACGTTTCGGTTCATTATCTCCTTGTAAATATCAGGGGCCTGGATTTACGCTGATCTTTAGAAATGAATTTTAAGTCTGGTAATATAGTTCATAGTATTAATAAATATGGGAAAATAGGGGTGAAAACACAAAGCGATTCTTCAGAGGACTCCTGATATTGTAATAACCAGAGACAGCCGATGTCCGGATACAGGGTAATGGGATGCTCTGTCATTGTATTAGGATGGGGAGGGGGGCATATGTGCTTTAGCAGAATGACTGCAAATTGATGCTTGGATATTTCCAGTGATGTGATCATCTATTACATACATGTTTCATATTTAAAGGGGTGGTCCAAGCATCAATTTGCAGTCATTCTGCTAAAGCACTGGGGTGAGTACTGAATCACCCCTTTAAATCTGCTTTAGAAATTGAAGTGTTAAGGGTGTTTTACACGCTGCGACATCGCTAACGATATATCGTCTGGGTCATGTCGTTAGTGACGCACATCCGGCGCCGTTAGCGACATCGCAGCGTGTGACACCAAGGAACGACGTGCAACAATTGCAAAAACGTCTAAAATCGTTGTCACATCGCTCCTTTTCAAAATATCGTTGGTGGTGCATACCGCTGGTTGTTTGGCGCTCCTGTGGCATCACACATCGCTATGTGTGACGCCGCAGGAACGACGAACATCTCCTTACCTTCATCCACCGGCACTAAGGAAGGAAAGAGGTGGGCGGGATGTTCCGGCCGCTCATCTCTGCCCCTCCTCTGCTATTGGGCGGCCGCTTAGTGACACCGCAGTGACGCCGAACGCACCTCCCCCTTGAAGGAGGGATTGTTTGGCGGTTACAGCGACGTCGTTGACAAGGTATGTGCATGTGACGCTGCTGTAGCGATAATGTTTGCTACGGCAGCTAGCACCAAATGTCGCACCAACGACGGGGGCGGGTGCTACTGCGCACGACATCGCTAGCTATCGCTAGCAATGTCGCAGCGTGTAAAGCACCCTTTAAAGGGGTATTCCCCTCTGCAAGCTCCTATCCTGAAATGTAGTAGGTGTAGTAATAATAATATTAGCAAACACCTCCAATTAGAAATGTAGTATAGTTCTGATTAGCTATGTCGCTTACCTCATGGTCAAGGGCATTGCAGGACCTTAGTTATCCATGGTTAGAACCGCTCAGAATTCTTCACTGTTCTTTACCATTCTTTTGGACTTCCCATCAGTCATTGTGACCAAGGTTGGATGTGGATGAGCGGAGGCCACAGGAGCAGTGGGACAGCCATGCGGGAGCAGTGTGACAGCCATGCGGGAGCAGTGTGACAGCCATGCGGGAGCAGTGGGACAGCCATGCGGGAGCAGTGTGACAGCCATGCGGGAGCATTGGGACAGCCATGCGGGAGCAGTGTACAGCTGCAATGGAGCCTTGGTAAGTATGAAGCGCTCACTTCATTCTTATTTTTCTTTATTTTTCCTTTATTTATTTTTTAATTTCTCGTGTTTTGGATCCGGATCAAACACCTGGAATCTTGGGCCCGACTCCCGGGCAACATTGAAACCATGCTGATCCGGACTTTTACACTCTGGGTCCACCCAGCTCTACTATCTAACTGCAGCTGGTCCACCACCACCTTACAAACAGCTCATTATCAGGTTACATACCAGTGTTATATGATAAAGGGAATCTGTCAGCATGTTAATGCTATATATTCTGAAAGCAGCTTTATGTAGGCATGTGTGTTGCCCAGGGTTATGGGGTACTCTGTCCCGGGCAGTGTATAACTGGAGAATGTCACTTTGGTGGCCGTTGCCCGGTTCTGTGCCCTGGGTGCTTTTTATAAGGGGTATATTACAGGGAAATTAAATAAACGTTTATACGTGACGCCACTTGCGGGTTGCGGCTATGTGTATGGAGCCGCCGCTGCATAGTTCTTACTACTGGGGCTGGTGTTGGTGGCAGCCTGGATGTTAGGTCCTCCGTAAGCAGGGCCGGGCCCCAGAGGATAGGTGATGTAGATGGGTGTTGAAAGAAGACAGGCCACACAAGGGGTTGCAGTGTAACTGGTTCCTTTACTCACGGCAAGATGTAAACTGGTCACACGAGGAAGACTGGTATTCACCGCAGGGCCCCTTAGTCCCAGTGTCAGTTTAGTGACCTGGTGGCTTCTTTCCCCTGCACCTCTCTTTGGTTGGTGGGTCCCCGTGGCTTGGAGCGGGTGGGGGTCCCCTCCTGGTAGTCTCTTAACAGCAGTCCATATGATGGTAGCGTGAACCCTGTGGGGTCGGAGTCTCTGGTCCTGTTCCCCGGTTCTCCCGTTGCTACTGAGTCCCGAACTTCAAGGTCAGTGAGATCCTTGATGGTCCCCTCACTGTGCAGATTTTATCAGGTCTGCCTGGAGCTTTTGCCTGACCTAGGATTCTGTACCCCGTCGGTGCTGTGGTTCCGGAAGTACTCCACCGTACTCCACCGGCAACCAACCTCCTGGGCCCTCAGGTCACTGTTTCACTCCTGTCAGCGTGTCTACTCGCTTCCTCTCTGTCACATACTCCTACAGACTACTGTCTGACTATCTACTGTCTGCCCCTCCCACCTGGTGGTCTAGTGGACTGGATTGGCTCCACCTCTAGGTGGCCATCCATTGGTCCAACCCTAGCTTGCTTCCAGTCTATGGGGAAATTGGGGAAAAACAGTGATTAACTGGAATGTTTTTGTTATTACCGGCACTGGTTTTCCGGGTCCCTGGGGGTATGCCTTGCATCCTAGTGGGGATGCAGTTCCTTGTAGCTCTCTGATGGCCTCAGGGGTGCTACACATGCATTCCAGGGATATATCATTTATTAGGCTATGTGCTGTAGTTTCAATACAATCAGTGTTTTATCAGCAGGAGATTATCATTACAGGACTAGGACTCACATGCACACCAGTCAAGCTAATCTGTGTAGCCCTGTCCTCAGCCCTGATTGGCAGTTTCCTCACAAAGCACAGTGTACACAAGAATATGCCAATCAGGATTGGGGGCGGGGTTATATACAGCACAGCATTGTGAGCACTGCTATATCAAGGATTCTAGCAAAACTACACCAAGAAATCCAGTAAGTAACACATTGCATATCCCATTGCATAACAAAAACCTGCTGACAGATTCCTTTTTTAACAGAAAATTACTTTTTCCTGGTGAATATCAGCCACTTTAATCAGCATATATTTTGGTTCTATTTATACATTTTAAGGCATCTGCACAGGAAGAAACAATTAGGAACAAAACACCTGGGGAGACCCCGGCCTCCTCCCCATCAACCTCTAAGACATCCTAATTCATAACCAGGAGGCGGCAGACGCATCTGCGGGAGAGCGGAGCTTTATTATCATTTTTGTAATAATTCCGGCATCCCAGATCCGTCTCTAATTGTTGTACACATTCTTTACACAGAGTTTCCCACAATGCTCTCAGCCTCCAACACTCTGTGTCTCCTGAGAGATGAGATCATTTCAATTTAGGAGAAGAAGAAGAAAGACAAAAAAAAATGAGCAAGGAACAGAGAGATTAGTCGAGAGGGGTTTTAATGTTTTACTTGCTGAAGGGCTTTGAATAGAGAGTCGTGTATAGATGCAAGTGGGAGAAAAGCTCTCGGCAAGGAATCAAGGAGGCAGAAAGTGGTTCACACGCGGACAGGGGGCGAGGAGTTGGGTTTTGGTATTTTACGTCTAATGAGGACAGAGAAGGAAGAAAAAAGTTTATAGAATAAAGCCATAAGGTTTTCTTACAGTAGAAGACCCTATCATTATCTACAGCAACCAAGTTCCGTCCAATGCAATGACCAGAACCGGATTTCGGTTGGTGGAAGCACATACCCAACCTCTTGGAACCAGAGCCCACTTGACCCTTTATTGCATCTGAATATAAGAGAGGTGGCCACTGGCCAGGCATGTGTGACCCTATATTAAAGCTTTTGGAAGACAGTGACTTCAGAAATGAGGGCTTGACCACATCTCAGTCTCTTCTTAATTTGCATTGAATCGTCAAGCAGTCATTGAGGACCACTGTCTTTCGAGGATGGGGTGAACAGATTATATGGTCAAGCAGTCATTGAGGACCTCTGTCTTTCGAGGATGGGGTGAACAGATTATATGGTCAAGCAGTCATTGAGGACCTCTGTCTTTCGAGGATGGGGTGAACAGATTATATGGTCAAGCAGTCATTGAGGATCTCTGTCTTTCGAGGATGGGGTGAACAGATTATATGGTCAAGCAGTCATTGAGGACCTCTGTCTTTCGAGGATGGGGTGAACAGATTATATGGTCAAGCAGTCATTGAGGACCTCTGTCTTTCGAGGATGGGGTGAACAGATTATATGGTCAAGCAGTCATTGAGGACCTCTGTCTTTCGAGCATGGGGTGAACAGATTATATGGTCAAGCAGTCATTGAGGACCTCTGTCTTTCGAGGATGGGGTGAACAGATTATGATGATCGGACTGTCATGGATTTAAAGAGCAATGGCTCCATAGTAAACTTTCGTCTGTGTTAGCCAATATGGAAAGGCTGAAAATTAGAATGAGATCTACAAGGTACGTAGACATTGAGGGGCATCTACTAAGGCTGGTATTGTATAGGTTCCATATGCCAGTCTTAAACTGGAGCTCACTGGAGTAAGATGAGTCACATTTATTTTGGAGGCACAATCATTTTAATGACCAAGGTTTATGTACATACATCAAAAAAATAAAATCCATGCCAGCTTTAGGCTTGTTGAAGATTTCAATTTTCAGAATGGTTTAGTTGGTCCCTCTTGTTAAGACCAAGGCACTCTTCAAAAGCGACAAGAGCTTTGTAAAATGTAATCACTTATGTCATATTATGTAAGTGACGTCCTACACCGTCTCCCTGACCTTTTATCTTGGAAGAACTTAGTTGAGCAAAGAATATGGGTGGCAAGAGCCTAAGATTTATGGAATCTTGGAGCTAAGAGGGCTCATCTCCTATGACTAAAGAACCTAAGAGATATGGGGCAGCTAGTACTGACTGTGGATGATGAAGGGAGAGAGTCCAAGGCAAGTCATCATAACCTTTCATTGTCTAGATTTGTTCTCAGTTGTAGGCCATAGTCAGATCTTAGGATCTTGTGCATTAATTAAACTAAATATCTTATGAATGTCATGTAGTTGGAAGAGTAGATCAAGTTTCCAATGGACATTTTGGGAGGACAGGTGCCACCATCTTAGGCCTCTTTCACACGTTCGTGAAAAACCACGCACGTTTTTCACGGATGTCAGAGTTGCGTTTTGCCCTCTGTGAGCCGTGTTTATGGCCTACGTGTGTTCTCCGTGTGTTATCCGTGATAACACACAGAGAACGGGAACTTTCTACTCACCTGTCCGTGGCTTCGCTGTCCGTGGTGCTGATCTTCGGTCTCCGGTCCTGCCGCCTCCCCGCTGCTGCTGCTTCCGGCCGCAGTGAAGTGAATATTCAATGAGCATAATGAGCGGCGGTTGGAAGCAAGTGACAGCAGTGGCAGAGACAGGAGGGCTGGAGAAGGTGAGTAAATTTTTTTTTTTTTGTGCTCAAACACATGTGTTTTCTTCGGCACGTATCAGACGGAACACCACCGTGTGGTCCGTTTGCGTTCCGTGTGACACCCGTGATGCTGGAGAAAAACGAACATGTTGACGTGTGGAGCACACGGACACACGTGTGCGCCACACGGACACACGGTCCATGGCAGAACAAGGACATGAGCGCAGACCCATTGATGTTAATGGGTCTACGTGTGCCCGTGTCTCCGGTACGTGAGGAAAAGGACCAAACTCGTACCGGAGACACGAGAAAGAGGCCTTAAAAAGGGTGGAGGCGACTGTGATAGGTCTCCAGCAACATGTGACTCAGGCAGTAATCCACAGGCTAGCAGAAATTAACTCCTATAAGCCCGATTACTTAAAAGAGCACAGCTGGTCGACGCCTGAGACTGTCTGTGCAACTCAAAAGCAGCACAGTGGGGAGTGTCCGACTCTGCTGTATGAACAGCATCAGATGTAGTCTTTACACTCCGCGAGTTCTGAGATAGACACCGCGTGACTAGAGTTGAGCGGACTTCTAATAATCCGGGTCCGGCAGATCCATCGCGGGTTGGAAATGAAGTCCGGATCCGATCCGGACCTATGTATGTGAATGGGGAGCGGATCCGGGAGAGGAGAGGAGAGAGAGAGAGAGAGGAGAGAAGAGAGAGAGAAAAAAAAAAAAATCCCCGGATCCGGATCGTGCAGCCGGATTCCCGCGACCAGGTCAGACCCGGATCGGACTCTGAAACTGCGCGGATGTGGATTTTTACAGTTCGGATCCGCTCAACACTAATCGTGACATATCCTTCCCGCAGCAATCTCCAACTTGTAAATAGATCCAGTAGCTTTATTTCCCTCTAGCAACATTTCCTTAAAATGCCATCACATATCTTATTAGCAGGTCTTTCTGTAGGGCCTTAATTACAATGGCCCCAAACCTACCGTAGGCGAGCGATGTCAAGGGAAATATCACAGTAATGCAGTTTTAAGTACAAAATGAGGCTCCGCTATATTAATAGGTTATTTTTATTGCTACTTTTGTGTCTTTTATCTCTCCTTTAAGAATTATAATATTTATTTCCTACCTTATAGCCATATTTTTTCCATTATCTCAGAGCGACAAATTGAAAATAAAGATTGTTGCCGTCCTGGTAAAGCATGCTCCGTGCGCCAACACGGCTCGGGAAGCTTATAAATGTGTTTTATTGTATCAATTTCCATTGGTTTCACAAGGCGAGCACCTTGTTCTATGCAGATTCACAATGACTTCAGCGCATTATAAACAGTCGGCGTGTCGAGCCAACGCTTATTGGGCCTATTTGTAAAAGTCTGGTTTATTATTTATGCAGACGCCCTGGTTCTTGGCTCATCGAGCTCTATAACAAATGTGGCTTTGTAAATTGGATATTTATTATGTGTTTAGCACGATAGTTGCAACGGCATCACATCGGGAACGCTTATATTTTATTTATCTGCCCTACAAAACAAATATAGATGAAATCAGGGAGAAAAAGCAGCTACGGACTGACAATGCAGCACATGGATGGAGGAGCCCGGATTTTATGGCCTCTAGCATGTAAGGTCAACATGGTTAGAAGTCTTGTGGCAAGAAGAAGAAAGTATCGGAGCTATCTCTCTCTTCACTTCATCTGCAAGACAAAACAATCACTGATCTCGGGGAAACCAGCCAGAGAAAACACTGCCAGCAGCCAACGAGGGCGCTCAACACAGTGGAATCCTAGGTACATTGCCCCCTGGGAAATATGCAAATCAAAAAAGTCCGTGGAGCCTCTGTTAGGAGTCTCGACACAGAACTAGCCAGATATCCCTCCGGGAAGGACCTAGCCAAGGAATGGCTCTTTTGAGGACACCACCATAACCACCATATTAAGTGGCCCTTTTAGTAAATATCCAACTCTTTGACAAGTTTAAAGATATGACAAGGGAAATTCCAAGGCCAGGTATCCATCCACAGACAGCTGTTTCGGGGTATTGCCCCTCATCAGTGTGGAGTAGGATTCTGGCCAGGTGGGAGCAATGCCTAGTAGACCAACAAGACAAAACAATGACTGATCTCGGGGAGACCAGCCAGAGAAAACACTGCCGACAGACAACGAGGGCGCTCAACACAGTGAAATCCTAGGTGCATTGCCCCCTGGGAAATATGCAAATCAAAAAAGTCCGTGGAGCCTCTGTTAGGAGTCTCGACACAAAAACTAGCCAGATATCCCTCCGGGAAGGACCTAGCCAAGGAGAGGCTCTTTTTAGGAGACCACCATAGCATTGTTTTGTCTTGTTGGTCTACTAGGCATTGCTCCCATCTGGCCAGAATCCTACTCTACACTGATGAGGGGCAATACCCCGAAACAGCTGTTTGTGGATGGATACCTGGCCTTGGTATTTCCCTTGTCATATCTTTGAACTTGTCAAAAGGTTGGATATTGACTAAAAGGGCCACTTAATATGGTGGTCTCCTAAAAAGAGCCACTCCTTGGCTAGGTCCTTCCTGGAGGGATATCTGGCTAGTTTCTGTGTCGAGACTCCTAACAGAGGCTCCACGGACTTTTTTGATTTGCATTCACTTCATCTAGTCTTCTTCAGGGCAAATGCCTGCGGATATGTGCACAAGGACTAGGTAGATGAGAAGCAACAGGGTATATATATAAGCTAGTGTGGCGCCCTGGACAAGCCAGGGGCCACAGAGAACAACACCAACACACCCCACACTCCCAGCAGGCACACCGAAGTCAGAACACAAAACCCTTGTTGCCTTCCTCCAGGGGCTGATGTCCACACCAGGGGGTGGGCCAGGCGGTTGGTCCCGCCCACCAAGGAGTTCACAGTCCTGGAGGCGGGAAAACAGACAGTTCAGTTGAGTTTTGGAGGTGAAAGTGGAAGGAAGTAGAGTGGTAGTGGAGCAACTAACTGACAACGTCCGGATGTGTGGCCCGGGCGGTACAGCAAGGTTGGCAGACGGTGGTGACCGTCTGCAGGAGTGACCGATTGGAGTCTACCATAAGGACCGTGGACGGGCGGTGGCCCGGCGGTACCGGACCGGTACACAAAGAGAAGTCAGTACCATCTGGCAGGGGCTTACGGACCCCGGCAAGGCTAGGAATCGCCGTAAATTTGCCAAATTCATTAGTGAAGGGAACCTCCTGGGTTTCCCAACAGCCAAGTCCCAACAGAAGGCAACAGTCCAACCAAGTGAGGGAGACACCGCCACCGCCAAGGCAACCGTTTCTCAGGGCCAGCGCCTGCGGGCAAAAGGGGCTCCTCCGGCCTATATCCAAGCCGGGGAGCGAGTTACCGGTGGGAACCCATTGGAACCATCTACCGTATCTAGGTGCAGGGAAAGGCAGTCACCATCAACCTGCCGGGAGAAAACAACACCGCAGCCGTCTGTGGGACCCGTCCATCCAGCCGTGTGTTTTACCGAGAACTGTGTCCTCATCATTGGCTGAGTGAGTACCACCGTGCCGTGCGGCACAGCGCTGCCCCCGCGACCCTGCACCTCACCAGGCCCTGTAACCCGCCTGCCATCCATCCCTACCCCATCACCGGGCCCCGGGACAACCAACCCCCTACCCACGGAGGGGAGAAATAACAACAAAGCTGCTCCCTGTCACCGCTCCCGGGATCCCCGTCCAGAGCAGCGGTGGTGTCACCAATATCACCACAACCGTGGGTGGCGTCACAGACAATAATCAAAACCCCCACAATAAAAATTCCCCCTTTTCACTCACAGGTGAGGAACGCCGCTCGAGTCCACGGGATCCGGCCCACCGCTCGAGCCACCACCGAGCAGCAGCAGCCGCAGCAGCACCGGCAGCCGGACCCGAGCGGTGGGAGAGCGCAGCGTCCCCTCTTCCGCCCGCGACACTAGGACCTAGAGCCTGGGGTGAAGAAGCCTAGTTTTACTGATTTATGTGCAGATTTCCTAGGTTCTCAATGTCAAATCCAGTTATTTCATATCTCAATGTTGCCATATGTCATTGTGAACCTCACTTTGTACAGAAGGGGAACAGTCACGCTGAAACGGGAAAAAGGTTTTCCATAAAACAGGAAAATGTCTTCCATAAATTTGGCCACTTAAAAGTTTTCTCACGAGATGAGTGGATTGATTCATGTGTCCCCGGTCAAGGATCCAGGTTAGTTGTCTCTGGCTTTGGACAGGAGCTGCATGAGTTTCTGGGTTTCTCGGTACAGTGGAACCTTGGTTAACGAGAACAATCCGTTCTGGGACTGTGCTTGTTAACCAAGTTACTCATTCAGCAAAGCAAGATTTTCCATAGGAAATCATTGCAATGCAGACAATTCGTTCCACAACTTGTTAAATGTCCCATCCTGGTCTTTTATTGTGTCACTCCACACAAGTACAAACACACACAAAACTCACACAAACACACACAAGCACGCACGCACACGCACATATCATGCTCACCTTACCTTTCATTCCATCACCGGTCTCCTGTGACTTGCTGTTTACTGGTACGGGCTGTGTATCGGGTAACCATGATGATGAGGGACGATCTTCCGCACCCAGAGCGCTGACGTCAAAGGCAGAGCTGCTTGCCTCTGATTGGTTAGCGCACTGTCTTTGAGTAGCGTCTGACAGCAGAAGTTCCTGCCTCGTCACTGATGGTTACCGATGCACATCCTGGAGTGGCAAACTACAGGACCCAGGAGGCCGGCGATGAATGGAAGGTACACATTATGCTCACCTTACCTTCCGTTCCATCGCCGGCCTCCTGGGTCTTGTAGTTCACTTCGAGGACGTCGCGATGTACCGGCGGACTAAAAGAACCATGAGGCCGGCGGTGGAACGGAAGGTAAGGTGAGCATAATACTGTATGTGTGCGCGTGCGTGTGTGTTTGTGTGTGTTTGTGTGGACTGCAAGTGCGGGTCAGAGCGTGGTGGATGTACGGAACCAGAAGTGTGTGTGGTGAGTTACAAATTTACAGAAAGCGTTGCTCGTTAAGCGAATTCTCGTTAACTGGGTTACTCGTTAAGCGAGGTTCCACTGTATAGCGTTTGGTTTTCCGGTCTAGTGTCACACCATCTGTGATAGGTACCTTTTTCTTTTTGAAAGAACTCTAGTTTGATGAATGCCCTTAGTCTTGTTGCGTAGCTAGTTAATGAGTTGGACATTGATCTGTAGCTATCTCCAACTGGGGCAACTAAGGAAACTGTTTTCCTCAGGTGGATAGAACATATTTGTGACCTTTAAGACTTCCTAGCTAGCTAGTAGACACTACAGGGAAAGACAATACTCTTGTCACGATGTGACTGGGATAGCGAGGGACAGGGGCTCCTATGCTGTCCCTCACACTAGGGGACCCTAGGCTATCCCCAATCTCTGAGTTACTCCTGATGGTGGAGATGCCTGAGTACTGTGCCTGGCTATGCTCCTGACCAGATCTAATCTAGTTCTCCCTCCCAACAAGGGAAGGAAGGGGCAGAACTGTGATGGAAACACAGATAACAGACAAGGTAAAACCAAAACTCTTGACACTCTGCACACACAAGAATAGACAATGAGAAACTCAGGAGAAAAGCAATAGCAGGAAGGTAACAACAAAAAGGCAACAAGGGTTAACTCCAGAACTGCACTCAGCAACTAGTACCACAATTACCAGATAGTCTGGATCATAACACCTCACCAGATCAGCTAAGATAAGCTATAGCTGGCATAGAAAGAAGGATCAAGCCAGCATACATAGGAATGGAGCAGATGTAATTGACTCTTCCGCAACATATGATCAAAATAGATTAACAAGCAGACTAGAAGAGATTAACCTTTGCTATCCTGCCTAGGAACTACAACTCTGCAGGTAGATGCCCAAACTTGCCTGCGTTGATGACGGACAAAAGAGAAGCTAACAAGCGGAGTGTCAAAATCAATAATCTGAACAGATCCCGCTGCCGCCATGACAGTTGGCAAAGTTTATACAAATCTCCATGTGACAACTCCCCTCGACACATGATTAGATGTGACAATAGTGTTAATGACTTTGTATGCTGTAGCATAGAGCTGCGGAGGTGGCTACTAAATTGTCAAGATGATTGACTGGTTTATCAGTATAATTTTTACTCGATCCATCATTTTCCATGAGTATAGCTGGCTTTGCTCATTGTTTTATTTGACAAGTGAGTAGAACAGTTGAATAGATTAGTGATAATAATAATAATAATAATAATAAAAAAAATATTTATTTCTATAGCGCCAACATATTCCGCAGCGCTTTACAATTCAGGAGGTTCATATACAAGCAAGTAACCGTTATAGAAAATACAATGATTACAGCAAAAAGACAACCCTGCTCATGAGAGCTTACAATCTATAATGAGGTGGGATTGGGGGACAAGGTACAAGTGCTTATTTACAGCGACAGTCCAATGGGGGATAGATAATGGCTGCCTAAACCAGTCATTCAAAACTTTGAGATGCTTTTGGGTGCGGTGGAGTTTAATGGGGAGTTGTGTTCTGAGAAGTTGTAGAGGGACAATGTGAATTGAATTTGATTAGGAACTGTGATAAGCCACCCTAAAAAGATGTGTTTTTAGGGTGCGTCTGAAGCTGAGGAAGTTGTGATTTGTCCTAGTTTCTTGGGGTAGAACGTTCCAGAGGATTGGTGCAGCTCTGGAGAAGTCTTGGATCCGGGAGTGAGAGGTTCGAATTAGTGTGGATGTTAGTCTAACGTCGTTTGCAGAGTGTAGAGAAAGGGTAGGGTGATAGACAGAGAGGAGGGCGGAGATGTAGGGGTGTGCGTCACTGTGGAGACCTTTGTGGGTGAGAAAGAGAAATTTAAATTGGATAATGTGATATATGGGCAGTCAATACAATAAGTATATGATAAGTATATATAAATATACAGTACAGACCAAAAGTTTCGACACACCTTCTCATTCAATTAGCTTTCTTTATTTTCATGACTCACATTGAAGAATCAAAACTATGAATTAACACATATGGAATGAAATACTTAACAAACAAGTGTGAAACAACTGAAAATATGTCTTATATTCTAGGTTCTTCAAAGTAGCCACCTTTTGCTTTGATTACTGCTTTGCACACTCTTGGCATTCTCTCGATGAGCTTCAAGAGGTAGTCACCGTAAATGGTTCTCACTTCACAGGTGTGCCCTGTCAGGTTTAATAAGTGGGATTTCTTGCCTTATTAATGGGGTTGGGACCATCAGTTGTGTTGTGCAGAAGTCTGGTGGATACACAGCTGATAGTCCTACCGAATGGACTGTTAGCTGCTTTTTTCTTGCCATAATAAAAATTCTAAGTAAAGAAAAATGAGTGGCCATCATTACTTTAAGAAATGAAGGTCAGTCAGTCCGCAAAATTGGGAAAACTTTGAAAGTGTCCCCAAGTGCAGTGGCAAAAACCATCAGAAACTGGCTCACATGAGGACCGCCCCAGGGAAGCAATACCAAGAGTCACCTCTGCTGCGGAGGATAAGTTTATCCGAGTCACCAGCCTCAGAAATCGCAGGTTAACAGCAGCTCTGATTAAAGAAAAGGTCAATGCCACACAGAGTTCTAGCAGCAGACACATCTCTAGAACAACTGTTAAGAGGAAACTTTGTGCAGCAGGCCTTCATGGTAAAATAGCTGCTAGGAAACCATTGCTAAGGACAGGCAACAAGCAGAAGAAACTTGTTTGGGCTAAAGAACACAAAGAATGGACATTAGACCAGTGGAAATCAGTGCTTTGGTCTGATTAGTCCAAAATTGAGATCTTTGGATCCAACCACCGTGTCTTTGTGCGACGTAGAAAAGGTGAACGGATGGATTCTACATGCCTGGTGAAGCATGGAGGAGGAGGTTTGACGGTATGGGGGTGCTTTGCTGGTGACACTGTTGGGGATTTTTTCAAAATTGAAGGCATACTGAACCAGCATGCCTACCACAGCATCTTGCATCAGAATGCTATTTCATCCGGTTTGCGTTTAGTTGGACCATCATTTGTTTTTCAAGAGGACAGTGACCCCAAACACACCTCCAGGCTGTGTAAGGGCTATTTGACTAATGAAGGAGAGTGATGGGGTGCTACGCCAGATGACCTGGCCTCCACAGTCACCAGACCTGAACCCAATCGAGATGGTTTGGGGTGAGCTGGACCGCAGAGTGAAGGCAAAAGGGCCAACAAGTGCTAAGCATCTCTAGGAACTCCTTCAAGACTGTTGGAAGACCAATTTTGGTGACTGCCTCTTGAAGCTCATCAAGAGAATGCCAAGAGTGTGCAAAGGAGTAATCAAAGCAAAAGGTGACTACTTTGAAGAACCTAGAATATAAGACATATTTTCAGTAGTTTCACACTTTTTTGTTAAGTATTTCATTCCACATGTGTTAATTCATAGTTTTGATACCTTCAATGTGAATTTAAAATGTTCAAAGTCATGAAAATAAAGAAAACTCTTTGAATGAGAAGGTGTGTCCAAACTTTTGGTCTGTACTGCATATATATATATATATATATATATATATATATATATATATATATATAAATTTATCATAATTTGGCTAACTATGTTGTTGCTTACAGTAGATCTCCAAGATCTCTTTTTTTACGTGTCTGCTTGTGGAGCCGCAGGCTCTGATCTCACTGGGCATTCCCTCTGAAGATGTTTTTTCTCACTTTCCCCTTTCTCAGTGCTCTAGTATTATCTTTCCTCCATCAAATTTTACAGTGGCCATTATACATTCCAGTTGGTAGCATTCTCCAGTGGGACCTAGACTCATCTATTAAGAGAGAAGAGGACCCCTATAGATGAACAATATATGGGCCTTTTGTAATCCTATGACTCATCATAAAGCAAAATAAGTCTACCTGCTTTGTAGGAGGCATTGGACCGCTCAACTTTTGGACACTTGGTGCAGAGATTTACACCTATGGTATGTCCACCCCTGCCATTGTGATTTTGCATGGTCTAATGCATCAAGGCCGTTGTTACTAGATGCTTCAAGTTCACATTAATAGCACTTACCATTGACAGATGCAGATATAGCAGATCAGAAGTTTCTTAAAGTGACTTGTGGCAAGGTTGGCCTCTTATAACAGTGCCCTACATAAAGTTACTGGGTTCTACTATCTGATCCGCATTACCACTGTTGCTATTTCTGCGTAGGTTGCTTGGTTTCAGACACCTATCTGCAATTGTTAAAGCTGAAAAACCTAAACTTAATATGTCAGAGGAGGGTCTACATCCTTTTGGCCATATTATGTAGGGTATAGGTCTTGTGGCATGTGTGTCGCCCCAGCGATGTTGCTCCAGCTTCAGGGACGCCACAGGATTTTCTTCTGTATACTTGGCAACAGGTAAGTAAGTTTTTATTATCGTGACGCCACTCTCGGTTTGCGGTCAGGGATTTGGGTGACCACCACTGCAGTTTTAATGAGCGTCTGGGGCTGATGGGGTTTGCAGTCGGATGGTGTGGCCTCCCGTGAGTGAGGCTGGCCCCAGGGGCTCGGGTGTGTAGAACAACAGGTCCCAGAATAACTCAGGCAGAGTCAAACAGTCTTTAACAGATTTTTTTTCTCACTGTGCTGTTATGGTGAGCTGACCCGGGCGATACTGCAATAAACCAGGTAGAACCAGGTATCCTTCGGACCAGTCTGAGGGTAACAGGTAGCTCGCCATCCTAGCACTTCTGTTTTCGGATAACCCCTGACCTGAAGTACTGTGGGGTCTATCCAGGGAGTCGCAACTGCTTTTTCTCTCCTGTGTTCGGCCCGTTTGCCGGCAGCGTGGACCAAGGAAAATGGCTTCAGGCTCTGTCTCCTTTATGGGTCCCTGCGTTGCTGCTGAGGCTCGGACCTGTGAGGTTGGTGAGGGTCTGAATAGTGGCAGCGCGCGCATCGCCTAGCAACCGCCGCGCTCCACTACCAGACTGGCTCTCCTTTCTTCCTGACAACTTATGCACTCTAGCTCCCAGCCCCTCCACTACACCTCTTGATGAGATTTGAAAGCTAGCCCCCTCTAGAGACTACCCAAGGGTCCCCTCTAAAGGTGTGGGAGACCTGGTGGCTATGTGTCTGTGCGTACACACCTCATTCTGGCCTTTAGGGTTACCTGGAAGTACTGTCCCAGCATGGGTGCCGTACTCAGGTGCCTGACCAGGTCAGGGGTGCCACACATGCAGGGCCGCCACCAGATGGGGCAAACAGGACTCTAGTCCAGGGCCCCAACAGAAGGGGGCCCCTTCACACTTCATTTATTGACTTGTGTGTGAGGTGTGGAGGCGGAGCAGGGATCGAGGCGGAGCTGGGGTGGAGTCTCAAGGGGGCCCCAAAATTATGCCAGTCAGGGGCCCTGAAATTCCTAGTGGCAGCCCCATGGCATGGACCAATATGGAATAACATGAGTATCTGACGTCCGTACACAACGCATACCTGTGTTGCAGGATCTCCTATTGGTAGTAATAAAGTAATAATGCTACAAGTAAAATGTCACAGATTATAGTAAATCTTCTCTAAGATCAAACAATGGATGAGTAGGAAAATTACAGCTGGATCTTTGAAGGGAAATTGTACAAGAAAGTGTAGAGCGGCGAATGTTAGAAGCGAAGTGCATAGACTTTCCCTGTAATGCCATGCAGAACACTTAGCAGCGTCTCGCTGGATGATGAATGAGTCATTAGATATAAGCTCTAAACCTCATAGTGATATTGATGAGAAACAAGCAGCAAAATTGCACCAAATTCCTTCATTTACATTTGATATTTAAAATGTAAAATATAAATAGATCTGAGATTACGGCTTATCCTAGGTGGAGTGCGGCTGCTGAATGGCACAGATGAGTTGCTTTGTTTTATCAGTCTGATTTTTGTTCTTGGCCCATGATTTTCGTACATCGGACTAAACAGCTAATTTTTAAGGTATGGTTTTCTCTTGACATGTCATTTTATTAAAGGGAACCTGTCAAGTCCAATAGGCATCCCAAACCACAAGCAGTTCTGGCTGCATATTGCTAATCCCTGCCTAACCGTCCCTGTATCTAGTAGCATAGATCAAAAGGTCTTTAGAAAAGGTATTTCTAAAATCCTTTATGATATGCTAATGAGTGTGGGGACTAGTTGCAAGGGCGTAATTTCCCCCCGACTAGTCCGCCCATGCTAACGGGCTATTCAATGCCCATTGCCCAGCATCATCAGTGGTGACGCACGTGCCTATGTCCATTGTTACTGCCTCAGACGCCAAGGGTCAATGTGCATGATCAGAATGCCCGGAACTTCTGGTCATGTCACTATGAAGCCAGATGTACGCGTCTTGGCTTCAGAGAGGTGTAGTGCTCATCACCGGAGAAGCCGGGCATTCTGATCAAGCACACTGACCCTAGAATGATCAGAATGCCCGGCACTTCGGGTCATGCGCACTAGACCTCTCTGAAGGTGGGACATGTACACCCGGCTTCATAGTGCTCATAACCGGAAGTGCTGGGCATTTTAATCATGCGAACTGACCCTAAGCCTGGCGTCTGAGACAATGTACATAGGTACGCTTGTCACCGCTGATGATGCTGGGCAATGGGCATTGAATAGCATGTTACCACGCCCCTGTGGGTGTGCTAACATGCTAAGAGGGCGGACTAGTTGTAGGAAATAACACCATTGCGACTAGTTCCTGCTCTCATTAGCGTATCATAAAAGATCTTTAGAAATCCTTTTTTAAAGATCTCTTTATCTATGCTACTATATGCTGGGATAGTTAGGCAGGGATTAGAAACATGCAGCTAGACCTACTCGTGGTTCTGGGTGCATATTGGACCTGACAGGTTCCCTTTAAGCTGCAGGTCCTGATTTCAGTGGGCGTTCCCTATGAATAATCTTTTTTCTCACTTCTTGTCTTAAAGGCTCTAAACTGGGCAGCTGTGTAGTATCCATTCTCCTTTCTCAGAACTGAATTCTTATAAAGCTGTTGGCTATTAATTTAGTAGGTGTTTCATGGAAAGATGCTTTTTATGCCCTTCCTACGTTATTCTGGTGCTCTAGCTTAGGCAACATTAGGCGAAACTGGACATAGCTTGATTTCCTACTTGTTTTATATGATATGGCAACTTTGTGTCTGTGGAAGGTTGTAATAATATTATATATTGACTCTTGCAAATTTGAGTTCTGGATTCTTTGTTTGCTTGAATTACAGAGATACATCCTATCTGGTCATCTCACCACACCAGGAGTGCGGTGATCTAGTCTGAATAAGGTTCTAATAATGCTATGGTTGAATGGCTGACCATTGCGTCTTCTATTTCCAAGATCGCCTTTCATTGATTTGTCTGTAGACATGTGTTGCTGCAGCTCCTGAACTTAGTAGGTTTTTCCTGTGAAGATGTTTTTTTCTACTTGCTCCCTTCTGTCAACTCTCTAACCAGGGCAACAGTATATACTCTCCTCCTTTCCTTATAACATGCCTGCTTCTGAAGCTGCAGTATCTGAGCCCAGTGGATGTCTTTGTCACACAGACTTTTGCACAAACTTCGCAGTCATGGCAGCACTGGACTCTGTTGAGATTGCAGATTCTGACACGCCGCCCGATGATTTCTCTGGTGTCTGATCAATACAGGCAGACTCAGTTGTCGACCTGCTGTGTGCTGATTCATAGGAAAGCTAGCAAGAGTTAATTTCTGCTAGTCTGCTTGCTCCTTCAATCACATGTTATGGGGCGGCCTATCACATCTGCTTCCCTCCTTTTTATACTGTTGGAATCCTTCTACCCATGCCAGCTACAGTTTATTCTATATTAGTCTGTGAGGTGCGGTGTCCCAGACTCTCTCTGGTGAAAGTAGTGCTTAGTTGTGCTTTTTGCTTGGTGCAGTTGTGGAGTGTACCCCTGTTGTTTTGTACTTCTTTCCTGCTGTTTTTTTTCCTCCTGAATCTCTTATTGTCTTATACTGAGTGTGTGTGTTTGTGTGTGTGTCACAGAGATTTGGTTTTCCCTGGTCTGTCTTTATCTGTAGTTTCAAAACATGTTCTTCCCTGGGAGGGAGAGGGAGGGGGAATTAGATCTGGACTTGTGTAGAACAAGGCCAGAAAGGAGACTCAGGCTTCTCCACCATTAGGAGTATTCGTGAGTTAAGGGATAGCGCAGGGTCCCCTAGCTTGAGGGACAGCTTAGGAGCCCCAGGTTCCCCGCTATCCCAAAGTCATTGTTAGATTTTCCCAGATAAAAGCTTTTTCTCACTCCCTACTTTTTATCAATGCTCTTCACTGAGCAGGTTCTTCTCCTTCCTTCTCTTGATTTCAAGTTGACAAGACTGTGCCAGCTAGGATCTCTGGCATCAATTCCAAAAATGTCTCAGGAGATTTCTGACATGCCAGAGGTCCTACCTACATATATCTATATCCTGTGCACCACTCCACAGTTCATTTTAGTTTGGTACAATCCTCCAAAAGGTTGAAAACTGCAGTCAATTCCAAAAATCCAAGGCACCGAAGATTCTCCTTCACAAAAACACTTTATTCACCCAAGTGCACACATATAAGAAAAGTCATGCAGCTATTATGTGTACCCTGGGGTCAATAAAGTCTTTTTGTGAAAGAGAATCTTCGGTGCCTTGGATTTTTGGAATTGACTGCAGTTTTACAACCTTTTGGAGGATTGTACCAAACTAGAATGAACTGCGGAGTGGTGCACAGAATGTATCTCGATATATGTAGGACCTCTGGCATGTCGGAAATCTCCTGAGACAAATATAACTTGCTGAGGAGGTGATCGGCAAGATTAAGGGGATGTGTGTATACTAGAAACATGAAGCAAAACAACCCACCTTTCAAATGTAAAAACTAAGGCAAGTATTAAGCATAAATTCTTGCATTCTTGGCATGGTTCTTGCCTTTATGGTACACTAGGGGATAACCTTAACATTTAAGAAAGGTGAATTGCTTGTAGAAGTGAATTTTTTCTTTGATGCACAAGTTTGGTGGTTCACCAATGTAAAGTTAGGTCCAGGAATAGTTGGACAGTGACATCATCTTTGTGATTTCAGCTCTGCAGGCCATGATTTGGGATTTAAAATGAAACAGCTAAGATGTAATTGAAATGGAGACTTTTAGATTTAATTAAAGGAGTTGAGCAAAAACATCTTGTAAAATGTTTTGGAATTTTGACCATCTTTCTATCCTCAATTTAGGTGCTCAAAAGTAATTGGACAAATTAACTTTACTATAAATAAAAAGTTCATTTTTAATACTTTGTAGAGAATCCTTTGTAGGAATGACTGGCTGAAGTCTGGAAGCCATGGATGACACCATCACTGGGTTTCCTCCTTTGTGATCTGATTCTTTGCTGGGCCTTTACTGCACCTTACTTCAGTTGTTGCTTGTTTGTGGGTCTTTCTGCCTTACGTTTTGTGTTAAGTATGTGACATGCAGCTCAATGGGGTTCAGATCTGGTGATTGACTCGGCCATTTCCGAATATTTCATTTTTTTGTGTTAAACTCCTGGCATTGCTTTCGCAATATGTTTTTGGTCATTCTCCATTCTCCATCTGTCCTGTGAAGAGCCGTCCAAACAACCTTCCTGCATTTGATTGAAATCTAAGCAGAAAGTTTCACCCTGTACACTTCAGAAACCATCCGGCTACTTCGGTCTTCAGTCACATCATCAATAAACACTAGTGACCCAGGGCCATTGGAAGCCATGCATGCCCGGCCATCACACCGCCTCCATCATGTGTTACAGAGGTTGTGGTGTGCTTTCGATCATGACCTGTACCCTGCCTTCTCCATACTTTCTTCTTCCCATTATATTTGATCTTAGTTTCATCTGTGCATACAATGCTTTTCCAGAACTGGGGTGGGGTCTTTAGATGTTTTTTGGCTTTTCCATTTTTAATACTGATTTATGGTTTGCACTGTGCAGTGAACCCTCTGTATTTACTCTCATGAAGTCTTCTCTTTATGGTAGACTCAGATACTGAAACACCTACTTTCTGGAGAGTGTTCTTCATTTGGGTGGATTTTGTGAAGGGGTTTTTCTTGCCCATGGAAAGGATGCTGCGATCATCCACCACTGTTGTCTTCCGTGACCGTCCAGACTTTTTTGACTTCTCAAGTTCACCAAGTGCACTCTTTTTTTTTCCCCAAAATGTAACAAACTGTTGATTTGGCTATAGCAAACATTTCTGCTATCACACGCTATTTTTTTTCAGCCTAATGATGGGCTGTTTCCCTTCCATTGTCCACATGTTTTGGGTTCAGAGCAACAGCTTCTGCATGCAAATGCCACACCTGGAATCAGCTCCAGACCTTTTACCTGCTTAATAGATGATGGATTAATGAGGGAATAGCCCATGCAGCCCATTATAGAGATTTTGAGATAATTGTCCAATTACCTTTGGTCCCTTGAAAAAGAGGCAGCTCCATATTAAAGAGCTCTAATTCCTAAACCCATACCCCAATTAGGATGTGAATACCCTCAAATTAAAGCTGAGAGTCTGCATGTTAAGCTCATATTGATAATATAACTGTATCTTGAATATGTTTTGATAAACAGCTAAAATGCCAAAACTTGTGTCACTGTCGAAATATTTCTGGGCCTAACTGAAATATTCCATGAAATATTGTGTTCTTTTTTTATGTGCCATGTTATAGGGAGCCCTGCTATTAATTTCCTGCCAAACAAGAATCCCTGGGTTTGCCACTAATCTTCCAGGTTTGATGTAAATGCTTACACTTTTGGGATCACAGATCTTGTTAATTTACCAGAAGCTGCATTAGTTGACTGCTGTTTGGTGACCTCTCTCCTAAGGGGGGAACTCGATTATTTTACGTTGAAGAAAGGTCACTAATTGTTTGGATGTGTTGACTGGACTTTATTCTGCAATACAAATCAATGGCTTGTAGCCGTGGAGAATGGCAGACCGGCAGGCAGTTGCCTGTCAAACCATGAACAGCCTGCTGTTTAGCCGTCTGCTTGGCCAGTTGTCTATTTTAACGTAGAAAGAAAAAAGCATGGTGCAGAATAGGATTTGCCTATATGAGTTGCGATTCTGCTACTTCAGCAAATCGACAAGAAAAAATACTGTGAAAAGACCTTATCTAATATTGGTAGTATTTCTGGAGAAAAGCTTTGTAAGAGTGGTGAAGATAGGGTAGTCATAGAGATGAGCAAATCTTTTCTTGTAATGTCACTGCATTGTTACTATTTTGCTCCTGGTGGTGGAAAAATCTTTTTCTTCCTGTATACTACAAATTAAAAGCCTGTTCTCACATTCCCAATTAGCTCAGTATATGATTAGGTTGATTCCCAAGTGAAGGGTCACTGGTTCATATTGAGGAGCAGCCGTGAAAAAGATTTTCCAAGAGAAACCGCGTCATCCAGCTCATCGATAGTGGTCTCTCAGTCAAGGACCAGTGAAATTGCGAAACTGCATCATGTGAGGCCAGGACAGTTGAAAGAAGACAATATGAAGTCCGTCCGTCCATTCAAAAGCCAAGAGCTGGACGTCCAGGCAAAATATCAGAGTCAACAACTTGAGTCATCGCATGGTCTATCAGTTCTGGTGCCACAAACATAAATCACAGACGTCCATCCAAGCACCGTGTGATGCACATTATACAAGTCTGGAATGGTGGCCCTAAAAAAACTGAAGAAGCCTTGTGTTCAATATCGTCATAAGAAGTGGCGGCTCAAGTTTTCAAAAGAGTACGAAAAGTGGACAGTAGAAGATTGGAAACTGGTTGTTTGGTGCAATGAGAGGAAAATCAATAGACTAGGCTCTGATGGCTGCAAATGAGTCTGGAAGGAAGAAGGGAAAATGGGGCTAATTGATCAAGACATTGAAGGAACTGTGAAATTTGGTGGAAAATGCTCGATGATATGTTGTTGTTTCACAATTAGGCGTTGTGCGCACTAGAAATGTGAAGTTTCTCAAGAAAATTTCTTGAGAAACTTCTGGGAGTGGAAGATTTCCGGACCTCCGGAAAAAATCTGCACCAAATCCGCGGTAAATCCGCATGCGGATTTGCCGCGGATTAGCCGCGAATTTGCCGCGATTTTCCCGCTGGTTGTTCCCTGCGGATTTTGCAGGTTGTACTGCAGAAATCCGCAGGTACCTGCGGAAAAGAATTGACATGCTCATTTTCTCAAGAAATTTTCTCAAGAAAATATTCTCAAGGAAATTTCTTGAGAAAAATCTGCAGTGTGCGCACAGCTATTTTTTTTTCTCATAGGATTTGCTGGGAAATGTCTGCACAAAGATTGCAGACATTTCTCAAGAAATTTCCGCGGCAAATCCGCGGGTAAATCCACGGGTAAAACGGCCTAGTGCGCACATAGCCTTAAAGGCGCTGAATACTTGACCAGGATGGATGGTGGTCTCAATGCTGATCTATATGTGAGTATCCTACAAGATGAGTTACTTCATACACTCTAGTACTATGGGTATGAAAAGGGCAACATGGTGTTTCAGCAGGACAACAATCTGAACCATACATCAAGACTGGTGAAAAAATGGCTCAATTAAAATGAAGTAGAGGTGCAGGATTGGCCTCCACAGACCCCAGACCTTAACCCAATCCAACACTTGTGGGTAGAGTTGAAGAAAAAGCTGTATATATACCCAAGTGAGTCGACCAGTATACACCAACACTAGGAACATATAGAAGAAACCTAAGATCAGATTTCAGTCTAGACATGCTTGAATCTGATCGAGAGCCCAGAAGGATTCAGGCAGAGTTGAAAGCCAAAGGTGGATTTACAAAATACTAGCAAAATAAAAATTTAAAATTTAGGTTTTTAGGAGCAAAATAGTCAGTAACAATGCAGTGACATGAGGAGAATCTGCAAAACTAATCATATGCTAAATAGTTACAAGACAAATTTCTGGATGAGATAGCCAAGATGATTGTCTTCAAAATGAAGGTAATCTCATGCACAAAGCTGTAGTGAATGGTGAGATATGGAGCGTGAAAGGCAAAAGCTCAAAACATTATTACACTTTTGCTCCTCAGTGTACTAATACTGACTTATAAGTATGCACAGCTTTAGAAATCTGTGGGTCCATTTTGACTTTAGTTTCATAACAAGGTATATAAGGAGGTATATATGGAGATGTTATATAGCGGTATTACATGGAGATGATATATGGAAATGTTATACGGTGGTGAATAGAGATGTTAAGCGGGCTTTACACGCTACGAGATCGCTACAGCGATCTAGTTGGGGTCACGGATTTTGTGACGCACGTCCAGCCGCTGTAGCGATGTTGCTGCGTGTGACACCTATGAGCGATTTTGCATTGTCGCAAAACGTGCAAAATCGCTCATCGGTGATATGGGGATCCATTCTCAAATATCGTTACTGCAGCAGTAACGAAATTGTTCCTCGTTCCTGCAGCAGCACACATCGCTCCGTGTGACATCGCAGGAACGAGGAAGCTCTCCTTACCTGCCTCCCGGCCACAAAGCGGAAGGAAGGAGGTGGGCGGGATGTTCGTCCCGCTCATCTCCGCCCCTCCGCTTTTATTGGGCGGCGGTTCAGTGACGCTGTTGTGACGTCGCTGTGTCACTGAACGAACCGCCCCCTTAGAAAGGAGGCGGTTCGCCGGTCACAGCGACGTCACAGGGAAGGTAAGTCCGTGTGACGGGTCCGGGCGATGTTGTGCGACACGGATATTTGCCCGTGTCGCACAACCGATGGGGGCAGGTACGCATGCTGGCTATATCGGTACCGATATCGCAGTGTGTAAAGCGGCCTTTACAGTACAGACCAAAAGTTTGGACACACCTTCTCATTCAAAGAGTTTTCTTTATTTTCAGGACTCTGAAAATTGTAGATTCACATTGAAGGCATCAAAACTGTGAATTAAAACATGTGGAATGAAATACATAAAGTGGGAAACAACTGAAAATATGTCTTAGATTCTAGGTTCTTCAAAGTAGCCACGTTTTACTTGGATTACTGCTTTGCACACTCTTGGCATTCTCTTGATGAACTTCAAGAGCTAGTCCCCGGAAATGGCCTTCCAACAGTCTTGAAGGAGTTGCCAGAGATGCTTAGCACTTGTTGGCCCTTTTGCCTTCACTCTGCGGTCCAGCTCACCCCAAACCATCTCGATTGGGTTCAGGTCTGGTGACTGTGGAGACCAGGTCATCTGGTGTAGCACCCATCACTCTCCTTCTTAGTCAAATAGCCCTTACACTGCCTGGAGGTGTGTTTGGGGTCATTGTCCTGTTGAAAAATAAATGATGGTCCAACTAAACGCAAACCGGATGGAATAGCATGCTGCTGCAAGATACTGTGGTAGCCATTCTGGTTCTGTATGCCTTCAATTTTGAATAAATCCCCAACAGTGTCACCAGCAAAGCACCCCCACACCATCACGCCTCCTCCTCCATGCTTCACGGTGGGAACCAGCCATGTAGAGTCCATCCGTTCACCTTTTCTACAAAGACACGGTGGTTGGATCCAAATATCCCAAATTTGGACTCATCAGACCAAAGCACAGATTTCCACTGGTCTAATGTCCATTCCTTGTGTTCTTTAGCCCAAACAGGTCTCTTCTGCTTGTTGCCTGTCCTTAGCAGTGGTTTCCTAGCAGCTATTTTACCATGAAGGCCTGCTGCACAAAGTCTCCTCTTAACAGTAGTTCTAGAGATGAGAAGATGTGTGTCCAAACTTTTGGTCTGTACTGTATATGGAAATGGTATAGGAGATGTTATGTGGTGGTGTATTTTGGTGATATATGGATGTATTATGGAGTTTTTCTTTCATAAATTTCAGACAGAACCTATAAGAAAAAAATGGCATGTTGTATTACAGAATATGCTTTGGCCCCAATGCAGAATCTGTAACTGTCTGCATCTACCATTTGACATACAGTGCCTACAAGTAGTATTCAACCCCCTGCAGATTTAGCAGGTTTACACATTCTTGGCATTGTGACATTTGGACTGTAGATCAGCCTGGAAGTGTGAAATGCACTGCAGCAAAAAAGACTGTTATTTCTTTTTTTTCTTTTTTTTTTTTTTTTTTTTAAATTGTGAAAAGTTTATTCAGAGGGTCATTTATTATTCAACCCCCTCAAACCACCAGAATTCTGTTTGGTTCCCCTAAAGTATTAAGAAGTATTTCAGGCACAAAGAACAATGAGCTTCACATGTTTGGATTAATTATCTCTTTTTCCAACCTTTTCTGACTAATTAAGACCCTCCCCAAACTTGTGAACAGCACTCATACTTGGTCAACATGGGAAAGACAAAGGATCATTCCAAGGCCATCAGAGACAAGATCGTGGAGGGTCACAAGGCTGGCAAGGGGTACAAAACCCTTTCCAAGGAGTTGATCCTACCTGTTGGGAGCATCATCCGGAAGTGGAAGGCTTATGGAACTACTGTTAGCCTTCCACGGCCTGGACAGCCTTTGAAAGTTTCCACCCGTGCCGAGGCCAGGCTGGTCCGAAGAGTCAAGGCTAACCCAAGGACAACAAGGAAGGAGCTCCGGGAAGATCTCATGGCAGTGGGGACATTGGTTTCAGTCAATACCATAAGTAACGTACTCCACCACAATGGTCTCCGTTCCAGACGAGCCCGTAAGTTACCTTTACTTTCAAAGCGTCATGTCAAGGCTCGTCTACAGTCATCTTGCCTAAGATGTATATTAGAAGAGGTTTGGGATTCTCAAACACTGTAATCCATGCTGTAGCCAGCCAAACTGCAAATGGCAGCAATAGGGGAGGCACGCACCTTTGATAGCCCTTTAGAGCCCTTTCTCTGGTCTGATGAGACCAAGATCGAGATCTTTGGTGCCAACCACACACGTGACTTTTGGAGACTGGATGGCACTGCATACGACCCCAAGAATACCATCCCTACAGTCAAGCATGGTGGTGGCAGCATCATGCTGTGGGGCTGTTTCTCAGCCAAGGGGCCTGGCCATCTGGTCCGCATCCATGGGAAGATGGATAGCACGGCCTACCTGGAGATTTTGGCCAAGAACCTCCGCTCCTCCATCAAGGATCTTAAGATGGGTCGTCATTTCATCTTCCAACAAGACAACGACCCAAAGCACACAGCCAAGAAAACCAAGGCCTGGTTCAAGAGGGAAAAAATCAAGGTGTTGCAGTGGCCTAGTCAGTCTCATGACCTTAACCCAATTGAAAACTTGTGGAAGGAGCTCAAGATTAAAGTCCACATGAGACACCCAAATAACCTAGATAACTTGGAGAAGATCTGCATGGAGGAGTGGGCCAAGATAACTCCAGAGACCTGTGTCGGCCTGATCAGGTCTTATAAAAGACGATTATTAGCTGTAATTGCAAACAAGGGTTATTCCACAAAATATTAAACCTAGGGGTTGAATAATAATTGACCCACACTTTTATGTTGAAAATTTATTAAAATTTAACTGAGAAACATAACTTGTTGGTTTGTAAGATTTATGCATCTGTTCATAAATCCTGCTCTTGTTTGAAGTTTGCAGGCTCTAACTTATTTGTATCTTATCAAACCTGCTAAATCTGAAGAGGGTTGAATACTACTTGTAGGCACTGTATGTAATAATGGAGTTTAAAGGAAACCAAGTCCCCAGGTCCAGACGATTTACACCCTAGAGTCCTGAAATAGATAGCTGAGGAAATTATAGTACCGCTTGTAATAATCTTCAATAAGTTATGGGAAACCGGAGAGGTCCCTCTAGATTGGAAAGGGGCAAATGTGGTTCCTATCTACAAAGAGGGAGAAAAGGAGGATACAGGGAATTACAGGCCAATAAGCCTGACCTCCATTGGTGGAGAAATCTTCAAGCAAAATGTCAAAGAAAATTTAGTTAGGTACCTGGATGGGAAGGCATTAATTAACCAGAGCTAGCCCGGCTTTATGACCAATATATCTTGTCAGACCAACCTGATTTCCTTCTATAACAAAGTCACTGAATGGTTGGAGCAGGGTTATTCTGTGGATATAGTTCACCTTGACTTCAGTAAGGCATTCGATAAAGTATCATATGACATCCTCATTGAAAAAATGATCAATTATGGAATCGACAAAAAATCAGTTACATGGATTCACAACTGGCTTAATGATCGGGCGCAACGAGTAATACTAAATGGATATACATCAACCTGGAGGAAAGTCAAAAGTGGGGTGCCGCAAGGCTCTGTCCTGGGGCCAGTGCTGTTTAATATCTTTATAAATGATTTGGTTAACAGAATTATTGGGAAACTCATAAAATTTGCAGATGATACTAAGATAGGAGGAGCAGCCAACACTAGAGAGGAAAAAGAGCGTATTTTAAAGGATCTAACACACTCGAATAATGGGCCGAGGAGAACAGGATGGTTTTTAACAGGGACAAATGCAAAGTCCCACATCTGGGTAAATGAAATGTAAAAAGCATATATATAGAATGGGAGGAATACAACTAGGTGATAGCACCAGGGAAAAAGAGTTGGGCGTAATAGTGGATCCTAGATTCAACATGAGCCAACAGTGCAGAGCTGCAGCTAAAAAGGCCAACAAAATTATGGGATGTAACAAGACAAATATTAAATCTGGATCAAGAGAGGTAATTATTCCCCTCTACTCTGCTCTGGTCAGACCCCACCTGGAATACTGTGTACAGTTCTGGGCCCCACAATTCAAGAAAGACATCGATATATTGAAGCAAGTCCAGAGAAGAGCAACCAAGATGGTAGAAGGTCTGCAAACCATGTCATATGAAGAACGGCTAAAAGAACTAGGGATGTTTAGTTTGAAAAAGAGAAGGCTGAGAGGAGACTTAATAGTGGTCTACAAATATCTGAAAGGTAGTCACTGTGCAGAGGGAACTACCCTATTCTCATTAGTACAAGGAAGTACAAGAAGCAATGGGATGAAACTTAAAGGAAGGAGATTCAGGTTAGACATTAGGAAAAACTTTCTGATAGTGAGGGGAGTCAGGGAGTGGAAAAGGCTACCACGGGAGGTAGTAAGCTCTCCATCAATGGAAATCTTCAAGCAGAAGCTGGATAAACATATAGCTGGGATGATTTGGGAAAGCCTGCACTCGCAGGGGGTTGGACTCGATGGCCCTTGAGGTCCCTTCCAACTCTACCATTCTATATATGGGCCTGTTTACCCCTCAGAAATCAGGACTCAAATTGATGGCTACCATTGCACCCCCTAAAGCCATACTTTCTTTTCTTTAAATAACTGCACAATACCAAGACCGTCTTTTTGATGCCCCATTTCTTGTCCCCTGAATGTGAAGAATCAGGTGGATGTGAGAGCCCTTTGTTGCTCCCTTGAGATTTGTCAATTTCTCCAGGGGTCTCTTCTTTTTCTGGGAACCTCCTGGGCAAACCAGAGCTGGTAACTATATCTATGCCAACCCAGTAGAAATCCTCCTTAAGACAGCCTCTGTACACCTTACATTGCCATGTGCACAAGGCTTAAAGGGCTCATCCAGGGTTTTGTTTTTTTTTACTATAGGCCTAAAAATTAACAGGCAGGTAGTAGCTAACTACCTACCAGTTCTACCCGGCATAGGCGCAGAGTGGCTACTGACCGCTCCTTTCGGCGATTCAGCTGCTCTAGGTCAACAGAGCAGCTCTTCTTCCAGGCTGACTTGTTGACGGGGCATGACTGCTAATGTCTTGCTGATTGACAGCTGGCTCCCAGCAGTTTGGCAGCAGGAAGCAGTCTGTCAATCTACAGGACGTTGGCAGTAATACCCCATCAGCAGAGCAAAAGAGAAACCGCAGCTCTGCTGACATGACATCAGTGGAAGCCGCTGAATCATTCGCAGTAACTGTCTATGAATGCTTTGTGCTGGTGGGGAACGGTGCCGGAGACAACAAGCAGGTAGTTAGGAACTATCTACCTATAAGTTCTCTTAGGCCCATAGTAAAAATTAATAACTCGTTCCGGATAACCCCTTTAAGATACTAGTGAACTTCTATGCATTGTGCATCATGTCCACTGCCTAAACCAAACCGAAGTTCAACAACGTTGACCTTATAGTTTCTTACACTATGTAATTCAATCATTTATGACATTTCTAAGCTTTAAATACTTTTCATTATGTCCTAAATAATACCCAGAACTTTCATAGCCCAGCATGAAATAATGAAATAACAGGTAAATGTCCACCATGGGCTTTAAAGGCCTTATGAAGTCACTAGGTATTGAGTAAATTCATTACACGATGGAAAAGTCTTATACACTCATTGTGAATCCCTCGCCATCGCTTACGCTCTTCACTATAGTGAGTCTCCACTGAGCGCTGGTACTTCAGGAACACTCTCAGTTCCTTCTCAGTCATCCTTGATGGCTAATAGACCTCTCCAGGCTCTTTACGAATACAATATCTTTGCTTGTTGACAGGACGTCTGCTGCGCCACATTGCAGTACAGACGCCTGAAGTGACTACAGCACACTCATACAAGATTCATTCCCTCTCCATGAATAAGCTCAGAGCCCACGGGCTGTCTCTAGAGACAGATATTTTTGAGACAATAATTCTTCAAAGTGTCTTTGTTTGTGTCACGGTCTTATCCGCCATCGTGTATATTTTCCAGATCTGTCCTTCCCTCATCCGGGTTATGTCAGTTGTAAGGAATCTAACAAAGTCTCTCTGACAGGTCTCCATTTCTTATTTACGCAAAGGTCTCTGTTCCTCAGCTGTCTCCTTCTGATATCTTCTTGAAGGGAAGAAACATCACAACATCTTTAGTTCTACTGTTCATCACTTTCCAGAGCACAAGCAGAATTCTGTCAGCTCAACAACAAGGAGACAGTCGGCAATTCTGGCTCCGATTTGGTTTTATTTTCAGATATTGAAAAAGACAGAAAATCTTTCGAGAGATCGAGATGAGAAAATTTTTTGTCTTTTTCAAGATTGATGAAGAATAAAGTGCAAGAACTTATGAAGAGATGGTGGTTCAATGAATAGTATAGGATCCTGGGTGCAAATATTTCCAAGGACAACAAGTGCACTCAGTGTACATGTTCTCCCCATGGTCGTGTGGTTTACTGAAAGAAGTAATGGCCATACAGGGATCGTGTATGTGTTTTTGAGTAAAAATAGATGAGCCTCAGTGAGAAACCACTGTAGATTGCTATGGAATATTTTGGCACTATATATGTCATAGGAAATAGATAAGACCTTAAGCATGGAGGTTTTAACATCAAAACAACTTCATAGTCTTGTCCATAATGGACACTGGGGGTCTCAAGATTTCCATAGTAAGGCCACCAATCTAAGGTCAAGTGATATGAGTGAGCTGAACCCAACAGTTAAGCCTCCTGACTCTCCCAAGAAAGATATAGAATTGGCAAATCCATTTTCTTACTGTTGATCCTTTTGTCCTCAGTACTAAAAGCCTCCTTCAGATGAGTCTGGCAGCTTTTTTTTCTCGTAGATAGTACATAAGGGTGCTTTACACACTACGACATCACTAAAAATATATCGTCGGGGTCACGGTGTTTGTGACGCACATCCGGCGCCATTAGCGACATCGCAGCGTGTGACACCAAGGAGAGACGATCAACGATCGCAAAAACGTCTAAAATCGTTGATCGTTGAAACGTCGCTCCTTTTCCAAATATCGTTGGTGGTGCATGCCGTTGATTGTTCATCGCTCCTGCGGCGTCACACATCGCTATGTTTGAAGGAGGGATTGTTCGGCGGTCACAGTGACGTAGCTGATAAAGTATGTTCGTGTGACGCTGCCGTAGCGATAATGTTCGCTACGGCATTAATCACCAAATGTCGCACGAGCAACAGGGGCGGGTGCTATCACGCACGACATCGCTAGCTATCGCTGGCGATGTCGCAGCGTGTAAAGCACCCTATATGCTTTGAAGATTGAGCTTTCCGGTGTATGGAGGAGTCAAGAGATAGCTGCGGGGCAAAACGATCCACCGATGGTCATCTATTCTGTGGGGTGCCCCAAAGGCTGTGACTGGGGATCAGCGGAAAGTGTCACAGACACAGGGTTAATTTCACAGAAGGCACAGCGACCTAACGATGCTGCGAAGAGGTGAAGTCCTTCTCCACAGTGCATGTGTGGCGCCCTGGACAAGCCAGGTCGTCACAGGTACTGCAACAACACACCCCACACCCCGAGATAGGCACACCAGTCACACACAAATCCTTGTTGCCTCCCTCCAGGGGCTGATGTCCACACCAGGTGGGGTGGAGCCAGGCGGTTGGCCCCACCCACGGAGGAGTTCACAGTCCTGGAGGCGGGAAAAGGAAGTCAGTCAGTGCAGAGAACAGTTAGGGAGAGTGAAGGAGAGGAGTGAAGTAGTGGTAGAGGAGCAGACTGGCCCGGGCATCGAGAGCAAGGTTGGCAGACGGTGGTGGCCGTCTGCAGGAGAGGCCGATCGACGCGGAACCGTAGGACCGGGGACGGGTGGTGGCCCGCCGGTACCGAACCGGGGAGCGAAGAGAAACCAGCACAAACCGGCAGGGCCTGCGGACCCCGACCAGGCTTGGAGTCGCCGTTAAACAGGTCAAATCCGTTAGCGACCAGAACCTCCGGGGTTTCCTAGCAGTAAAGACCCGATTGAAGGCAACCGTCCAAACAGAGAAAGGGAAATACAGCTACCGCCACAACTAGAGTTCCCAGGGCCAGAGCCTGCGGGCAAAAAGGGCTCCTCCGGCACATATCCAAGCTGGGGAGCGGGTTACCGGTGAGAAGCCATCGGGACCGAAGATACACAACAGGTGCAGGGAAAGGCAGCCACCACCAACCTTCCGTGAGTAACCACAGCAGCCAGCTGCGGGACCCGTCCATCCAGCCGTTTGTTTTACCGGAGACTCTGTATCCATTCTTGGCTAAGTGATTACCACCGTGCCATCTGGCACCGTTCTGCCCCCACGACCCTGCACCTCGCCAACCCTGCCTCCCCGACACCTCACCGGGCCCCGGGACCACCAACCCCCCTACCCACGGAGGGGAGAGAAACATCTCAGCTGCTCCCTGTCATCGCTCTCGTGATCCCCGTGCAGAGCAGCGGTGATGTCCCAACCTCAAGACAAACCGTGGGTTGCGTCACGGACCAACTCCCCAAACCCAAACTACCCCCTTTTCACTCACTCACGAGGAGCGCCGCTCGAGTCCCCGGATCCAGCCCACCGCTCGAGCCACCGAGCAGCAGCAGCGCCGGACCCGAGCGTGGTGAGCGCAGCGCCCTCCCCGCCCACGACACATGAAACAATCTACGCAGCTGGACTTTGGTGGTGCTATCTTCCTATCTCTATCTCCAGTTGAAACACTTGTAAATGTCTGTCTACCAGTCCTAACAGCGATGGCAATTATCAACTACCCTCACTCAATCTCTGTAGCTAGTCATTGGTCATTGTTTGTGTAACGTGGGGAGCCTCCTTTCTCCACAGACACCAGTCCTAACATGGACCCTCACAGTATACTCCACTACAGTCACACATCTGCAATCAGTCATTATCACATATACTACAATTACAGTACTTACTAAATGGGAAACTGCTGGGGAAATCAGACATGGAAAAAGAGTAAAGGCCACTTTATACACAGAGATAAATCTTTGGCAGATCTGTGGTTGCAGTGAATCATGGACATATTGTTCCATTTGTATACAGCCACAAACCTGGCACTGATTGTCCACAATTTCACTGCAACCACAGATCTGCCAAAGATTTACCTCTGTGTGTAAAGTGGCCTTTAGGGGTACTTTACACGTTGCGACATCACTAGCATCGGCTAGCGATGTCCAGCGCGATAGTACCCGCCCCCCGTCGCACATGCGATATCTTGTGATTGCTGCCGTAGCGAACATTATCACTACGGCAGCATCACACGCACATACCTAGTCGGCAACGTCGTGGTGACCGCCGAACAATCCCTCCTTCAAGGGGGAGGTGCGTTCGGCGTCACCGCGACGTCACTAAGCAGCCGGCCAATAGAAGCGGAGGGGCGGAGATAAGCGTGACGTAAACATCCCGCCCACCTCCTTCCTTCTTCTTTGCAGGCGGCATGCAGGTAAGGAGATGTTTCTCGCTCCTGCGGCTTCATACACAGCGATAGCGATATGTGCTGCCGCAGAAATGAGGAACAACATCGTACCTGTCGCTGCAGCGAAATTTATGGAAATGACTGACACTACACAGATCACCGCTTTTCAACGCTTTTGCGATCGTTTATCGGTGCATCTAGGCTTTACACGTTGAGACGTCGTTACCGGCGCCGGATGTGCGTCACTTTCGATTTGACCCCGACGAGATCGCAGTAGCGATGTCGCAGCGTGCAAAGTACCCCTTAGTCAATAAGAAGCTAAATTGGAGTGCCCAGTGTCAGGCAGCTGCCACCAAAGCAAATAGGGTGATGGGATGCATTAGAAGAGGTCTGGGGGCACAAGATGAAAACCTCATTCTCCCGCTGTACAAATCACTCGTCAGACCACACTTGGAGTATTGTGTGCAATTTTGGGCGCCGGTGCTCAAGAAAGACATTACTGAACTTGAAAGGTTCAGAGGCGGGCTACTAAAATAATAAATGGAGTGGGTGCATTACAATACCCAGAAAGGTTATCAAAATTAGGTCTATTTACTCTACAAAAGAGAAGACTTAGGGGAGACCTAATAAATATATACAAGTATATCAGAGGGCCATATAGAGATCTCTCCCATAATCTGTTTGTACCAAGGACTGTGACAAGAACAAGGGGGCATTCTCTTCTATGCTGGTGCAGAAATTTTCATTCTTCCAAACCAAGAGGGTTCTTCACGGTAAGAGCAGTGAGGCTCTGCAACTCTCTTCCTGAGGAAGTGGTGATGGCCAACTGACTGAATGAATTTAAGAGAGGAATGGATGCTTTTCTTGATAGCAACAGTATAGAAGGTTACGAAAACCATAATATTACAGGTAGATAGTTGACCCAGCTTAGGGTCAAAATACCAAAACAAGCTCCCCTTAGAAAGACGTTAGTCCTAAGTCCATAAAATAGCCACAAAACCCTTGCACTTCATCACAATAAAGCCCATCGTATATATTCCGCCATGTTCAAATATTCTACGGAAGGCCAACATTTGAAAGTGAGCCACCAACCGGCCTCACAGAAGTACAAAACAACGATGATCATTGGATATGAACATGAAAGTAACGAGCAATGATCTTCCTCACAGTTGTGCGACGTAATGTCCCGAAGGGTGTACGGTCTTACAATGCCTCGAAATACAAACCTAGAAATCACCAGCAGAGCCATCTCAGGCTTACAAGCCCCATGACACCAGCAAATAAGGATCTGTGCACCATATGGACCCACATCCACCTGTATCACGGATCAGGACAATCTGGTTCCGTACGAGTATGTCTACACATAAGATAGTAGATGTTACCTGCAGTCCTATGTAAAGCCACAGATAACACACAGCGATACCTCTCCGAGGAACGACAATGTAGTAGTCAACTGCAGTCCTATGTAACACCAGAGATAACAAAGTGATAATTCTCTCAATATAGATAATGCAGATGTCACTTGCAGTCCTATGTAAAGCTACAGATAACACATAGTGATAACACACTCGATACAAATAATGTAGTAGATGTCACTTGCAGTCCTATGTAACACCACGAATAACACACAGTAATACCTCTCTGAGGAAAGGTAATGTAATAGATGTCAACTGCAGTCCTATGTAAAACCACAGATAACACACAGTGATAACACTCTCAATACAAATAACATAGTAGATATAACCTACAGTCCTATGTAACAAGGCAGATAAGACACAGTGGTACCTCTGTGAGGACAGGTAATGTAGAAGATGTCACCTGCAGTCCTATGTAACATCACAGGTAACACAGGGATAACACCCTTAATACAGCTAATGTAGTAGATGTTACTTGCAGTCCTATGTAAAACCACAAATAACAGTGATAACACTCTCAATACAGATAACATAATAGATATAACTTGCAGTCCTATGCAACGCCACAGATAACACACAGTGATACCTCTCTGAAACAGATAATGTAGTAGATGTCACCTGCAATCCTATGTAACACCACAAGTAACACAGGGATAACACCCTCAATACAGGTAATGTAGTAGATGTTACTTGCAATCCTATGTAAAGCCACAGATAACACAGTGATTACACTCTCAATAGATATAACCTGCAGTCTTATGTAACACCACAGATAACACAGTGATATCTCTCTGAGGTCAGGTTATGTAGTAGATGTCACGTGCAGTCCTATGTTTAGGCCACGCCCCCTAACCACACCCATTTCACAGTCACGCCCATATCCACTCCCCATCCACACCCATTCAGCACAAACACGCAGGCAGCCGGCGGGCCTCCAGCACGGACACGCAGGCAGCCGGCGGGCCTCCAGCACGGACACGCAGGCAGCCGGCGGGCCTCCAGCACGGACACGCAGGCAGCCGGCGGGCCTCCAGCACGGACATGCAGGCAGCCGGCGGGCCTCCAGCACGGACACGCAGGCAGCCGGCGGGCCTCCAGCACGGACACGCAGGCAGCCGGCGGGCCTCCAGCACGGACACGCAGGCAGCCGGCGGGCCTCCAGCACGGACACGCAGGCAGCCGGCGGGCCTCCAGCACGGACACGCAGGCAGCCGGCGGGCCTCCAGCACGGACACGCAGGCAGCCGGCGGGCCTCCAGCACGGACACGCAGGCAGCCGGCGGGCCTCCAGCACGGACACGCAGGCAGCCGGCGGGCCTCCAGCACGGACACGCAGGCAGCCGGCGGGCCTCCAGCACGGACACGCAGGCAGCCGGCGGGCCTCCAGCACGGACACGCAGGCAGCCGGCGGGCCTCCAGCACGGACACGCAGGCAGCCGGCGGGCCTCCAGCACGGACACGCAGGCAGCCGGCGGGCCTCCAGCACGGACACGCAGGCAGCCGGCGGGCCTCCAGCACGGACACGCAGGCAGCCACAGTGAGGCGGCCGGTCGCCCGCACAGTGAGGCGGCCGGTCGCCTTCACAGACAGGCGGCCGGCCGCCTTCACAGACAGGCGGCGGGCCGCCCGCACAGAGAGGTGGCCAGCCGCCCGCACAGAGAGGCGGCCGGCTGCCCGCACAATGAGGCGGCGGGCCGCCCGCACAGACAGGCGGCGGGGGGCGCCCGCACAGACAGGCGGCAGGGGGGCGCCCGCACAGACAGGCGGCAGGGGGGCGCCCGCACAGACAGGCGGCAGGGGGGCGCCCGCACAGACAGGCGGCAGGGGGGGCGCCCGCACAGACAGGCGGCAGGGGGGGCGCCCGCACAGACAGGCGGCGGGGGGCGCCCGCACAGACAGGCGGCGGGTGGCGCCCGCACAGACAGGCGGCAGGGGGGCGCCCGCACAGACAGGTGGCGGGCCGACCGCACAGACAGGCGGCCGGCCGACCGCACAGACAGGCGGCCGGCCGACCGCACAGACAGGCTCCGGCCGGGGGTGAGGGGGGAGGGAGGGAAATCAGCGCTGGGGAGATTAGTTTACTGTACCAGCAGCAGCACAGGCAGCGCTCCTCTCTATGCCACGTCTACTAGGATGGTAGGAGGGAAAAGCAGGGAGGCGGAGAGAGAGTGGGTGGGCGGAGCCCGGGAGCCGGCCGTCCCGCCCGTGGCAACGGGACAAACAACGTAAAGCGTGAAAGTCCCGCTGTATCCGGGACGGTTGGGAGGTATGCAGCATGTTAGAATGTGTACATAAGATCCCGCTGGTGGTGGCCGCAGCTTAAAGGCCCCAAATCTGGTGACAGGTTCCCTTTAAAGTGAACCTGTCAGGTGCAATATGCACTCAGAGCCAGGAGCAGTTCTGGGCACATATTGCTAATCCCTGCCTAACCGTCCCTGTATACACTAGCATAGATAAAGAGATCAAGAACAAGTATTTTTAAAGATCTTATATCTTATGCTAATGAGCGCGGGGACTAGTCCGAAGGGCGTTACTTCACTTGGCTAGTCGGCTCGCATAGCATGTTAGCATGTTATTACGCCCCTGTGTGAGTACTAATACGCTATGTGAGCCGACTAGCCAAGTGAAGTAACGCCCTTGGGACTAGTCCCCGCGCTAATTAGCATAAGATATAAGCTCTTTAAAAATACTTTTTCTATAGATGCCTTTATCTATGCTAGTGTATACAGGGACAGTTAGGCAGGGATTAGCAATATACACCCAGAACTGCTCCTGGCTCTGAGTGCAGATTGCACCTGATAGGTTCCCTTTAAAGGGAAACTGTCACCAGAAATTTAGCAAAAAAAATAAAAGATTCCCCTCTGCAGCTCCTGGGATGAATTCTGGAAAGGTTCCTGTTGCTATTGTGCCCCCTTTGAGACCTAAAAAAATACTTTATGAAGTCTTACCTTTTTGTATGCAAATCTGTTTTTATGGTCACGGGGGCGGGCTGCCTGGCGTCCGTTATTCCCCCTCCTGCCGCTGTACGCCGTCCCCCATTGCTCATTTCCATACATGAGGACGCCTTCCTCATGTAACTGTCCTCCTGAAGTTTTGTGCATGCCCAGTGCCACTCTCGCGGGACTGAGCACTGTGCAAAGTGTGAACGCTTTTGAGGTGATTGCGCAGGCGCGAGATTATGGGCGGCGCTGTGATTGTCATCAGCAGCGTCATCCAAGTACCTGCCCATAATCTCGTGCCCGCGCTTCTCACTCTGCCTCCACCGTTATGCGCAAGCACTGGCCATATGAACCACGTTACCTATTACCATGGGCGCGAGATTATGGGCGGCGCTGTGATTGTCATCAGCAGCGTCATCCAAGTACCCACCCATAATCTCGTGCCCACGCTTCTCACTCTGCCTCCACCGTTATGCGCAAGCACTGGCCATATGAACCACGTTACCTATTACCATGGGCGCGAGATTATGGGCGGCGCTGTGATTGTCATCAGCAGCGTCATCCAAGTACCTGCCCATAATCTCGTGCCCGCGCTTCTCACTCTGCCTCCACCGTTATGCGCAAGCACTGGCCATATGAACCACGTTACCTATTACCATGGGCGCGAGATTATGGGCGGCGCTGTGATTGTCATCAGCAGCGTCATCCAAGTACCCACCCATAATCTCGTGCCCACGCTTCTCACTCTGCCTCCACCGTTATGCGCAAGCACTGGCCATATGAACCACGTTACCTATTACCATGGGCGCGAGATTATGGGCGGCGCTGTGATTGTCATCAGCAGCGTCATCCAAGTACCTGCCCATAATCTCGTGCCCGCGCTTCTCACTCTGCCTCCACCGTTATGCGCAAGCACTGTCCATATGAACCATGTTACCTATTACCGTGGGCGCGAGATTATGGGCGGCGCTGTGATTGTCATCAGCAAAGTCATCCAAGTACCCGCCCATAATCTCGTGCAAGCGGTAATAGGTAACATGGTTCATATGGCCAGCACTTGCGCATAACGGTGGAGTCAGAGGGAAAAGTGCGGGCACGAGATTATGGGCGGGTACTTGGTTAACACTGTTGATGACAATCACAGCGCCGCCCATAATCTCGTGCCTGCGCAATCACCTGAAAAAGCGTTCACATGCGCAAATCTTCGGGAGGACAGTTACATGAGGAAGGCGTTCTTGTGTATGTAAATGAGCAATGGGGGACTGCGTAAAGCGGCAGGAGGGGGAATAACGGACGCCAGACAGCCCGCCCCCGTGACCATAAAAACACATTTGCATACAAAAAGGTAAGACTTCATAAAGTATTTTTGTAGGTCTCAAAGGGGGCACAATAACAACAGGAACCTTTCCAGAAGCAGCCCAGGAGCTGCAGAGGGGAATCTATTACTTTTATTGTGAAATTTCTGCTGACATGTTCCCTTTAACTGGTAGGGGAGCCAGGATAAAGCAGAGCTGAAGTTGTTGGGAAGCTAGGACCCAGCAGCTCTGCTCCACAGGCAGGAGACCACTGATCGGTAAGCTAATAGAAGCCTGCAGATGTCACTCTGCATAGGTTATTACTGGCCAGTGCTATCTGCAGGAGAGAGAAGTGCTGATTGCACGGTCTCCTCAGCTTCCTGACTCCCCGCGTGTCTGCAGCAGTGAGAAGCCGCACACGGGGAATCAGAGAACAGCTGCAGGGAAACGCAGGCTCCGGGACTGGGGGGGGTCGGCTCTGGGGGAGGGGGGGTCGCTCTGCTGCAGGGAGGGGTCGCTCTGCTGCAGGGGGTGATTCATACCTCAGCAGCAGTCACAGGAGTAGGTGCGCGGTCGGCTCTGTAATGAATAGAAGGGAGAAACAGCGAGGCGGGGCTACAGTGGGTGGGTGGAGCCGGGACAAACAGCCTCACGGGCGGGAGCCGGGATCAAAGGCTCAGAAGAGGGACTGTCCCGCTGTATCCGGGACGGTTGGGAGGTATGTTATACTCTAGTCACAGCCAGAGCTGCTAAAATACTGATGGCCATAATGCATTTTACTATTCATGTAATTAAGTATAATTCTACAGGATTTTTTTTGTTTATTACAGTGATGTACGTTAGTTACTTAGACTGAAAAGAAACCCGTCCATCAAGTCCAATCTTCATATATCATTCAGTGGTAAATAATATATAACCCCGGATCCCTTTTCTGAATCTGTCTTGTAGCTGCCATTAACGTCTCTTCTCTGGATTGATGTCTAAAAATTAGACACGTAAAAAAACAGAGTTATTAAAGTGGTTTTCCAGGTTTGGGGCTCAGGTCTACAGCCATGCTATGTGACTGCAGAATTGTGAGCCCTGAAAGAGCGCACAGTGCATGCTGTCAGGATTCTCCATGTCTGACTGCAAGAATGCATTGCCATACATGTGGTCTTGTGCCGGGTAGAAGTGTGTGGCCTCACTTATTACAAGTGAATTGAGCAAGACCGGATACGTCAACTCAGAATGTGGTCCGAAGTATGTAACTCGCATACTTGCAGTCCCATGACTGATCAATCCCAGCACTGGAGAATCCTGACAGCATGCACTGTGCACACATAGAGGTGTATGACTGCAAGAATGCGATTTCCAGACATGCAGTCACATGCTGACTAGACATGTGTAGCCTCACTCAATACAAGTGAATTGAGCAAGACCGGATACGTCTAGTCAGAATGTGGTCAGAAGTACATCGCATACATGCAGTCCCATGACTGGTTACTCCCAGCACTGAAGAATCCTGACAGCATGCACTCATAGAGGTGTGTGACTGCAAGAATGCGATTTTCAGACATGCAGTCACATGCTGACAATTGCATGGTATAAGGATATACTTTTTAACAGTGTGAGGTCAATGAATAGGCATCTCATGTATACCATGATGTAATGTGAGCTGCTAAAACCCATGGTAAGGCAGATATTTTACACCCCCCAACCCATAGACTGCTAGCATACCCTGAGAACTTTATGATGACCGTTACTACCTATGAAGAGCACAGCAATAGAGAATATACTCATCCTGACTGCTGTGCTCTGCATATAAACCAGTGGTGAAGCAGCACCAACGTCAAAACAGCCCCTTTCCAGTCTACTCATCTAGCTTCCTTGTCACCAGGCCAGCGCTCAGCAAGCCCATGCTTTTAATTCTAATACATTGAAGATATTTTAAGAAAAACTGGTTACTCCCTGGTCGTCTCTCATGTGATTCCATCCAGATGTTTGTTGTGGGATTTGAGATAATGTGTAAACAGAAGGATTAGAATTATAAATAGACAAGGCTTTTTAAAAAAAAAAAATAAATAAATAAAATAAAAAATCACCCCTGAAGAAGCCACAAATGAATGGCGAAACATGTGGAATTCTAGTGTTTTCTTAGCAAAGAGCATGCACTTTAATATAGGTGATAAGTGTTGATTATTGCACCACCCCCTTATCGGTGCTCTGATGATATTTTAGGGAAATTAATGCTGGTGGAAGTAATCCTCTCTAAGATGCTATGGTTTCCCTTCTGACATATTGACCACACCACAGCATAATCACTGTCCCTTACATTAAAGGCCCCGACACACACAGTGATATCGCTAGCGAGTGTACCCGCCCCCGTCATTTGTGCGTCACGGGCAAATCGCTGCCCGTGGCGCACAATGTCGTTCGGAGCCGCCACACGGACTTACCTGCCTAGCGACGTTGCTGTGACCTGTAAACCGCATCCTTTCTAAGTGGGCGGTTCGTGTGGCGTCACAGCGACGTCACTAAGCGGCCGCCCAATAGAAGTGGAGGGGCGGAGATGACCGGCCGTAACATCCCGCCCACCTCCTTCCTTCCTCATTGCCGGCGGCCGCAGGTAAGCTGTAGTTCGTCATTCCCGAGGTGTTACACGTAGCGATGTGTGCTGCCTCGGGAACGACGAACAACCTGTGTGCTCAACAATCAACGATTTTTTGAAAATGAACGACATGTCAACGATGGACGATTTGGTGAGTATTTTCTATCGTTAACGGCCGCTCCTTGGTGTCACACGCAACGACGTCGCTAACGATGCCGGATGTGTGTCATGGAATCCATGACCCCGGTGATATATCGTCGTTGCGTGTGACGGGGCCTTTAGCTTCAAAAGGCTCCACCTGTTCACGCCGCTGCTAATTTTCTTTTTGTGCTTTTGTAGTTTCCTCCTCTCTTACAAAGAGTCATTTTATTGTTGTGTGTACGCAGCCGTATGAGGTTTGGATTTGTGGGATGAGTTGTAGTTTTAAGGGACACAAAACAATAAAAATTCCATGTTTGGTAAAATGAAGAAAAAAATAAAATCCTTTCTTTTGTTTGGAGGTAGGAAGTGTTCTAGGGTTATTCTTAGGCTATGTGCGCACATTGCTTTTTTAGATGCTGCGTTTTTGTGTGTTTTTTGCCGCTAAATACGCACAAATGCAACCGCGGTAAAAACTCATTGCGTTTTACCGCGTTTTGGGCTGCGTTTTGCAGCGCTTTTGATCTCTGCGTTTTGCTGCATTTTTCAAATGCATTGGATGGGTGGAAAAACGCAAGAAAACGCAGGAAAGAATTGACATGACCATTTTTTTTTTCTGCTCAAAAACGCAGTAAACCAAAACTGCACTGTGCGGACAACAAAAATGAATTCTCATAGGCTTTGCTGGGGAAGCAAAGTCATGCAGTTTTGAGCCCAAAAACGCACCCGAAAAATGCGGTAAAAAAACGCAGCGTGCGCACATAGCCTTATAGTATTCATTGTGTGGTAAAAATTATGGGACAATGATTTTGTAGGTCTGTACAGGTACAGTGACACCAAGCTTGTATAGTTTTTGCGTACTTTTTTTTTTTTAGTGGTGTTTGTGTAAAAAAAAAATAAAAAAAATTGTCATTTTTTTCATCAATGGAATTGTGTGACCCTGAGGGCTTGTTTTTAGAGTGGCAAGTAGAGTTGAGCGCGGTTCGTGGTTCGTGGTTCTCCAGTTCTAGGCTCGAGTGATTTTGGGGCATGTTCTAGATCGAACTAGAACTCGAGCTTTTTGCAAAAGCTCGATAGTTCTAGAAACGTTCGAGAACGGTTCTAGCAGCCAAAAAACAGCTAATTCCTAGCTTGGTTTCCGCTGTAATAGTGTAAGTCACTCTGTGAATCACACTATTATGACATTTCAGTGTATAGTGTGCGTGAACAGCGCCTTCAGATCACTGCTGTTTCTATAATGGCGATCGCCATTTTTTTTTTTTTTCTTGTCTTCCTTCCCTAAGCGCGCGCGTGTAGTGGGGCGGGCCAGCGTGTCAGCCAATCCCAGACACACACACAGCTAAGTGGACTTTTAGCCAGAGAAGCAACGGCATGTGTGATAGGATGTCCATGTCACATGTCCCTGCATTATAAAAACGGACATTTTCCTCCAGGACGCCATTATCTGCCTTCTGCGTCTTTGGTGTCAGACATCACTGTCGCAGCTCCGTCCTCCTGAGTCCTATCGCCGATACTGCTGTATGCGCTCCATACACAGCGCTGGACAGCTTAGGGAGAGCACATTCTAGCAGTCCTTTTAAGGGCTCAAACCGGCAGGGTCAGAGCCATAGGTGACAGGTCCTGCAAACAGCAACAGCGTCTGTGTAGCCAAGGTCAGGGATTTCGTCGCTGCATTTCACCATTAGGAGGGAATAGAAAGGCAGGCTTCCATTCCTCTACCCAGAGCCCCACAATCCTGCCACTGTACCCTCTTGTCCTCTGCACACTCCAACTCATTATAACTAAGCCATTATACTAGCAAACACTCAGTGTACCTAGTGGCATCCTATCTGTGGCTATTGGACTTTGCTATAGTCCCACTAGTGCAAAGACATTTGCAGAGCACGTCTGCCTGCATTGCAGACTCCAACTCTTTTTAACTAAGCCATTATACTAGCAAACAGTCAGTGTACCTAGTGGCATCCTAAACGTGGCTATTGGACTTTGCTATAGTCCCACTAGTGCAAAAACATTTGCAGAGCACGTCTGCCTGCATTGCACACTCCAACTTTTTTAAACTAAGCCATTATACTAGCAAACACTCAGTGTACCTAGTTGTATCCTATACGTGGCTATTGTACTTTTGTCTATTCACACTATTGTAAACATATTTGCAGCACGTCTGCCTGCCTTGTGTGAAGCCCCACAGGTGTCGTGTCGGTGTCGGTGCATTACCTTCAGGGACTCCACGTTGCTGGATCTCCGTCACTGGTAGGAAATCTTCTTGTTTGATCGTGACGCCACTCTCAGTATTGCGGTCAGTGGGGACCGCCACTGCAGGTTAGGGGACGCCTGGGGCTGATGGTGGGTGCAGTCGGATGTAGTAGCCTCCTGAGAGTGAGGCAAGCCCCAGGGCCCGGTGTAGGTTTGTAGTACTACAAGTCGCAGAATGACCACACAGGCAGAGTGTCTTTCAGGGTTTTTACTCACATTTGATGGCAGGGTGAGTAACCCGGGCGTAGCTGGGACGAACCAGGTGGGAACCAGGTATCCTTCAGGCTGACTTTATGAGGGTGACTACTGACTCGCCTTCCTTAGCCCTTGGTGGTTTGGGGTAACCCCGACTTTGAGTCCCTATGGGGGTCACCCAGGGAAGATGCTCCAAGCCTCTCTCCCCTTCTTGTTTCGCCGTGTTCTTGTTTCCTGGACCAGGCCACTCCAGCCTCTTGCCTCCTATGACCTATGGGCCCTAACTTGTGGTTACGTGGCTGCGGCTTTTGTAGTGTTGTGGTGTGGGCTTTAAGGGCCCCACACCGGCAGGTTTAGCAGAAGAAAGTTGAATCTATCCCCGCTTCGGGATCTGCCGCCCGGTTGGGCCTGGTGCTCTCTAGCAGTCTCCTTACTTCCCACTCCGTTGCACTCGCTAGCTGAAGCTGGCTTTCAGGCAGCACTCCTAGTTGACCGTTCTCCCCCGTCTGTAGCCACTGCGCGGACGCTGTCAGATTGCACAGCTCCAGGGATCTGCTCCTCACTTGAGCTCCCTGGACTCTACACTGAACTGGCTCACTGCTCCTCCTCTCCTGTTCTTGCCTACGCCACCTAGCAACCAGATTCTCTTACCACACCCCTTGAGAGGAGATGGAGGCTCTACCCCCTCCACTATTCCAGTGAAGGTGAAGGCTTGCCCCCTCCTGGGATCCCCAGGGGTCCTCTCATGGGTACATGTGTGAGACCTGGTCACTATGCGCCTGTGTTCCACACCCCAGTCAGCCTTCTGGATTACCTGTATTGTACTGTCCCCAGCATGGGTGCAGTACTCAGTGGTGCCTGACCAGGTCAGGGGCGCCACATTCCCCCTTAGTTATCACCAGCACGTCCTCGGGCTGCAAGACAACATTTTAAAATGCATAAAACATTAAAACATGTAAAACATTTTTAAAAGCACCAGGTACCATACATCACCACCCTCCACCCACAAGTCCGTTAACCCACCCAAAACCCTTTCACGTTGGCCGCGACTTCAGCCACTTCTGGCAGGATGTAGAGGCGGCTTTCATGGGCTGGTGGTTTCAGGGTATACCTGGCCTGGTGGATCCGCGCCTTCAGCCTCTTCTGGCAGGATGCAGAGGCGGCCTCCACAGTTGGTGCTGACCAGGTACCCTCTTTGTGGTGGAGAGCCAGGCCCCATAAACAGGCATGCTCTCTGGTCGCAGGTGAGCCAAGGCCCTATATACGGACGGGCTCCTCCTGGTTGCAGACGAGCCAAGCCCCTAAACAGGCTGACTCTGGTGGTGGTGGTGCCCTCTGGTGTAACTATTTACACTGCGAGAGTTTGTGGCTATAGCAAGTTCATAGCCTTAAAGTTTATTTCTCACAATAGTTTTTGTGGGCACATTACTTGAACTTGAGAACGTTGCAAAACAAACTTTTCAAACTGGTCAAAACAGTAACTTCTCTTCTTACTTTACTTTACTCCTCCATTTCACCAGGGCGTGGGCATGTAGGGCACCGGCACCTGTGACTTTCTTGCTCTCCGTCGTCGTCCGTGGTTGTTTCATCTGTAGGATCTTTGTCTATGGTTGTTTCATCTGTAGGATCTTTATCTTTCCGTTCTTGGTCTTCGTCTGTTTCTACATCTGGTTCTTTATCTCTGTCTTTTCTTTCTTGTCTTTCTTGTCTTTCTTGTCTTTCTTGTCTTTCTTGTCTTTCTTGTCTTTCTTGTCTTTCTTGTAGCATGGGATGGCTGTAAGGTTTGTTGGGACATAACGCTACGTCCAGGGCATACAATCCCCTTTCGCCTTGATGCATGGTGAACTGAACTGAGTCTCCCATCTTTAGATTTCTGCCAGGGTGTCCTCTAGGCAGATGAGCGCTTACATCTCTCCTGTTAACAAATATCCCCTCCTTGATGCCAGGGGCTACAATGAATCCATAACCACTTTTCAAGTTGAAATCTTCCACTACGCCATAACACAGGGGTCCTCTGGCCTGGGCTTTGGACCTTCTTAGGCACCTTTTCTCCTCCAGGTCTCTGACCGTGACCTCTCTCTGCTCTGGAGACTGTGGTGTTGGAGGATACTTTGTTCTGCTGCGCCGTGTCTTGCGGGCTGGGTTCATGTCTGCGGGCTCCCAGGTGAGGTCTTTGGGCCGATCTTCGTCAGCAGACGGGGTCAGGTCTTCCTCATCCCAGCGAGAATAGGGCAGCATCTCTGGCTCTGGGTATGGATCCACTGCTGGTGGCTCCGGAGTCAGCTCCTCAGCTTCCTGGCCTCCTCTCCCCCTTAGTTCTTCACTGCACTCTGGTTGTGGCAGTGCTGGGGATGGGCTTTCTTCAGCTGGTCTGGGCGGTGGACTCTCTGGTGCAGCTGCAGGGGTTGCCTGAATCTCCTTGGGGGTATACGGAGGGAGCAGGTACCGATCCACCATCTCTTGTGGGAACTGGGCCTCTAGGTCAGCCTTCAGCTTCCAGTATTCAGGGTCCTCTCCTATCAGGGTCTTCCTAGCAGGGACCTCTCTGGACTGGGGAGCGGTGTCTGCTCTGGCCTTGCAGGCCGGGGAAAATAGTGATGCAATCTCTTGGCGGGCCGCGCCCTGTATGGCGGCGGCCTGGTCTTGGCGGGCCGCGCCTGGCATGGCGGCGGCCTGGTCTTGGCGGGCCGCGCCTGGCATGGCGGCGGCCTGGTCTTGGCGGACCGGGTTTAGCAGGGTGGCAGCCTGGGTCAGCGTCACACCTGCAGCATGGATGAGCACTGCCGTGGTGGTCGGAGCCCTGCGGGACAGGCGGGGCATCGCTGCAGCGGCCTGGGCTTGGCGGGCCGCACCTAGCGTGGCTGCGGCCTCACTCAGCGTCGCCGCACCGGGCGCCTCCTCTGGGACCGCGGTCGTAGCAGCTAGGGTCGGGGCTCTTGTTCTAGCCGGGGCAACACCGGACTCACCCATCGGGGTCTGAATCGTCGTCGCCGCTCGATCCGGCAGGCTCCGCGCGGCTCTCTCCTCATAGGTCCGGACCGCTGCAGCCATCTCCAGGAGCTCCTTGCGTTCTTCCCTAAGCTGTCGCACAATCCCGGCCTCCAGCCGGTCACAGAAGAGGGCAAGCTCCCGGCACCACCAGGCAGCAGAGCCTGGTTCTGGGTATCCGCGTCTGGATTCCATTTCTGCTCTCCGCAGCAGCAGGTTTGTGGCTTCCCTTCTCTCCCGCCGTTTCTGGACGCTTCCGCTCTCATAGCCGGCAAGGTCAGAACTCCGCAGAGGATCTCTGGGTAGCCACACCTCTTCGTGGGCGGTAACTTCTTCCAGCGCGGGCTGCTGTGGTTTTTCAGCGCGCTTTTCATGGTGGCAATATGGCGGCGCTTCCAATTTTTCAAGCGGACCGCCTAGGCACATGGTCACCTGTCTGAACAGGTCTAGTCCTTATCCTGTTCGTGACGCCAGATGTGAAGCCCCACAGGTGTCGTGTCGGTGTCGGTGCATTACCTTCAGGGACTCCACGTTGCTGGATCTCCGTCACTGGTAGGAAATCTTCTTGTTTGATCGTGACGCCACTCTCAGTATTGCGGTCAGTGGGGACCGCCACTGCAGGTTAGGGGACGCCTGGGGCTGATGGTGGGTGCAGTCGGATGTAGTAGCCTCCTGAGAGTGAGGCAAGCCCCAGGGCCCGGTGTAGGTTTGTAGTACTACAAGTCGCAGAATGACCACACAGGCAGAGTGTCTTTCAGGGTTTTTACTCACATTTGATGGCAGGGTGAGTAACCCGGGCGTAGCTGGGACGAACCAGGTGGGAACCAGGTATCCTTCAGGCTGACTTTATGAGGGTGACTACTGACTCGCCTTCCTTAGCCCTTGGTGGTTTGGGGTAACCCCGACTTTGAGTCCCTATGGGGGTCACCCAGGGAAGATGCTCCAAGCCTCTCTCCCCTTCTTGTTTCGCCGTGTGCTTGTTTCCTGGACCAGGCCACTCCAGCCTCTTGCCTCCTATGACCTATGGGCCCTAACTTGTGGTTACGTGGCTGCGGCTTTTGTAGTGTTGTGGTGTGGGCTTTAAGGGCCCCACACCGGCAGGTTTAGCAGAAGAAAGTTGAATCTATCCCCGCTTCGGGATCTGCCGCCCGGTTGGGCCTGGTGCTCTCTAGCAGTCTCCTTACTTCCCACTCCGTTGCACTCGCTAGCTGAAGCTGGCTTTCAGGCAGCACTCCTAGTTGACCGTTCTCCCCCGTCTGTAGCCACTGCGCGGACGCTGTCAGATTGCACAGCTCCAGGGATCTGCTCCTCACTTGAGCTCCCTGGACTCTACACTGAACTGGCTCACTGCTCCTCCTCTCCTGTTCTTGCCTACGCCACCTAGCAACCAGATTCTCTTACCACACCCCTTGAGAGGAGATGGAGGCTCTACCCCCTCCACTATTCCAGTGAAGGTGAAGGCTTGCCCCCTCCTGGGATCCCCAGGGGTCCTCTCATGGGTACATGTGTGAGACCTGGTCACTATGCGCCTGTGTTCCACACCCCAGTCAGCCTTCTGGATTACCTGTATTGTACTGTCCCCAGCATGGGTGCAGTACTCAGTGGTGCCTGACCAGGTCAGGGGCGCCACACTTGCACACTCCAACTTTTTTAAACTCAGCCATTATACTAGCAAACACTCAGTGTACCTAGTGGCATCCTAAACGTGGCTATTGTACTTTTATCTATTCACACTACTGCAAATCTATGTGCAGCACGTCTGCCTGCATTGCACACTCCAACTTTTTTAAACTCAGCCATTATACTAGCAAACACTCAGTGTACCTAGTGGCATCCTAAACGTGGCTATTGTACTTTTGTCTATTCACACTACTGCAAATCTATGTGCAGCACCTGTGCAGGACACCCTCCTGCTCTGTTTTTAATAAGCTATAATGATAGCACAAAATACTGCCATTTTGTGGCATCATAGAACTGGCTGTTGTATTCCATTAGTGCCCCACTGGTGACAAGCTATTTCTAGCACCTCTACATCACACCCTCATGCACATTTTGCTACGCTAATGTTATAGCAAAATCATGGAATTCATTGCTGCATTTCATAATTCGGAGGGATAGAAAGTCAGGCTTCCTTTAGCTTTTCCTTCTGTTCATAGACAGCATCTCCAAGAGCAATTTCCCCTCCACGTCTAAGTGTGGAGAGGCAGCTAGTGCGCATGCGTGTGCCGATGTACCCCAGCTGCAGCATAATTACAGTGTTTCGCGTAGTGAGTATGCTCAGCCTGACTGTGCCATTCCTGACGCTAAGTCTTCATTTCGGGATACAGCGCATGCTCCCACACTAAGTGTGAAAAGCCTCTTTGCACAGGTGCTTGCATTCCGTGCCGGGTCTAAGTCCTGTTTTGTGCCTAGACACCATGCTAAAGCTGATAGTCTTTTTTCAGAGACTGTATTTCATGCTACTGAGCATGCTCAGGCACTTCCTGCATCAGAGACTAGGTCCGGTAATGAACTCTTTGGCCCTGGCCCTGATGTGGGGGTCCCATATAGACCACAGGGCATCAGGTGTCCTCCCAAATGGCTTGCAGAGGCCCACACCTATGACTTGTCACCGCATTATTGATGGTCAGACGATGACTGGTGAGGTGTTTGGGTCATGGCAGCCATGAGGTCATCATTGAAGTTGCGGTTCCAAATAGGACGCTAGTTATGCCACTCATGATGACGTGTCACTCTACTTTTGTCTCCAGGAGGTGCATTGTGGTTCACCCTGGTTTGGGGCGGACCCAGGTTATAAAAGGGGCTGGAGCCAACAAGGAGGTGCGCAGTCTTCTATTATGCTCCGAAAGAGCACACCTCCATGTGTTGAACCCATTGCGGCTTTAGGCCAGAGGTAGGCAGGGATAGGGTGTCGATGCAGGCCACCACCACAGTTGGTAACGCAGAACGGTTAAGACCAGCTCCTGTCCTACCAGTCCTGCTTGTGCAGCACAGTGGCATTAACAGGCCTGCTGCTGCTGATGCGCCTGCTGTCCACAGGTGTGCCCCTACGCACACGGTCAGCGTACTCAATGGCCCCTGTGTTGTTAACAGGGAGTTCCTGGGCTGGGTGGGCATGTGGACCCTGTGACGCTAACAGGGCTCCCAGTCTCCAGATCCGAATGGCGTCTAACTCGGTTCAGGCTACTATTAGTTTCATAGCCACACAGCTCTGTATCCTCCACCAAACCTTCCAGTTGCCAACGTCTCCTTTTCCAACTGGGAGCACGGTGGACACTGACTGCTGATGGGGATATATACCTTTCTCTTTCTTTTCTTATTAATTTTCATTATATAGCGGTCACAGATTATATACCACTTTATCCAAATCTGCCAGTCCCACTGTAACAGATGGTGTTTCTTCAGCAAATGTTACAGTTGCTTAACCACCAAATCCACGGACCAAAACTTTTTTCCCCTTTCCAACACACCTGTTCCCCTTTCCAACAGCATCTGTCCTTTTTCAACTCATTTTGGGATATGACCAAAAGTGCAACTGTGCAGGGACACCGAACTCAATGGCATCTCAGCACAGCAGCCATCCCTCGATCCCTCCGATGTGGACAAGTAAAAGACCATTTCCTCCTATCCATGACAAAGCGTTGAGATTCACTCTGTGCAGCACTGGTGTTTAGTGGAAAAGTAGATCTAAGATTACGTACCACATTCTGCAGATACTCCTGTATACGTGCGTCCATTTCTATGGCAGGAATTAGTTCGCCAAATTTTGTCTTGTACCGGGGATCTAACAGTGTGGCAACCCAGTATTCTGGATTACTTCAAATTCATACAATCCGAGGGTCATGTAGGTAGTGCAGCAAGAAGGCGCTCATGTGTCTTGTGCATCCAGGAGGACCAAGTCCTTGGTGTGTTGGTGGCAGAGAGGTGAGAATCGTGCCTCCTTCCTCTGCCCTCTCCCCACAACCTCGCACAACCGAAATGTGAGCAAGCTCTCACTCATCTGCTGAGTCTTCCATGCCCATCGCCAGTTCATCCTCCATTTCTTCATGGGCTCCTGCACTTTCATCAACACTTTTTGCTGATACTATGCGCCCTTGTTAATCCCTCTCCCTCACCATGAATGCCGCATAGGTGCCGCTGACCATCTGGACCTCGTAGATCTTGTTATCCCTTCCGCATATGACTCCTCCTGTACTTCCTCCCCTTCCTCTTGTCCCAACACCTGACTCCGAATAATAATTACAGTGTGCTCCATCATGTAGATGACCAGAATTGTCACGCTGAGAATGACATTGCCAGTGCTAAACATCTTCGTCGACATTTGTGAACTGTGTAGCAGGGTGCATAGGTCCTTGATCTGACACCACTCCAGCAGTGTGATCTGCACCACCTCTTGATCAAGTTATCCCAGGCTATATGTCATACCGTATTTCAGCAGGGCTCTGCGGTGCTGCCACACACGCTGCAACATTCCAATTCCTGCGTGTCGGAACATCGCATTTCCGGCGTTTAACTGCCAGACCCTAAGACTTCCGGAGTGATGAAAGTTGTTGAGCTGCTGTGTGCGCACGATGGAAGTGAGCACATAGCGAGCGTGCCCGCTGCACAAGGCCATGTAGGCCGGGATGGTGTTTTAAAAATTGCTGGAGAATTCGGTTCAACACGTGAGCCATACAAGGCACGTGTGTCACATTGCCCTGAGGATGGCCCGCAGCCAGGTTTGCATCATTGCCGCACACGGCTGTTAAGTCACCAACGGAGTCCGCTCCGTCAATTTGTACTGCGGTCGCCAGGTGACAACGTGTTCCTTTCATGAATAGTGCTGATGATGGGAGAGTAGTCGATGCCAGCGGTGCAGGTGGACGCAGGTTATGCTCACCCACTGGGCTGCATTACCTTGACAGATGCAGAATCTCTGGCTGAATGTAGCTGGTGGGTATCTCACAGATGAAATACCATCATTCAGCTACAACCAATGGGAAGACACCACACCCTTTTTTATGCCCATTCTGTCTGCAGACCACTGCCAGACATAGCTATGAACCTCTGGTTAATTTTACCCCCAGTTCAGTTTTATGATTTTGTGTGCTTGTTACCTGACTACTTTTCCTGCTTGCTGTTTATGTACCTTGTTGGCCGATCCGCATTTCACCTCTGCTTGTTTTCTGATTAAGTCATGGCCGTCCCATTCTGTTCCTGTTCCTCAATTAATGTTTTGACCCTGCCTGACTACTATTCTCTGGAATAGCGGTGTGACTCACATTTCCCATACATTTCAAAGTAAAACTTTGACCGCCTGATGGCATTGAGCTCTGCTGCCAGCATAGTAAGGAGGTGTGTGGTAGTCCTTGTGCGCAGTTGCAAGGAAGGGTGGCCTGACCACACAGGGTTTGCGCCAAGGTGGAGGACCCACACGAGGTTGAAGAGGCAGAAGCAGTGTATTAACTTCTACATACAGAAGAAGGATTGAAACAACTCGTGGGGACGGCAAGACTTGTACAGCAGACCCTTCTCCATCTCTCACCATAGTTTGCCAGTGCCCAGTCAGTGACATGTAATGACCCTGTCTATGCTTACTGGTCCAAGTATCTGTGTTGAAATGCACCCTGTCGCACACAGATTTTCTCAAGGAAGTGGTGATGTTGTGTGCGACATGCTGGTGTAGCGCGGGCATGCTTTTCTTGGAGAAGCAGTGGTGATTGGGCATCTGGTACTGGGGCACAGCGACAGACATAAGGTCTCTAAAATCCTGTGTGTCCACTAGGCGGAAAGGCAGCATTTCGGTAGCCAACAGCTTACAGAGGGATAGAGTCAACCACTTAGCTTTGTCATGGGTCGCAGGAAGTGGCCTTTTATTTGACCACATCTGAGGGACAGAGATCTGGCTGCTGTCTGTAGACGGTGTTGAGTAGGGTGTCCCTGGAAAAATGCAGGTTTGTGAGGAAAGTGCAGGCGGAGACATGATGTTGCCTTCATCTTGCCTTCAGATCTGTTCATCTTGTATCATTTTTAAAAAACACAGCAAGCAAGGGTTACTCCAAGCGGAGTCTCCCTTTTTTCCAAAAATTGGGCACACAGACACCCCATCAGTGGCAGCACTTGTGCCCTAGTTGCAAACAGGATGTTTTGATTTGCATCAAGCACATTCAAAAATACGCCATAATTAACCGTCCCCAGCATGACACCGGGGTAGGTAGATAAAGTCTTTGCTGAACCATGACTTGGTCATCTTGGCTCCTTTTAAAAACAATGTAAGCAAGGGTTACTCCAAGCGGAGCCTCCCTTTTTTCCAAAAATTGTGCCCCACACACACCCACCCATTCAGTGGCAGCAGTTGTGCCATAGTTGTACACTTCACAGCTAGATTTGCATCAAGCACATTCCAAATCCACAAGCATTTACTCTCCCCAGGATGACACAGGGGTTGTAAATTCCTTCGGGATCCATGACTTGTTAATTTTGATGAACGTCAGTCTGTCCACATTGTCACTGGACAGACGCGTGCGCTTATCTGTCAGCACACACTCAGCAGCACTGAAGACACGTTCAGAGACAACGCTGGCAGCTGGACACGACAAAATCTCCAAGGCGTAACTGGATAGCTCTGGCCATTTTTCTAGGTTTGAAGCCCAAAATGAGCAAGGCTCTATTTGCAAAGTCATGGCATCGATGTTCATTTGTAGATACTCCTGTATCATCCTCTCCAGCCGTTGACTATGTGTCAGACTTGTTGTCTCTGGTGGCCTTGCAAAGGAGGGTCTAAAAAAATTATGAAAAGATTCCATTAAATTGCTGTTACCAGCACCAGATACGGTCCTACTGGTACGTGTAGACTGTTGAAGATGACGAGACCGTCCCATGTTTGTCAAGTTACAACTGGGAGATTCACTCCCTGCACCTGCACGGTTGTTTGGTGGAAAAGCGGATCTAAGATCGAGTAACAGCTTCTGCTGATACTCCTGCATAAGTGCGTCCCTTTCTATGGCTGGAATTATGTCACAAAATTTGGACTTGTACCGGGGATCTAATAGTGTGGCAAGCCAGTAGTCATCATCACTTCTAATTTTGACAATACGAGGGTCATGTTGGAAGTAGTGCAACAAGAAGGCACTCATGTGTCTTGCGCAGCCATGCGGACCAAGTCCACGCTGTGTTTGTGGCATAGAGGTGCTAACCGTTCTTTCTTCCTCTGACATCTCCCCCCAACCTCTTTCAACTGAAATTTGACCAAGGTCCCCCTCATCTGCTGAGTCTTCCATGTCCATGGACAGTTCGTCATCCATATCTTCATGTCCTCCTGCACCTTCCTCAACATCTCGCCTGCTACCATGCGCCCTTGTTGATCCCTGTCCCCCATGGTCCCATGCCTGGCGCCTTGGTGATGATGAACGTCTGGACCTTGGTGATGTTGTTGTGTCTTGCGCATATGAATCCTCCTGTAGTTCCTCCCCTTCCTGTTGTCCCACCCCCTGACTCCGAATAGTGTTTAGCGTGTGCTCCAGCATGTAAATGACTGGAATCGTCATGCTGATAATGGCATTGTCAGCGCTAAACATATTCGTCGCCATGTCGAAACTGTGCAGAAGGGTGCATAGGTCCTTGATCTGAGACCACTCTAGCAGTGTAATCTGCCCCACCTCTGCATCTCATTGGCCTAGGCTATACGTCATGACATAATGCACCAGGGCTCGGTGGTGCTGTCTCTGTATCATGTGGAGAGTCGAATTCCAGCGTGTCGATACATCGCATTTCAGGTGATGAACCGGCAGGCTGAAAGACTTCTGGAGCAATGCAAGTCAAGTCAGCTGCGGCGTTTAAACAGCAGAAGTGAGCAGAGAGTGACCATGCCCTGTGCAGAAGCCCATCTAGGCCGTGATAGTGGGTTAAAATTGCTGGACAACAAGATTAAACACGTGAGCCACACAAGGCACGTGTGCCAGCTTGCCCAGGCGAAGGGCCGCACCCAGGTTTGCAGCATTGTCGCACACGGCCTTACCAGGCTGCAGGTTGAGTGGAGACAACCATTTATTAAACTCGGACCGCAGAGCTGACCACAACTCCTCAGCTGTGTGACTCTTATTCACAAGACATGTCAAGTTAAAGACCGCCTGATGCCGTTGCGCTCTGCTGCCAGCATAGTAATGAGGGTTGCGTGATTCCTTCTGCGCAGTGAGAACGCTGGTGGCCTGACCAGGCAGGCTTGGGGCGGAGGTGGAGGACCCAGATGAGGTGGAGGATGCAGAAGCAGTGGCGGAACTTGGACAGACAGAGGATTGACACACAAGTCGTGGGGACGGCAAGACTTGTGCAGCAGACCCTTCACCATCTATCACCATAGTTACCCAGTGGCCAGTCAGCGACATGTAACGTCCCTGTCCATGCTTACTGGTCCAAGTATCGGTGGTGAAATGCACCCGTTCACACACAGAGTTTCTCAAGGAAGCGGTGATGTTGTGTGCGACATGCTGGTGTAGCGCGGGCACACCTTTCTTAGAGAAGTAGTGGCGACTAGGCATCTGGTACTGGGGCACAGCGACAGACATAAGGTCTCTAAAATCCTGTGTGTCCACTAGGCGGAAAGGCAGCATTTCGGTAGCCAACAGCTTACAGAGGGATAGAGTCAACCTCTTAGCTTTGTCATGGGTCGCAGGAAGTGGCCTTTTATTTGACCACATCTGAGGGACAGAGATCTGGCTGCTGTGTGTAGACGGTGTTGAGTAGGGTGTCCCTGGAAAAATGCAGGTTTGTGAGTAAAGTGCAGGCGGAGACATGATGTTGCCTTCATCCAACGTTGGTGCTATCGATGTTTGAGAGAGCTGTACACAATCACTTGTTTCCCCTTCCAAACCAACTGACGACCTACCAAGCAAACTGCCTGTTGCGGTTACAGTGGTGGAAGTTGTGGGTGGAAAAACAGGTGTGACAGCTGTCCCCACAGTCCTAGAAGATGACGAGCGCGCGGATGCACTGGAAGGGGCAGGCGGTGGATGGTTGGCTCCGCTAGGCCGCATTGCAGCACGGTGAGCTTCCCACCAGGCCATATGATATTTATTCATGTGACGATTCATGGAAGAAGTTGTCAAACTGCTGAGGTTTTGACCTCTACTAAGATAACCATGCCAAATGTTACAGATCACATAATTTGGGCGATCTTTTTTTATGTCAAAAAAGGACCAGGCTAGGCAAGGCTTAGAGGCCATGCGACCTGTTGATCCACCCCGAATAATGCTCAGAGGCAGAGTGGTGGCTGAGGATGCAGTTGTAGACGTGCTACCAGTGCTCCGACTGTGTCCAGGAAGACGCAAGGTTACTTCGACGTCGGTTGCATCCTCCTCCACCGCCTCTGTTGACCTCCTCGAGTGTCTGACTGTGGGTTGACAGTAGGTGGGATCTAGAACTTCATCATCAATTGTTGTGTTTGCACTATCCTCCCCCTCAGACCGAGCCTCTTCTTGCCCTGACCGAATATTTAAGTTGTCATCCCAATCGGGTATCTGCGTCTCATCTTCATCAGTATGTTCCTCATTGTCTATAACCACAGTTGTTGGAAAGGCAGCATTTTGGTAGCCAACAGTTTGCAGATGATGAAAGTCAACCTCCAAGCCATGTCATGCCCTTCTAAAAGCATGTAAAACACAGCGAGGGGACTCCAACCACAGTCTCCCTCGTTTCCACTAACTGGGCCACACCCCCCCCACTTGACTGGCATCGGTTGAGCCCCCTTTTGAAAAAGAAAAAGATGCTTTGCATGAAGCACTCTCAAAAATACGCGTGCCTTTCCCGTCCCCTGGATGACCCAGGGTAAGAAAAGTCCTCTGAGAGCCATGACTTCTTCATCTTGGTTCTTTTTTCAAAAGCGAGGGGACTCCAACCACAGTCTCCCTCGTTTCCACTAACTGGGCCACACACACCCCACTTGACTGGCATCGGTTGAGCCCCCTTTTGAAAAAGAAAAAGATGCTTTGCATGAAGCACTCTCAAAAATACGCGTGCCTTTCCCGTCCCCTGGCTGACCCAGGGGAAGACAAGTCCTCTGAGAGCCATGATTTGTTCATTTTGGTTCTTTTAGAAACACAGCGAGGGGACTCCAACCACAGTCTCCCTCGTTTCCACTAACTGGGCCACACCCCCCCCACTTGACTGGCATCGGTTGAGCCCCCTTTTGAAAAAGAAAAAGATGCTTTGCATGAAGCACTCTCAAAAATACGCGTGCCTTTCCCGTCCCCTGGCTGACCCAGGGGAAGAAAAGTCCTCTGAGAGCCATGACTTGTTCATCTTGGTTCTTTTAGAGACACAGCGAGGGGACTCCAACCACAGTATCCCTCGTTTCCACTAACTGGGCCACACACACCCCACTTGACTGGCATCGGTTGAGCACCCTTTTGAAAAAGAAAAAGATGCTTTGCATGAAGCACTCTCAAAAATACGCGTGCCTTTCCCGTCCCCTGGCTGACCCAGGGGAAGACAAGTCTTCTGAGAGCCATGATTTGTTCATTTTGGTTCTTTTAGAAACACAGTGAGGGGACTCCAACCACAGTCTCCCTCGTTTCCACTAACTGGGCCACACACACCCCACTTGACTGGCATCGGTTGAGCCCCCTTTTGAAAAAGAAAAAGATGCTTTGCATGAAGCACTCTCAAAAATACGCGTGCCTTTCCCGTCCCCTGGATGACCCAGGGTAAGAAAAGTCCTCTGAGAGCCATGACTTCTTCATCTTGGTTCTTTTTTCAAAAGCGAGGGGACTCCAACCACAGTCTCCCTCGTTTCCACTAACTGGGCCACACACACCCCACTTGACTGGCATCGGTTGAGCCCCCTTTTGAAAAAGAAAAAGATGCTTTGCATGAAGCACTCTCAAAAATACGCGTGCCTTTCCCGTCCCCTGGCTGACCCAGGGGAAGACAAGTCCTCTGAGAGCCATGATTTGTTCATTTTGGTTCTTTTAGAAACACAGCGAGGGGACTCCAACCACAGTCTCCCTCGTTTCCACTAACTGGGCCACACCCCCCCCACTTGACTGGCATCGGTTGAGCCCCCTTTTGAAAAAGAAAAAGATGCTTTGCATGAAGCACTCTCAAAAATACGCGTGCCTTTCCCGTCCCCTGGCTGACCCAGGGGAAGAAAAGTCCTCTGAGAGCCATGACTTGTTCATCTTGGTTCTTTTAGAGACACAGCGAGGGGACTCCAACCACAGTCTCCCTCGTTTCCACTAACTGGGCCACACACACCCCACTTGACTGGCATCGGTTGAGCACCCTTTTGAAAAAGAAAAAGATGCTTTGCATGAAGCACTCTCAAAAATACGCGTGCCTTTCCCGTCCCCTGGCTGACCCAGGGGAAGACAAGTCCTCTGAGAGCCATGATTTGTTCATTTTGGTTCTTTTAGAAACACAGCGAGGGGACTCCAACCACAGTCTCCCTCGTTTCCACTAACTGGGCCACACCCCCCCCACTTGACTGGCATCAGTTGAGCCCCCTTTTGAAAAAGAAAAAGATACTTTGCATGAAGCACTCTCAAAAATACGCGTGCCTTTCCCGTCCCCTGGATGACCCAGGGTAAGAAAAGTCCTCTGAGAGCCATGACTTGTTCATCTTGGTTCTTTTTTCAAAAGCGAGGGGACTCCAACCACAGTCTCCCTCGTTTCCACTAACTGGGCCACACACACCCCACTTGACTGGCATCGGTTGAGCCCCCTTTTGAAAAAGAAAAAGATGCTTTGCATGAAGCACTCTCAAAAATACGCGTGCCTTTCCCGTCCCCTGGCTGACCCAGGGGAAGAAAAGTCCTCTGAGAGCCATGACTTGTTCATCTTGGTTCTTTTTTCAAAAGCGAGGGGACTCCAACCACAGTCTCCCTCGTTTCCACTATTTGGGCCACACACACCCCACTTGACTGGCATCAGTGTACCCCCATTTTCAAGATGAAAAAGATGCTTTGCATGAAGCACTATCAAAAATACGCGTGCCTTTCGCCGCCCCTGGATGACCCAGGGTAAGAAAAGTCCTCTGAGAGCCATGACTTGTTCATCTTGGTTCTTTTTTCAAAAGCAAGGGGACTCCAACCACAGTCTCCCTTGTTTCCACTAATTGGGCCACACACACCCCACTTGACTGGCATCACTTGATCCCCCTTTTCAAAATGAAAAAGATGCTTTGCATGAAGCACTCTCAAAAATACGCGTGCCGTTCCCGTCCACTGGATGACCCAGGGTAAGAAAAGTCCTCTGAGAGCCATGACTTGTTTATCTTGGTTCTTTTTTCAAAAGCGAGGGGACTCCAACCACAGTCTCCCTCGTTTCCACTAATTGGGCCACACACACCCCACTTGACTGGCATCACTTGATCCCCCTTTTCAAAATGATTCAGATGCTTTGCAGGAAGCACTCTCAAAAATACGCGTGCCTTTCCCGTCCCCTGGATGACCCAGGGGAAGAAAAGTCCTCTGAGAGCCATGTCCACATTGTCAGTGGACAGACACGTGTGCTTATCTGCCAGCAGACCCCCAGCAGCACTGAAGACAGGTTCCGAGAGAACGCTGGCTGCAGGACACGACAAGATCCCCAAGGCGTACGTGGCAAGCTCAGGCAATTTATCCAGATTGGAAGTCTAAAATGAGCAGGGCTCAAGTTGCACAATAATGGAATCGATGTTTCCTTGCATATACTCATATATCTGTGTGTCCTCCTCTTTTTCCTTGTCCAGCTGTTTTGTTTTCGCATGAGTATATGTCCTTGTCACTTTCCCATGTGTTTGAGTTGTTTGTCACCTTTTGGACACCTTTGAGGGTGTTTTCTAGGTGTTTTTCTGTGTTTGTGATTGCCTGCCATTGTTTCCTATGCAGTTCGAGTTCGGTTCGTCGAACGTTCGACGAGCCGAACTCGAACGGGACCTCCGTTCGGCGAACCGGCCTCGAGCCGAACCGGGACCGGTTCGCTCATCTCTAGTGGCAAGTTGTAGTTCTTATTGGCTCCATTTTAGCTTACATGCATTGTTTTAACTGTCCCAACCACCGGTCCAAATTTAGAAAAGATTCCATACGTGTCTCTTGATAAAAGTAATAATTTTTTTCCTACAAAGATAAAAGAATGATATCCTCAGATACATCCAGATATATTATTTGACTTTTTCCTACGCGTTTCAGATTGCGACTCATCTATGAATAATGAATAAAGAGTTGAGTCCGCAGTCTGAAAGGTGTAGGGGACTTGTATTTTATATCTGCATTAATCTGAGGATGTCATTCTTTTAACCTTTTTGGAATAAAATTATTTTATCTAGGAACACGGCTGGAAGATTTTCTTATTTTGATTTACGTGGTGCCATGTTGGGCGTGAGTATCTTTTTCCGTGCCACAGCACGGACCACAGCAACTGGCTTGAGCTTGTTTGTACCCAACCTGGCCCTGCAGCTAATTAGTGCCCACAGCTGTCAAGTCACTTGGGGTCAGGACTTTATTATTTTCGATCTGATAAAAACCATTGAAAACTGTCGAATTGGCAGCACTGGAGCAGAAGACAGCCTATGATATCCATCATTCCTTTCCTTTCTTTCCTTCCATTCCTTCCTTTCCTTCCATTCCTTCCTTTCCTCACTCCTTCCTTCCCTCCTTCCTTCCCTCCTTCCCTTCCTTCCCCTTCCTTTCTTCCTTCCTCTGTCCCTCCTTTTTTCCTTTCCCTGTCCCTCCTTCCTTCATTTCTCTGTCCCTCCTTCCTTCATTTCTCTGTCCCTCCTTCCTTCATTTCTCTGTCCCTCCTTCCTTTCTCTGTCCCTCCCTCCTTCCTTTCGCTGTCCTTCCTTCCTTTCGCCGTCCCTTCTTCCTTTCGCTGTCCCTTCTTCCTTCCTCCCTCCCTCCCCTCCCTTCCTCCCTTCTTTCCTCCCTTCCTTCCTTCCTCCCTTCCTTCCTTCCTTCCTTCCTCCCTTCCTTCCTTCCTCCCTCCCTTCCTTCCTTCCTTCCTTCCTACCTCCCTTCCTTCCTTCCTTCCTTCCTTCCTCCCTCCCTTCCTCCCTCCCTCCCTCCCTCTCTTCCTTCCTTCCTTCCTTCCTCCCTCCCTTCATTCCTTCCTTCCTCCCTTACTTACTTACTTCCTCCCTTCCTTCCTCCCTTCCTCCATCATTATGTTTTTTGGTGAATTGTCACACTCTCATTGAAGTATCAATGACAAAGAACTTATCTTAGTCTGGCCGTATACATTAGCCCCCTCATCCGCTACTCCCGTACACAGGAGTGTTCGTTCCCCTGAGTCTTCGTGTGTTCACTATAAGAAAGCCACCGACTGACGTGTTGGCCAGTGGCTTATCTCAAGGAGAACAATGTAATCGGCTGTCTGAAATCAGACATGTCCAATCGACATGTCTTACTCTTAACCGTCCGTCGGCTGGCGCCCCATATACACATTAGACCGTTGATATTGGTGGTTTTAGAAGACTTTAGTCTAATGTGTATCGGGGGCCTTTCGGTCCAAACTAATTTATCAAACTTTAGAATCCAGATCTTCAGTCTTTAGGATCTGTCCAAAGAACTAACCCCTTGTCTCTTTTCTTAACAGGAAGATGGGTGTGCTAATGTCCAAGAGACAGACCGTGGAGCAGGTACAGAAGGTCAGCATTGCCGTCTCCGCATTCAAGGATGGACTGAAGGACAAACCGCCCAGTAAAAGGAAATCTGAGGGTTGCATCAGGAAAGGGAGTAAAGCAGATGTGCTGGACCAAGTGTTGGAAGAAGACAAAGATGAGACTGAATCTAACCCGGGTTCTCCTTGTCAATCTCAACCTCGGCAGGAGAATCCAGCAAACCGGGCAGCTTGGGAAAGACTTAGGGATGGGAAAGGAGTTGAACCTCATGAGTTTGATAACTCCAAACGTTTCACCCCTCCAGCTTTTATCAGACCAACTCGTGCTCTGAATGATGATGAACTCCCGGAGATAACCCTGGACCAGAGAGAGGAGGTGAGAGACATTAATATTAGTAGAGCAAAATCAAATACTGGGTCAAACTTTTGAAATTGGAGAATGCTACATCTCTCCAAATCCCTTGTTGGTGAAGTACAATGAACCACTAATAACAACAATCAAAATTTTACAGATATTGTGACTGGAAACCATGTAGGATTACAGACTTTGTTTTATAGCATGTCAGGTCGATGTAGGCCACGTACACACATTGAGTATTTAGTGAGGGTTTTTTTACCTCAGCATTTGTAAGACAAAACCAAGAGTGGGACAATCAGAGGAAAATATAATAGAAACACGGGCAATACTTATAAACTTTTCAGCCACTCCTGTTTTTGGCTACAAATACTGAGGTAAAAACTCGCCAAATACTCAACGTGCACACGTGGCCTTACTATGATAGATTGATCAGTTCTTCCAGCCACTAGGACATCACTGCCGTCCTGTCCACAATATGAGCACTCGTACATAGTCACCGCTTGGTCTCATTCTCTGGATCACACAGGTCCCAGCAGTTGAGCCCTCACAGGTCACCTTGTTCTGCAAGCTACTGTGTTTCCCCTAAAATAAGACACTATCTTATATTATTTTTTTTCCCTGAAAAATGTGCTAGGGCTTATATTCAGGGTAGGGCTTATTTTTGGCAAAACATGGGTTGGGGGAAAGCCTACCCCCCAAAAAATGCAGACCCCCCTACCCTCAGAAGAACCCAGGCACCTGCATTCCTCCCAGGTCCTCAGCATGCGCTCCCTGCAGGTCTTTGTTTTCTCCACAGCGGTCCTCCCTTGCTTCTGGATGGTTGCCACTCACACACACCCATCACAGACACATCAGACACACATACTCGTCAGGCACACACACACACAAGCATACAGATCCAGTGATACCGCACTGCTTTCTGCAGACAGGGGGACCTGGTATGTTGTGAACGTGAGGTCCTGTGGTGGAGTGCATGGAGGACCTGCCGTGGAACACATCGTTGCATTCCACCGTAGGTCTTCGTGTTCCACTGCGTCCCAGGTCACCGGAGCAGTACGATATCATTGGATGCATGTACAGTATGTGTGTATGGTGTGAGTGTTCCACCGCAGGTCCTCGATGGGTTCCACTGCAGGTTCTCGTGTTCCACAGCGTCTCAGTCTTGTCAGTTTGATTGCGCGGTCTGTCTTCTCTGTTTTGGGGGTGTCTGCTTTCTATTAGGAAGTTTCCTGTTGTATTCTTTTAACTTTTTCAGCTGAATGGACACTTCATTATTGAACCGCAACTAGGGCTTATTTTCCGGGTAGGGCTTATATTTAAGCCTTACTCTAAAGTTCCTATTAGTGCTTATGTTCATATAACTGACAGAAAAGTGAATTTGCTCCCGTCAGTATTATTACCATGTTACTGTTATCTGTAACCTTCACTATATAATTGTTTAACTCAATCCACATTGCCTTCTATACTTAGATGTAAAAGGATTGGAAGTAGAGGCCTTTTACCAGGTCTGTCCTTATCGATGATGGTTTCCAATGCTTTACTTTATTTTAGTAGTCCATACACTGTACAGCCATATCAGACACTGCCTAATTAACAGTGCTATAAAGTGCCTATTGGCCAGATATTATTTTCATACAATTGGATAAATAATAACGCTATATAGTGCTGTCACCATCATAGACAACACATCTAATTTAGGGTGGCTTTACATGCTGCCATATCCGGCCCGATATCGCTAGCATGAGACCCGCCCCCATCGTTTGTGCGCGACGGGCATATCGCTGCCCGTCGCGCACAAAATCGCGCACCCCCGTCACACATACTTACCTGTCCTTCGACGTCGCTGTGGCCGGCAAACCGCCTCCTTTCTAAGGGGGCGGTCCGTTCGGCGTCACAGTGACATCACTAAGCGGCCACCCAATGTAAGCGGAGGGGCGGAGATGAGCGGGACGTAACATCCCGCCCATCTCCTTCCTTCCGCATTGTGGCCGGAGGCAGGTAAGGAGATGATCCTCGTTCCTGCGGCGTCACACGTAGCGATGTGTGCTGCCGCAGGGTCGAGGATCAACTTCGCCTCAGCGACAGCAGCGATAACTGGCAGCGGACCCCCATGTCAACGAGGAGCGATTTTGGACGTTTTTGCAATGATCCAAAATCGCTCCTAGGAGTCACACGCTACGACATCGCTACAGCGGCCGGATGTGCGTCACAAAAACCGTGACCCCAACGAGATCGCTGTAGCGAAATCGTAGCGTGTAAAGCCCGCTTTACTGTACAGAGCCTAAGTAGCATTGCCACATAATACCTTCATGCAGTGCTCAAATAGTACCAGTATACAGTTATAGCCATATTTTGACTTCGTTAATACAACTGAAATTTCCATATTATATATATACTGTGTGCAGAATTATTAGACAAGTTGTACTTTAGAGGATTTTTTTTATTATTGATCAACAACTATGTTCTCAATCAACCCAAAAGACTCATAAATATCAAAGCTTAATATTTTTGGAAGTTGGAGTGTTTTTTTTTTTAGATTTGGCTATCTTAGGAGGATATCTATTTGTGCAGGTAACTATTACTGTGCAGAATTATTAGGCAACTTAATAAAAACCAAATATATTCCCATCTCACTTATTTTCATCAGGTAAACTAATATAACTGCACAAAATTTAGAAATAGACATTTCTGAAATGCAAAAATAAAACCCAAAAAATTAGTGACCAATATAGCCACCTTTCTTTATGTTGACACTCAGCAGCCGACCATCTATAGATTCTGTCAGTTGCTTGATCTGTTTACAATCAACATTGCGTGCAGCAGCCACCACAGCCTCCAGACACTGTTCTGAGAGGTGTACTGTTTTCCTCCCTCTCACAGGTTCTCTATGGGGTTCAGATCAGATGAACAAGGTGGCCATGTCATTATTTTTTCATCTTTTAGACCTTTACTGGCCAGCCACGCTGTGGAGTAGTTGGATGCATGTGATGAAGCATTGTCCTGCATGAAAATCATGTTTTTCTTGAACGATACCGACCTCTTCCTGCACCACTGCTTGAAGAAGTTGTCTTCTGGAACTGGTAGTAGGTCTGGGAGTTGAGCTTCACTCCATCCTCAATACGAAAAGGTCCCACAAGCTCATCTTTGATGATACCAGCCCATACCAGTACCCCACCTCCACCTTGCTGCCGTCGGAGTGGAGCTCTCTGCTCTTTACTGATCCAGCCTCTGGCCCATCCATCTGGCCCATCAAGAGTCACTCATTTCATCAGTCCATAAAACCTTTGCAAAATCAGTCTTAAGATATTTCTTGGCCCAGTCTTGACGTTTTATCTTATATTTCTGGTTCAAAGGTGGTCATTTTTCAGCCTTCCTTCCCTTGGCCATGGGCCTGAGTATAGCACACCTTGTGATTTTTGTACTCCAGTAACGCTGCAGCTCTGAAATATGGCAAAACTGGCCTCAATTCATGGGCAGTTATTTTGCGCCTTTTTTACCCAACACGCTTCTTGCGACCCTGTGGGCTATTTGCCATGAAACACTTGATTGTTCAGTGATCACGCTTCAAAAGTTTGGCAATTTCAAGACTGCTGCATCCCTCTGCAAGACATCTCACAATTTTGGACTTTCAGAGCCCATCAAATCTCTCTTCTGACCCATTTTGCTAAAGGAAAGGAAGTTGCCTAATAATTAAGCACACCTTATATAGGGAGTTGATGTCATTACACCGCACCCCTCCTCATTACAGAGATGCACATCACCTGATTTACTTAATTGGTAGTTGACTCTCAAGCCTATACAGCTTGGAGTAGGACAACATGTATAAAAAGTATCATGTGATCAAAATACTCATTTGCCTAATAATTCTGCACACAGTGTATATAAAGAAATAGAGGGAACACTAAAATACCATTCTGTTGTTTAAGTGTTCCCTTAATTTTTTGAGCAGTATATATATATGTATATATCTAATATATAAAGCCGAGAGTGTGTGTGTATTCCGCTAAAGGAATCTGTACCGTTGCATTTACAATCACAAAATTATGCACAGACGCCTCATGTGACTCAGGGAACGTCGTAGACTATGTTTTGACAGGAAAATTTAACCCCGCGCTTTACAGTTACTCTCTAAAAAACATGCCTCCATTAAAGTAAATGGAGCTTGGAACTACTGGTTTTAATAACAGCTGTGATTGGTTGCTATAGGAACAAAAGACATTGTTAGTATAAGAAGGTTATGTGTGAGGTAATAAGATATCGGTGGGGAGATGAATAGAGACAGACAGAGACAGACAGGGAAAGAGACAGACAGACAGGGAAAGAGACAGACCTGGAAAAGAGACAGACCTGCAAAGAGACAGTTGGAGCAAGAGACAGACTGGGCAAGAGACAGACATACAGACACAGACATAGAGACAGACACAGAGACAGACAGACACAGAGATAGAGACAGACTGATACAAAGACAGACAGAGAGCTAGAAACATAGACACAGACAGACAGAAACATAGACACAGACAGACAGAGACATAGACACAGACAGACAGAGACATAGACACAGACAGACAGAGACATAGACACAGACAGACAGAGACATAGACACAGACAGACAGAGACATAGACACAGACAGACAAGGAAAGAGACTGACAGAGAGACAGACACAGAGACTGGGAGAGAGACAGTTACTATCCCGGGCAATGCCCGGGTACTACAGCTAGTATATAGATACAGTCATATGAAAAAGTTTGGGCACCCCTATTAATGTTAACCTTTTTTCTTTATAACAATTTGGGTTTTTGCAACAGCTATTTCAGTTTCATATATCTAATAACTGATGGACTGAGTAATATTTCTGGATTGAAATGAGGTTTATTGTACGAACAGAAAATGTGCAATCCGCATTTAAACAAAATTTGACCGGTGCAAAAGTATGGGCACCCTTATCAATTTCTTGATTTGAACACTCCTAACTACTTTTTACTGACTTACTAAAGCACTAAATTGGTTTTATAACCTCATTGAGCTTTGAACTTCATAGGCAGGTGTATCCAATCATGAGAAAAGGTATTTAAGGTGGCTACTTGCAAGTTGTTCTATTTGAATCTCCTATGAAGAGTGGCATCATGGGATCCTCAAAACAACTCTCAAATGATCTGAAAACAAAGATTATTCAACATAGTTGTTCAGGGGAAGGATACAAAAAGTTGTCTCAGAGATTTAAACTGTCAGTTTCCACTGTGAGGAACATAGTAAGGAAATGGAAGAACACAGGTACAGTTCTTGTTAAGCCCAGAAGTGGCAGGCCAAGAAAAATATCATAAAGGCAGAGAAGAAGAATGGTGAGAACAGTCAAGGACAATCCACAGACCACCTCCAAAGACCTGCAGCATCATCTTGCTGCAGATGGTGTCACTGCGCATCGGTCAACAATACAGCGCACGTTGCACAAGGAGAAGCTGTATGGGAGAGTGATGCGAAAGAAGCCGTTTCTGCAAGCACGCCACAAACAGAGTCGCCTGAGGTATGCAAAAGCACATTTGGACAAGCCAGTTACATTTTGGAAGAAGTTCCTGTGGACTGATGAAACAAAGATTGAGTTGTTTGGTCATACAAAAAGGCGTTATGCATGGAGGCAAAAAAAAACACGGCATTCCAAGAAAAGCACTCGCTACCCACAGTAAAATTTGGTGGAGGTTCCATCATGCTTTGGGTCTGTGTGGCCAATGCCGGCACCGGGAATCTTGTTAAAGTTGAGGGTCGCATGGATTCAACTCAGTATCAGCAGATTCTTGACAATAATGTGCAAGAATCAGTGACGAAGTTGAAGTTACGCAGGGGATGGATATTTCAGCAAGACAATGATCCAAAACACCGCTCCAAATCTACTCAGGCATTCATGCAGAGGAACAATTACAATGTTCTCGAATGGCCATCCCAGTCCCCAAACCTGAATATCATTGAACATCTGTGGGATGATTTGAAGCGGCTGTCCATGCTCGGCGACCATCAAACTTAACTGAACTGGAATTGTTTTGTAAATAGGAATGGTCAAATATACCTTCATCCAGGATCCAGGAACTCATTAAAAGCTACAGGAAGCGACTAGAGGCTGTGATTTTTGCAAAAGGAGGATCTACAAAATATTAATGTCACTTTTATGTTGAGGTGCCCATACTTTTGCACCGGTCAAATTTTGTTTAAATGCAGATTACACATTTTCTGTTAGTACAATAAACATCATTTCAATCCAGAAATATTACTCAGTCCATCAGTTATTAGATATATGAAACTGAAATAGCTGTTGCAAAAACCCAAATTGTTATAAAGAAAAAAGGTTAACATTAATAGGGGTGCTCAAACTTTTTCATATGACTGTATATATACAGTATATATACATACTCATACACACATGCAGAAAATATAGAAAGCTTGCAATTCTTACACCTGCTACTAGGGCTATTCTAAATTTACTCTTTTCATGAATTTCACATGTACTTTAGCAGCGATCGACTGGCTCAGACCCTACAGTTTGCATTGAAGCATCTAATGAGTGTGTGCAAAGGTCTTTGAGAAGTGAGGGGATCTGGGATATCACTAGCACAAACCGATGAGCCACCATACACTGCTAACCTATGAGCCATCACACAGTGCTAACAACTGAGCTTCAGTACAGTGCTAACCACTGAGCCATCATACAGTGCTAACCACTGAGCCACCGTGCTGCCCGCAGTATGAGAGGTTGTTGATATCTATCGCACCCTGGGAAGTAATTCAGTTTTTATAATTCATTGTTTGGATGATAACTTAGAGCCCAGAATTCAGCACATGTACATCGCAGCATGCTGTCTTTCCAAATACATTATCCAGAGCCCAGCACTTAGCTGCCGGAGACTGCTGGGATCAATACCATAACAATTTGTATCAGTATTTCAAGGATCAATACTTCACCTCAACTCAGTAGAGCTGGCAGCGCTAGAAATTTCATTTGATTACTTAAAAGGCCAGGGTTGAGGACCTGTAACCCTTTCTTCACTGAAAGTCCAATATAGATATATTGATATAAGTAGGCCTTATACTGAAAATCAAATTGGGGCTCCATCCATGCACTAAAACTTACCAGTGGCTCCCATTAATGTTGGTAAGCCAATATGCTCGTCCAGCCTTAGAAATGTCAGCAGCAATAGGATTAAAGGGAATCTGTCAGCATTTTTTTCCCATGTAATCTGAGATCAGCGTACTGTAGGTAGACCCTGATTCTAGGGATGTGTCACTTATGAGGCTGGGTGCTGAAGTTTCTGTATAATCAATGTTTTATCAGCAGGAGATTATCATTAAAGTAAAAGGTCTCATATGCACATCATTCAGGCAAACTTCCACCCCATCACTACTTAGCAGTTTGCCGACAATGTATAGTGTATTCAGGAGGCTGCCAATTAGTGGTGTTGGCGGTGTTATGCACAGATCAGCATTCAGAGATCTGCAGCAGAGAAAACAGGGAGTCCAATAAATGATTCATTGGTGCAATCAGGATCACTGGCCCTACATCATGCTGCTCTCGGATTACATAGTAGAAACCTGCTAACATATTCCCTTTAGTAAGAGTATGGGATTATTTCTGACCAGAGAGCACCTTAAATGTCCCTCGTGTTGCTTGGTGGCATCGACGCCCATGATTGTATTGATCTATATTATTGAGAAGGTATAATCCATTTTTTAATTTCCAGATCACCAATGATGAGATGTGTGAGATCTGCGAGGTGTGGACCGCAGAGAGCCTCTACCCGTGCAGAATCTGCCCCCGGGTTTTCCATGATGGCTGCCTTCACCGTATGGGATACCTGCGCAACGACAATGCCCTGGAAGTGACAGAAATGGCCCATACGGAGACCGGCTGGAGCTGTTATTACTGTGTAAGTATGCCAACATAATTCTGCCAGTGGTTATCATGGCTAACATGGTCATTGTTCTATACAATCTCCTCTATCCGGAATGTCTCTCTCCACAGGCTTCTTATTTTCTTATTAGTTGTCAAGGGTTAAGAATACGTGTTACAAACCATCGTCGCAGATGCCGGAGACGGCCGGCTGTGGTTTCTGATCTGCCTGGGCGCCAGCCTCGGATCCTGGCAGTGCCAAGGGTAGTTCAGCTTGCTGCTCTTGCTTCCACGTCTAAGTGTGGAGTTTTGGCAACTGAGCATGTGCGGCCTGAATTACCTTTGCCAGAGACTTAAGGGTGCTTTACACGCTGCGACATCGCTAACGATATATCATCGGGGTCACGTCGTTAGTGACGCACATCCAGCGCCGTTAGCGACATCGCAGCGTGTGACACCAAGGAGCGATTATCAACGATCGCGAAAGCGTCAGAAATCGTTGATTGTTGACACGTCGCTCCTTTTCATAATATCGTTGGTGGTGCATGCCGCTGGTTGTTCATCGTACCTGCGGCATCACACATCGCTATGTGTGACACCGCAGGAACGACGAACATCTCCTAACCTGCGTCCACCGGCAATGAGGAAGGAAGGAGGTGGGCGGGATATTCCACCCGCTCATCTCCGCCCCTCCTCTGCTATTGGGCGGCCGCTTAGTGACGCCGAACGCACCTCCCCCTTGAAGGAGGGATTGTTCGGCGGTCACAGCGACGTCGCTGACAAGGTATGTGCGTGTGACACTGCTGTAGCGATAATGTTCGCTACGGCAGCGATCACCAAATGTCGCACGAACGACGGGGGCGGGTGCTATTACGCATGACATTGTTAGCTATCGCTAGCGATGTCGCAGTGTGTACAGCACCCTTTAGTCTGAAAAGGACTTCACTGAGCATGTCCATGACGTGGCGGGTCCTGACTGGTCTGAGCATGTCCGTGATGTAGCGGGTTCTGATTGGCTCTCTTACGTCAGCTGCCCTGCTGACGTGTCAGTTGTGTCGCAGCTGGACGGTCGCCTTCAGGACTATTGGACGTGGTCATCTGACAATAACTGACGCCCTCATTTGGAGCAGTTCTGTGAGTGTTTGGGGCGGAGCTAATGTTATTTAAGGATCCCACCGGTGACATGGGTGCACACTTATCAAATGACATTACCCCATGTGTTTGGATGTCTGACTGAACGCCATTACCATGACCTGGCTCTGCAAGAGGAAGCTCCACACCCTTGAGAGGTCAGCTAGGCAGGTACTGCTTGTTATCGTGACCTGGTCCTGTGAAAGGGTTACTCCACACTTTAGGTGGGCCACTTAGGGGGGCTTTTACGCGTTGCGACATCGCTTCCGATTTATCGTCGGGGTCACATCGTTAGTGACGCACATCCGGCACCGGTAGCGACATCGCAACGTGTAAATTTTAGGTGCGACGATAAACGATCGCAAAAGCGTCGAAAATCGGTGATCTGTGTAGCGTCGTTCATTTTCATAATGTCTGGTTGACCGCAGGTACAATGTTGTTTGTTGTTCCTGCAGCTCCACACATTGCTGTGTGTAAACCCGCAGGAGTGACAAACATCTCCTTACCTGCGTCCCGACGGCAATGCGGAAGGGAGACGTTGGGTGGGATGTTATGTTCCGCTCATTTCCGCCCCTCCGCTTCTATTGGCCGGCTGATTAGTGACGTTGCGGTGACGTCGCTGTGACGCCGAACGCACCTCCCCCTTGATGGAGGGATAGTTTGGCAGTCACAGCGATGTCGCCGAGTAGGTATGTGCATGTGAAGCTGCCGTAGCGATAATGTTCACTACGGCAGCAATCACCACATATTGCATGTGCGACGGGGGCGGGTGCTATCGCGCTGGACATCGCTAGCAATTGCTAGCGATGTCGCAACGTTTTAAAGCCCGTCTTAGGCAGGTACCCACTGAATATGAAGAGTCGGCGCCGGACAACGGAGACGCCCATTATATATGCCCATGTTAGAATGCTGTATATAAGCGCCCGGTGATGGTGGCCGCGGCTTATAGGCCGAAAAAGACGTGACAGGTTCCCTTTAAGTGATTGAGGCTGAGGTGCAGTACCACACACGACCTGAGGACAGGGGTGTCACTGTTTGAAAGAAAACAGCCAGGTTTTTCTTATTGATCAGTCAAGAGAAGCAAAATTAATATGTACAGGCTTTGGAGGGTGCACTTTGACAATTATGTCACTTAAAGGATATCTGTCACCATAACAAAAGTGTCCAGTTTTTGTTTTCATTGTTTTCACACTCATCCCTGAAGTATTTTACTTTTTTCTTTTTTTAAATCTACCTTGTGGTTCTAGAGATATGGGTCTTTTTATTTAGTGAACATTTTTAGGGCATTTACAAGGGGGGTAACTTGCAAGGTCATTGTGCAAAGCAGTGTAAAGACACGCCTCCAAATAATCCTGTAAGACACACCCCTTTTGAGAAAGACCATATATATGGGACTAAATTAAAAGACCCGTATGTTTGGAACCGTATGGCGGATATTAAAAAAGAAAAATAGTCAGGGGAACAAGGAGAATAAAATGTGAACAAAATATTTTGAATATGTTTTCAGGAATGAAGGGGTCAATTCTTGGGAATCTGCTGGAGTTCTGAGATCTATAATAACCAGGTAGTGAGCCAAGATGATGATAAACTCATATCTGGGGAAGGCGATAGCTGTAATGGTGTCACGCTAGGTATGGGGAAGTACCATGCGTACGGCAGCAGGGAAGAGAAATCCTGTGTCTAGGGAAGAGGGAGAGGGTGACCCCTGATCAAACCTTCCGCTGGCCCCTGACCATCCTAGATAGGTTTTGCACCTATGCGTTGAACAGGATACCTGACCCTGGCTGACCCTGAAATTGGCCCTAGGTAGGGAATGGATGGGATGAGCGTTTAAAGGGTACTTTACACGCTGCGATATCGGTACCGATATCGCTAGCGAGTGTACCCTCCCCTGTCGGTTGTGCGTCACAGGCAAATCGCTGCCCGTGGCGCACAACATCGCTTCATCGGTTCATGCGGCGTCACAGTGACGTCACACGGCAGCCGTCCAATAGCAGATGAGGGGCGGAGATGAGCGGCCGTAACATGCCGGCCACCTCCTTCCTTCCTCATTGCCGGTGGACGCAGGTAAGAAGATGTTCGTCGCTCCTGTGGTATCACACATAGCAATGTGTGATGCCGCAGGAACAAGGAACAACATCGCTATTGACCAGACAACGATTTTTGGTAAATAAACGACCTCTCACAAACAAACGATTTTTGCCTCTTTTGCGATCGTTTAAGGTCGCTCCAGCCTGTCACACGCTGCAATGTCGCTAACAACGCCGGATGTGCGTCACAAACACCGTGACCCCGACGATATATCGTTAGCGATGTCGCAGCGTGTAAATGACCCTTAAGTCAACTACATCGAAGACACAGAGAGCACACACAGGAGAAAGCCCATGAACAACTTATCTCCAGGATAACTCAGGGAGAGGTACAGCAATGTTTTTTCAGATGGATACAAGCTGACTGCTTGCACTCAAATCCTATATAGGTTTTTAACTCTATCACCAGCAAAGACCAAGAGGGAATGAGAGTATTTTTATGGTCACCAAGGGAAGTGTTGATAATTAACAGCCGAAAGATGAGGCAGGATCCTAAAGGGAAAGGGATTAACCCCAAGCAGAGAATATGAAAATGTCAGGGAGCAGTTTGCATAGGCAAACGCTGTGACATTCTACAGCCGGACACCACAGGACTGTTTGTCAAGCATCACACACCTGTGACAAATGGAGAGTTAGCTGCCCTAAATTAATTAATTTGTTGAGTAGTTGACTGAATGGAAATGTAGAAAGAGTGATCAGTTGTGAGAATAGCATCAGAAATAGTGGGGACCAAACTCCCATTACCATGCTGTAAGTGTGTTGTATGGTCCCTGTGGCTCTAATACTGACCCAATAGAAGAGCAATACCAGCACCTAATGTGAATGTCACGTCCGGGTTACCGGATGAAGTGGAAGTAGGTCCATTGGACCAAGGTACTGTTCATTGACCCGGGGGAGCGGACCTATGCGGCCACAGAGTCTTCACTACTGCCACCGGAGGTTGCAACAGGTACACACGCTGGTAAGTGTTTGCCCGGAGGCAGCCCTGGGGGATCTCAATACCTCAGCAGCTGGTGCCACAGGAAGTGGGTCTAGAACTGGGACAGATATAGACAGAGTCAGGTGTGGTCCAGGACTGGCTGGTGCAGGTGGTAGCAGGCTGGTGGAAGGTGTTCACAGGAGTGGGGGTAGATGGATGCACTCAGACTGGAACACAGGCACTATAGGCAGAAAAAGTAGCAGAGTCAACACAAATACTGAGTGCGGAACAGCACGGAGGGACCAGAGCTACCTAGAGTCCTGGAAGGGTTTTTGGGAGTAAGAGGAGATTTTTTTTGCTGGTAGTGCAGCAGTGGGGTGAGTGTCCTTTACCTGTCCACTCACTAGCCAGGACTAATGTAGGGTCACTCAGTGCTTCAGGTTTCTGCTACAGGGGCACGTTGAACAGGCACCTCCCAATGGGAGAGGATGCCCTAAGTACCCAGTACCTTCAAAAGGTCAAAGGAGGAACATCCGGGTCGGGTGGTGCTGGCTCTTGAAGAATAGGGAAGACCATGCCCTAGTGCACATGTGTGAGCCCCAGGACCCAGACGCCAGACTAGAAAGTACAGAGGCGGAGACTGGAGCGGGCTGTTGGCGCTTCAGCGCAGGGAACAGCAGGTATGCCAGCAGGATTACCGGGGAGACCTGGGCCTGCGGACCTGGGAATGTGACACGGGAGCTGAAGCGATGAGCCGAATGAGACGTCGAGCTCCCGAGCAGGGAGTGCTAATGGCGTGACAGTGAACTGCAACCACCATGCGCTGTGCCTTCTTTGTAACCATCCTGTGAGTGGGAAATATAAGTTTTTCGACTGGAACAATTTTGGTCTGTGAATGTTTCATACAATGTGGACGAATCAATCACTCTCCTAATATATTCTGGGATGCAAGGTTAGTTGAGAAATAGGAAGGCAGAGCTAAGAAGAACCAAGAAGAATTGTGAGTGCTGCTCTGGATGTGACTATTACTTAGACATTTTGCATAACCTGAAAATTGATCTTTGTTACTTGACCCCCTATACGGACTGGTGAATGGCCGATGTCGGTGGAGAAGTGGCTGCTCAGGTCACTCCACTGATTGAACTTTCATAGTCTCAACTGAGGGGTACGCTGGAGTGTGGGTCAGGGACTCAAGTTTTCGAGGGCTGGTCCACTTCGTGGCATATCCTGTGAAAAATAAGAACACCTACATTATTTATAAACTATTCATTATTAAAGATCAATTATTATAATGGATGACTGGCGTTTTTAAGTCTAAGTAACTGCAGGGAAAAAAAACACAAAGAAAAAAATATCAATAAAGTCTAATACATAAAAGCAACAACTATTCGCTTCACAAACTGCCAATAAGAAAGGCTTAACTACAAAGCCGCCCATTGATCACCTGCTTGAGATGCCGAGATCCAGGCCGTTTCCTTTCAAGCCTTATAATAAGACGTCGTATGTTCTCTGCCTATTTTTATATTCATCCAAAGCATCTGACAAGATGAGAGAGAATAGACGGAGAGCGAGACCAGCTGGGATTCCTCCCAGGGAAGCGCCGCTCATCTAGGGCAATGGAGGGTAATGTGCGGAGAGACAGCGAAATAAAACCGCTCTGCAGGTCACCGAATGGAAGAGCCGAGGTCTTCACAAAAAAAAAACATTCATTAAAGTTTACCAGCAGGAGACAATTCTGTTACACGGGTGACACCGGAGACTGTCAAATTAAAGCAAATGAAATGAGACAATGTGGAATTTCACTCGCTACGGTATGATAATGGGAAAGTAATGGATGTATTACATAAAGGGCTCTATAGTGTAACATATAAAGTACATGAAGCTACCGCCTCCTACATATGCACCACTACCCTTCCGCTTGTGCGGACATTAGATCCTTCTCACCTGAACTGATGTCCAGAAATAGATGCACACAACCATTATTCTAGCCAGATAGGATGTAGATAGAGCTGTGGATGGGGATTTTGGGGCCACACCACGGGACATGGGTACAAAGTCTGGTATTTTACTGTAGGGCGAAGCAAAGCTTAATTTTGCCAAGTTGTATCTCTAATAGATTGTTACCAATGTTTGAATTCTTCTCCAAGCAGGACTGGTAAAGGACCTAGTTGTCACAATGTGATAGTAGGATAGCGAGGGACAGTGGGTTCCTATACTTTCCCTTATGCTAGGGGACCCTAAGCTATCCCTAACCTCAGGGTTACCCCTAATGGTGGAGATTCCTGAGTCTCGTGCCTAGCTGTTCTGATCAGAGCTAATCTGTTTCCCCCAGGGAAGAAAGGAGTAGGAGTGTGATAGCAAGACAGACAGGGAAAAACCAAAACTCAGTCATACTGCAAACTCAGAGTAACAAATAGTAAGGCTATGTCCGCATGCTGAATCTTTTTCTGACCTCAAAGATGCAGTGTTTTTGGCCCCAAAAAAACACACAAAAACACACCCACAGCAAAAACGCATAAAAAAACGCATGCGTTTTTGCGTGATTTTGTGTGGTTTTTTGCTGCGTTATGATTTGGTTTTTTTCTGCGTTTTTGTCCAATGTATTCAAAAGGTGAAAAACACAGTGAAAAATGCAAAAAATAAGTGACATGCTGCATCTTTGTGCTCACCACAAAGACGCAGCCAAAAAACTGCAATGTTTGGACAGCAAAAATTAAATCTCATAGACTTTGCTGGGGAAGGAAATTCATGCAGTTTTGAGACCAAAACTGCACCCAAAAAATGCAGTAAAAAATGCATCGTGCGCACATAGCCTAAGAGACTAAGGAGAAAAGCAAAAGAAGTAAGGCAGCAACAAAAGGACAACAAGGATTAACACCACAACCGCTCACAGCAATAAAGTACTGCAACCATCGATAAGTTTGGATCACAACATCTCACCAGACCAGGATGGAGAAACTATAGCTGGCATTAATGGAATTGTCCAGCCAGCATATATAGGAGAGAAGCAAATGTGACTGGTTCCCCCATAGTATGTGGTCAAAGGTGATTAACAAGCAGCCCAGTAAGGATTAACTCTTGCCAGTCTGCCTTTGATCTACAAGTCTATGGGTCGACGCACGGGTCTCCCTGCGCTGATCATATACATCAGAGAAGTTAACAGGCAGAGTGCAAGAATCTGTAGTCTCCATATATCCTGACGCCACCATGACAGTTTTCGAAGCTTGCAAAAACCTGTCCTGCTGTTGCTGTGGTTAATATGATGCTCACCAAAGTATGGCCAAATAATACACAATTGTGGATGTTTTTAATGTGCATCAATTGGTCAGCCATAGGTGGCCAGGATCTGCCACACACTATTAGCAGGACATCCTTGCCTAGGTATAATGCCAGGTTCGCAAGATCTATAATGGCCAAACATGCTTAAATGGAGATTGCCAAGATATCTGTGGCTAAGGCTTGACTAGAAGGGAGCTGAGAACCAATGCATGAAGGGATCCTGTATCTGACACCATGGCTGGCTTTGAATGCTACCTTGAGGGCCCATTGGTCTGCTCTGGTGACAAATTCTATTTAAGTTCCATTATGTTATATATGTAAGCCAATCAAAATGTAGGAAACGGCAACCACAACTTCCAGCATAATGACAACAGAAGTAGGCCGTTGGCCCAGTATCACAATCAATGAGTGTTGTAGAACTTTTTTATTGTCTGGCACACTGAGTCCTTCATCTTTAATTTTTATTTCCCAATTGACATGTTATACCAAAATGGTTTGCTGACCTCTAGCACAGTTTGTTCCAGAATTCAAAGGGGTCAGTTGGTCGTCACTTGGATATATATTTTATGGTGAATGTTGTACAGCATCTTAACGTTTGTGCTAAAGAAAAGCCATACCAACCGTGTTATCCTAGTTTTCAAAAAAAGCTAAAAGACGTTATGTGGTATCTTGAATCTTAGAAGTAAAATGCGGTTGACCCCTGGTTCTGTAAGAGGCTCGTAATTGCTCCTCCACCATCTCACAAATATCAAGTACCTGAATTCAACTATATTGTTCTGAATTGTACATGACTGAGACCTCTATTACTGGTCACTTTGTTATCATTGACCCTTTAAGTGGAGAGTACTGTATGAGAGCTGTCCCTGGGTAGTAGGACTATACAACAGCTATCACTAGGCAGTAGGGCTATTAGATATCTGTCCCTGGGTAGTAGGATTTTAAGAGGGCTGTACCTTGGTCGTAGGGCTATAAGAGAGCTGTCTGTTATGATCCAGTAACCGTGGAAGATTACAAAAAACTCCCATTGGTGAAAAAACACCAAGAAAACAGGAGTAGTTGGAACCTGGGCTGACCGCAGTCCCCTAACTATCAGACCACACTAGAAGTAGCCGTGGAGCATTCCTAAAAACCTAGATGCCTTGTCACAGCCTGAGAAACTAGCTACGCCTCACAGAAAGAAATGCGGAAATCTACCTTGCCTCAGAGTAGTCCCCAAAGGAGTAGATAGCCCCCCACATACAAAGATTGCGGTGATGTAGGAAAACACAATACACAGATAGGAAAAATAGATTTAGCAAAGGCGAGGCCCAACTAACTTGATACAAAGAAAAGGAAAGGAAACTGATTGTGGTCAGTACAAAATCCCTGTAGAAAAATACCAAAATCCTGATAGTAAAAATGGCCCTGGAGGCCGAACGACCTCACCCCCACTATATATGGTACTCCTGTAAATAATGGGAGAACAGAATAATGAAAAGAACACAAAATACAGAAGAGCAAATAATCAAATTAGACAGGGATAAAATCCCTTTTCCTGCAGGAGAGCTAGCAAAGGGGAACCCCCATGCTCACAACACAAGAGAAACCAAACTTCACCTGCAAGAAAAGGAATACAAAGCAAAACAAGGGAAAAACAACCACCCTAAGGTGTAAACCAGGAAGCCAGGAAAAAACTGAGAACTTATCTGCAGAAGTCTTGCTCAGGGAAACAGGGAAGGACAAAACTCCAAGCCAGGAACAGAGACTGAGGAATATACAATTATAACCAACAAGGATTCGGATTCCTGGATCACGAAGTGAATTACCTGTTTGATGTACTACTTGCTAAAGCTGGGCTGCACCTTACCAAGACTGGAAAACACATTCGGAAATTGCCTTGCTATGCTCATCAAGAGAGTTTTAAACTAGAACAGCATGGGAAGGGAAGAAAAAGTCCAGGGAAATCCATACAGGTGACAAATACTATTGAAAAATGGAAAGGAAGAACTTAAGACAAAAAAATCTGAATAATGAAAATTTGGGGGAATGTAAAAACAATCACAAACTAAAATGTTTTTATACAAATGCACAGAGCATGGGCAACAAACAAGAAGAATTGGAGTTACTAACTAAAGAAAAGAAATATGATGTCATTGGCATCACTGAAACTTGGTGGAATGATACACATGATTGTAATACAAGGCTAGAAGGATACAACTTATTTGCAAGAAACGGACATAATAAAAGAGAAGGTGTTGCATTGTATGTTAGAAAATCATATATCTCCACAGAGATTGAAGCTTCAGAGACTGGGAGTTCTGTGGAAGTTGTTTGGGTAAGAATACAAGGAGAAAACAAGGGAAAGAATACCATTGTAGGCGTTGTGAAGCATCAACCGGCTGTATTACAAAGGGTCGGTATGTTTTGTTGAAGCGTGGGTGCTCTGCAATGTGAAGTTGGCTGGGACCTGTGGTTCCACAGGATTGCATTACATGCAGAGCCATGGAAGGGTGTGTGATGCTGATTACACACTCCTTACCACCTGTGGGTGTGGCTCCAGGGGTTAAAGCAATCCTGTCTCTGAACCTGGATGGAGTGTGTCTAGGGCAGTCTAGGGAGATGCTGGCTCTAGACTTTCAGTGTGTGTGCTGGAGACGGGGAGAGCTGAAGCAGGGTGCTTTGCTCTGCTCAGGAGACCTTCTCATGAAGGAAGGGGCTTTTAGGTCCATGTGCAAAGCCTGGCTGGAGCCAGGGGGAACCTGGTAAGGACACTAGCCAACTTCAGAGGAAGGTAACCCGGATCGGACCTGGGGTCTGGATACTGACAAGGGTCAGTGACACGTGTGTGGAAGTCCAAGAGTATGTGGACTTAATATTATGTGTTTTTAAGGAGAAAGCCAAGGAATGGCATCTTTATGTTATGTGACCTGATATGGTTTGTGGAACTGTTAATAAACCATATGGTCTGATAAAGAACAAATTGCTCCGGTGTGCTTTAATCCCGATACCTGACGTGTGGCCCCCATACACTTGGGGCCCACATCGTTACAGCGTGTACTACAGGCCGCCTCAACAAGCGGAGGATATGGATAAACTCTTTATACATCAGATGACCAACTTCTCAAAAAAATATGATGTGATCATGGGAGTTTTCAACTATCCAGACATTTGTTGGGAATCTCTCTCAGGCAAAAGTAACAGTCCCAACAAATTCTTATCCTCTGTTGCTGACAACTTTATCTTCCAAAAGGTAGAGGACAAAACAAGGGGATCTGCTACCTTGGATCTAATCCTTACAAACAGGGAGGAAATGGTTGAGGAGGTAAGGGTGGCTGGAACCCTGGGAAGCAGTGACAATGCTATCATAGTTTTGAATAAATAGAGGAGGAAGACCGGTGAAAACTCACACTTCAAGGCTGGATTTCAGAAAGGCAGATTTTAAGGGACTCCGAAAGAGGATAGCAGGGATTCAATGGCCAGATGTCCTTAAGGACAGAAATGTCCAGGAAGGATGGGACATCTTGAAAAATTAGATTCTCAAAGCGCAATCGTTAACAATCCCTAAAAGAGGGAAGAATAAGAAACATTTAAGAAAATCAGGATGGATGAACACAGAACTTAAACACATGCTAAAAAGGAAGAAAGAAATGTTTATTAAATGGAAAGAGGGAGGCATCTCTAAAGAAGAATATAACACTGTCTGCAAAACCTGCAGGGCACACATCAGATTAGCCAAAGTTGATAATGAAATAAGGCTTGCAAGAGAAGTCAAAAGCAATAAAAAAGGATTTTGGAGTTATGTCAAAAATAAAAGAAAAGTCAAAGATGTTATAGGAATTTTACAGTATGAAAATGGTGAAGTTGTAAAAAATGAAGTTGAGAAGGCCGAACTTTTAAATTGTTATTTTGCATCTCTTTTCTCCGATTAAGTAAATGTAAAATCAACTGATATTCACCGTTATATTGTAGGATTAGAAGAATCCATGTCATAAATAAACAAAGAGATAGTGAGGGAATACTTTGCTAACATTAATGAATTCAAGTCCCCAGGTCCAGATGAATTACACCCCAGATTACTGAAGGAGATAGCAGAGGAAATATTAGAACCACTCTTCATAATTTTTGAAAATTCTTTCAACAGGAGAAGTTCCAGAAGACTGGAGAAGAGCAAATGTTGTCCCTATCTTCAAAAGGGGAAAGAAGGTGGACCCAGGGAACTACAGGCCTGTGAGCCTGACTTCCATACCAGGAAAGATCTTTGAACAAATTGTTAAACAACATTTATACAAGTACCTGCATGAGAATGAAGTGATTAACCAGAGCCAGCATGGGTTTGTAACTAATAAGTCATGTCAGACTAACTTAACTTCCTTCTATGACAAAATCACTGACTGGGTGGATCAGGGAAATGCAGTAGATATAGTATATCTTGACTTCAGCAAAGCATTTGACAAAGTATCTCATACAATCCTTATTGAAAAAATGACCAAGTGTGGAATGGACAAGGCAACTGTTAGATGGATTCGTAACTGGCTTAGTGATCGAAGTCAAAGAGTGGTCATAAATGGCTGCACATCCAGTTGGAAGACTGTCTCAAGTGGGGTACCACAGGGCTCTGTCCTTGGCCCCATGTTGTTCAACATCTTTATCAATTATTTAGATGAAGGAATTAAGGGTAAACTGATTAAATATGATGATGACACAAAGTTAGGAGGAATAGCTAATACTAGAGTAGAGAGAGAGAGGATTCAACAAGATCTAAACAAGCTGGAACACTGGGCAGCAACTAACGGAAACAGGGAGAAATGCAAAGTCATACATCTTGGCAAGAATAATGAAAAGAGCATATACAGCATGGGAGGAATAGAGCTATCCAACTGCATATGTGAAAAAGACTTAGGTATACTAATTGATCACAGACTGAACATGAGTCAACAGTGTGACTGACGCAGCAGCAAAAAAGGCAAACACCATTCTAGGATGTATTAACAGAAGCATACAGTCTAGAACAAGTCATTATCCCCCTTTACTCCTCTTTGGTCAGACCTCATCTGGAATATTGTGTCCAATTCTGGGCACCACATTTTAAAAAAGACATCAACAAACTGGAGCAAGTTCAGAGAAGAGTGACCAGAATGGTGACTGGTCTGCAAACCATGTCCTATGAGGAACGGTTGCAGGATTTAGGATTTTTTTAGCTTGCAAAAGAGAAGACTGAGAGGAGACCTAATAGCTGTCTACAAATATCTTAAAGGCTGCCACACTGTATAGGGATCAGTTTTATTCTCATTTTCACAAGGAAAGACTAGAAGCAATGGGATGAAAGTGATGGGGAGGGTGATCAACGAGTGGAACAGGCTGCCACGAGAGTTGTGAGTTCTCCTTCAATGGAAGTCTTTAAAAAGAGGTTGGATGGACATCTGTCTGGGATGATTTAGTGAATCCTGCTTTGAGCAGGGGGTTGGACTGCATGACCCAGGAGGTCCATTCCAACTCTAACATTCTATGATTCTATGATAACCGGTGGCAGCAAGGCAAAAAGTGCTCTCCTCTATAGACCAGACATGTCTGCAATAGGACTTTTACCCAATTCCCAATTAATGCCGACACCTGTCTGAGTCACAAGCTTAAATTCATATCCACTTCCATTCCTGGCCACCAGAGGGAGTGTTGTGAATGTCAGTTATGTTTTTGCTGCTGTGAGGCTCCCTCTTGTGGCCAGGAATGGTTTGGACAGAGACCAGGTGTGCTGGAGCAATGGGCATTTCCATTGCTAACTCTCTGCCTATTTAAACCTTGGTCTGCTGGCAGTCTGAGCCGGTTGTCATATGTTCTTTAGTTTACCAGCCTTCACATCTTGCTCCAGACCACATCTTCCCCAGATAAGTGCTTGGTTCTTTCTTATGTTGTTTTGTTCTTTTGTTCTTATCTGGGTTTGTCACTTGCTGTGGTTATTATCAGTTTATTTGCATGCAGGAATCTTCCCTCTCTGTTGCTTAGCTGGGAAGTTCCCTGCAGCTATGTTTGGAGTTTTGCTCCTATAAGTCCATGTATTTGTTGCTTCTTGAATTTGTAATTGTTCCTGTTTTCTGTTCATTGGTTTGACAAGAGCACCTGATATAGGATGGAGTTCAGATCGAGCGATCTGAGGGCTTTTTGTACTCTCAGGTATTTGGATTTTTGTAGGGTTTTTCTCTGGCCACCATCAGCCCCTTTCCTATCCTTTCCTATTTAGTCAATGGGGCCTCACCTTTGCTAATCCTATCATCCATCTGTGTATTGTGTTTTCCTATATCACCGTAGTCTTTGAATGTGGGGGGCTTGCTATACCTTTGCGGTCTATTTCTGAGGCAGAGAGTTATTCATCTTTCCTTCCTTTAGGATAGCTAGTTCTCTGGCTGGGTCCACGGTGCATAGAATGTTAGTTCACCCCTCAGCTACTTCTGCTGATGGTTAGCAAGGGGATGGCGGCCAGATTAGTTGCCAATGCTCTTGTCACCTTTTTGCCAATGATCTATTGTGATCTTCCATGGTTCCGGATCATAACAGGGAGCTTCAAAACAGCATCCACACAGACGACATTGACAACTGCTGTCCCTAGGTAGTCGGGCTGTACGAGACTTATCCCTGTTTAGCAAGGCTAAGAGCAATTTCCCTGGATTGTAGGGCTAAGTGCACTGTCTCTGGGCAGTAGGGATAAGGGTGCTGTCCTTTGGCATTAGAGATAAGGGCGCTGTCCTTGGGCAGTAGGGATAATGGCACTGTCTCTGGGCAGTAGGGATAAGGGCGTTGTCTCTGGGCAGTAGGCATAAGAGCGCTGTCTCTGGGCAGTAGGCATAAGGGCGCTGTCTCTGGGCAGTAGGGATAAGGGCGCTGTCACTGGGTTGTTGGGCTAAGGGCGCTATCCCGGATCTCAAAATCCAAGAAGGACTACTTCCTATGCTAATTATTGGGTGCATCTGCTCTAAATTAAACATTGAACCTGCTCCCTTTTGCGGGTCCCAATGCTAAGTATTGGCTACCTATATGCTGATTTAAAGGTTCAAAGATGGAACCTGCTCCCTCTGCTTATGACACCTCTTTAATTGCCTGCTGACTGCGTCCCCTCGATTTCAAAGCTGGAACTGCTTCTTGTGTTAGTGCTGCCCCCATACTTAGCATTGACTACATCTGGTCAAATTCCAAGATGGCACCAGACCCCTTTGCTGACTCTGTCTCGTTGCTAAGCGCTAATCGGTCGACATAAAATGCACAAAGTATATAGTAAAGGGGGTGGCACCAGTACAGGGGGAGTGTGCCATCTTGGAGTTTGAGTTTCCATTCAGAAACTCCCAAAAATCAGTTTTGTGTATTTTCTTTAATCCGTGGTTTGACGTTTCTTTTATTCCCAGATTATTCGGTGGCTCTGGCACCATTTAACTGAAAACCACCATGAGATCCATCTGTGCAAGTGCTGCCTGCGACTAGGACGGTGCCAGTGCGGAATTTAAATCCTTCTGTATCCTGATCTAGAGGGCCATTTAAAACGATGTGGTGGGCAAGATTTGGCCCATGGGCCTTGAGTTTGACACTCCTGCGTTTAGACCCTGTCGAAGTTATGACTTCTATTTCAGTAAAAGGGTCTGCTTTATAATTGGCTAGCAAAGGAATGAAGGATCATGTAAAGAGCACCAGTCAGTATTGCAGTCGTTATTCTTTGACACTGGTGAACCTTCATTAAAATATAACCATTAATGAGAGGTGGCAAGTATTGTGCCCCCACAGAGGATAGCAGTGAGGTTTAGTCTTTTGCCTGTAGAGTTTGTCAAACATTAAAACTAAGATGGGCAACCACTCCTCACTAGTGTTGAGCGGACCCGAACTTTAAAAATCCGGATCCGCGCGGTTTCAGCGTCCGATCCGGGTCAGACCCGGACCCGGGAATCCGGCTGCACGATCCGGATTCGGTTTTTTTTTTCTCTTTCTGTATCTCTCTCTCTCTCTATCTCTCTCGTCCCCGGATTCCACTCCCCATTGACATATATGGGGCCGGACTCCGGATCGGATCCGGACTTCTTTTTCAACCCGCCGGACCCAGATTTTTCACTATCCGCTCAACTCTACTCCTCACCCCTTCTGAGTAGCTAGACCAGAGAGAGTTTGTATGCTGATATCTGTGTGTTTTTATTTTTTTCCTATGGATCCTGATGTTATGCCCCCTCCATCCGGTCCTATACTACACATAACATGGCACATCTATTCTAATCCTTGAAATGCCCCTAAAGATCTTCTTGAGGACTTCTAACCAACGTTCAACAATCCCTCAACTGTCCTTAGCCAGATCCAATCTAACCGTTCTCCAAGTTAGAGCTGTTGGCTTCTTCCATAAGCTCGTATTGTTTCAGATAAGCACCCCCTCCTCGTCCGCCATTCAACTCGAGAACTATTTCAGCGATGATAGGCCACTTAGATGTGAAGGAATCTAAAGGAGTCTTTTCAGTAGGCGGTGTATACATGGGGGAGGCATAATGTGGATGATTATTTACCTGCTCCAAGAGACTCGGCAATGCTTTTGTGAGATTTTCCTTTCGCACCCTCCCTTCGTCTTACATTGATTACACTCTTCATAAAATGAGCGGAATTCAACTCTGCATTTTCCTAAGTAGATGAGATGATGATGATGCTGCTAATTATCATTATCATTTATTAATATACAACATAATCAACATTTTCTAGTGTTGTGCATCAGGAGAGAAAAATATAGCAATCATTAGGAGCAAATCAGTGTAAATGAAAAGGAGTGTCAGCCACATTGTACAACCCCAGAACTCGTAAAGGGCAACATATAAAGGACTCGGCCCTGGAGTAGGGCCTCGTCCAGAAGGATGGAAACGATGAAGTGCAGGAATCACGATGGGTCGTGCTTGAGGTTTGATCCAGCATCAGATGGGTGCTGTATGTTTATTTTATATAATTTTGGAAGCCCAATGTAGTCTCTCTTGTAGACTTTGTAATTTTAGACTCTTGTCCTTGTGCTTTGGATGCGCGGCACATCTGCGTCTGCATCGGAGGTGATGATCCATGACATTTTTTCTCTTGCAACCACCTGACAACTCCAGTGTCACAAGCTGTGACGCAGAAGCCGGTTCTTCAGGAAAATGTTAATATGAATTTGGCTTGTAATGTAAACCGATTGTTTGCTGCTGGTCCTCAACATTAGAGACTCAGGTTCCTACACTGCCAACTTGCAAATTATCTGTCAGGGTCATCTATCTGCTATAAGAGTTTAGTGACAGGTGTCTGGGTCTAAGTCTCACTTTACCCTGTGAAATTCTGCTATTTTAAATGTATTCCCTTTTGGGGAAGAGAGGGTTAATGTCAGTATTACCTGCCAGAAAGCATTACGATCTCAGATGCATCCGATTGGGACCACTCCCAGTCTCTTTATATACCTCTGCTACTAGCACAGGGTGCTGGTTATTCTCATTCATTTGGATGCTTGGCCTGAAGGTTATAGGAGCTGGTGGAGCCCTCTCTTGAAGACGCTGTGGTTGCTGCAGTTTTGGGTCTGACTGCAACAGTTTGTTGTTTTCCCCCTGTCTGTCTTCCATTGGTGTGATGTTTCAGTGCAGCTGTGGAACTAGTGATGCTTACCTACCCACTCCTTAGCCAGGACTATTGTAGCATCACTCAGGGCTTCAGGTTCCTGCATGGCGACAGGTGAGGAACCTGTATAAGGACTGAGAGTGCAGGGTACAGTGACAGGTAAGTAAAGGAGGAGTCCATCTCTCCTCTCACTAGCATTAGGGCCCACCGTTGTTAAAGTGTTCCCTCTGTACCCCTTGATTGTCATGGTATTACCCCTGTTAAGTTGTTTGTTTGTTTCCCCAGTCCATGTTGTGACAGCCCAACTATTTAGGGAAAGTAGCATTTAGCAAGAAGGAGGTGATGTTACTTTTTCTCTTCTTTATATTATATTTATCCCATATTTACATTGAGTAGGTTGATTTCCTAGGAGTTGGCAAAGCTTCCCAGATCCTCCTGGAATATAGGACACCATTCCCAGGGTATAGAGTTGATGGAGAACGTGGCTCAGTAGGGTTGTAGTCTGTGTGAGGGGTATGACTGTGCAGAATCTCCTACTTGGCTGTATTAAAAAGTTTGCAAGAAGGAACTAGAGTCTATGAGAGGGAAAATATACTATGTGTCGAGAGGGTCAATTAATTATAAATTGAATAAAACCTTTTTGCTGATCATCACTTACCACATGAGTGATAAATGTGGGTATTGCATCCCAGAGGATGTTACTGCCAGCCTGCTTTTTGCAAATAAGAGGTTATCCACTGCTTACATTAATGGCCTCTCCTTCAGATACGTCATCAATAGGGATGATCGAATACCTCAAATATTCGGCTTCGCGAATATCCACCGAATAGGTCGCCTCTCATATTTGTTATTCGGGTTTTCCATAGACTTACATTGCGCATCGAATATTCGCGAATAGTCGAATAGCGGCGACCTATTCGGAAAATATTCGCGAAGCCAAATATTTGAGGTATTTGATCATCCCTAGTCATCAATGTCTGATTGGTCTGGGTCCGATACCCAGAACCCCGCTGATCAGCTGTTCTCGGTGCCGCCGTCGGCAGCAGGCAAGCAGAAGTGCTCAATTCTGGAGCTCACCCATCTTCTGACACCGGCCGCAGCTGGGTACTGCACTTGTCTCCTATTGATTTGAATGGGTTCGGAAGATGGGGCAGCTCCAGAACTGAGCGTTTCCAACTGCCTGCTGCCACCGCTGGCATCAAGAACAGCTGATCAGCGGAGGTGCCGGGTGTCGTACCCTAGCAGATCAGACATTGATGACCTATCCTTACGATAGGCCATCAATGTCAAAGTAGAGAATAACCTCTAAGTCTAATTTTTACATACATGTTATGCTCATGGTGGGACTAATAATGACCAATGTGGTAACATTACAAAAATTGAGTTGCTTAAAGGGAATGCCTATTCCTAAACTCCACTTTACGCTGTTTTTTATTTTATATAGTGAAGCATTCGGTTTTATAAAGGTAATTAGAGGAGCAGTGAGGAGTGCAGCACAAACCATCCTGTATATTAAAACATCCAATTTATTGGTCTACATAAAAATGCAAAAATGATGCGTTTCTGGCACAGTTGTGTGTGGCGCCCTGGACAAGCCAGGGGCCACAGAGCACAACACCAACACACCCCACACTCCCAGCAGGCACACCGAAGTCAGACACAAAACCCTTGTTGCCTTCCTCCAGGGGCTGATGATCACACCAGGGGGTGGGCCAGTTGGTTGGTCCCGCCCACCGAGGAGTTCACAGTCCTGGAGGCGGGAAAACCAGGCAGACTGAGTTTGGTAGTGAAAGTGAGCAGAAGGAAGTAGTAGTTGAGCAGCCTGAAGTTGGTTCGGGTGTGTGGCCCGGACAGATCAGCAAGGTTGGCAGACAGTGGTGACCGTCTGCAGGAGTGGCCTATCCGAGTTACCGTAAGGACCGTGGACGGGCGGTGGCCCGGCGGTACCGGACCGGTACACAAAGAGAAGCCAGCACCATCTGGCAGGGGCTTTTCGGACCCCGGCAAGGCTAGGAGTCGCCGTGAATTTTCCGAATCCGTTACTGAAGGGGACCTCCTGGGTTTCCAAACAGTCAAGTCCCGACAGAAGGCAACAGTCCAACCAACAGAGGGAGACACCGCCACCGCCAAGGCAACCGTTTCTCAGGGCCAGCGCCTGCGGGCAAAGAGGGACTCCTCCAGCCCATATCCAAGCTGGGGAGCGGGTTACCGGTGGGAACCCATCGGAACCATCAACCGTACTTAGGTGCAGGGAAAGGCAGTCACCATCAACCTGCCGGGAGAAACAACACCGCAGCCGTCTGTGGGACCCGTCCATCCAGCCGAGTGTTTTACCGAGAACTGTGTCTTCATCATTGGGCTGAGTGAGTACCACCGTGCCGTGCGGCACAGCGCTGCCCCTGCGACACTGCACCTCGCAAGGCCCCGTAACCCGCCTGCCATCCTTTCCTACCCCATCACCGGGCCCCGGGACAACCAACCCCCTATCCACGGAGGGGAGAAATAACAACCAAGCTGCTCCCTGTCACCGCTCCCAGGATCCCCGTCCAGAGCAGCGGTGGTGTCACCATTATCACCACAACCGTGGGTGGCGTCACGGACAATAAATCCCCACAATCAAATCCCCTTTTCACTCACGGGCGAGGAGCGCCGCTCGAGTCCCCGGGATCCGGCCCACCGCTCGAGCCACCACCAAGCAGCAGCACCAGCGGCTGGACCCGAGCAGTGGGAGAGCGCAGCGTCCCCTCCTCCGCCCGCGACAACTTGGCATCACGAACAGGATCCTACCGTTCTACCGACTGGTGGAAGTGCACCTTGTGTGACTGCCGGAGGTGTTCAGCTGAAAATTTGCCGAAGCCGCCATCTTGGGCACGAAGAGTTCCCGCTCGAGCGTCTCCTGGAGTAGTAGAGGCGCGAAGGCCAAAACCCCTCCCCAATAGAGGAGGAGCCGGAAAGAAACTAAGGGGGACGAAATGGCGTCTGGCCGCATGTAGCTCGCGGCTATACAGATAGGGACGCCGGGACCCCACGATCCGCTGACCCCTGCAAAGAATGTCCACTCCACCTAGTTATGTGGAGGCTACCGAGCCGGTGCCTGGGACAGCGGCATGGTTGAGGGCCCGAACGGCAGGGATCTGCCGACACTACCGGAGCCAGATCTGTAGGCTGATGGAGCAGTGGACCGCGGAGGTGGAGGAGGTAGCTGTAGTTGCACGGGTGTATGGAATTGAGGCCATGATGGAGGAGCTGGTGAGTGACCCACGCCCCTGTGTCCCCGAGAGACCGGCCGTTGCGGCTGAGGGACCAGGTCTACCCCTGGCCCCCATGCCGCCTCCGTCCTCCTTGCCCGTGCACCGCGCTGCGCCTGGCCCGTCGGGCGTACACCCCTTCGTAACAGTGGCCGAGAGAGTGACGAGCCTGGAAGCTGTGGCAGCTGGCGGCCACCCGCCTGGCGCAGGGACGGACGGTAGTGATTCTGAGCCTGACACCGAGCCCGTTTCGGAAGAAGATGATCTGACAATCATCTGGGGGTTTCAGGGGTTCCCCATGGACGTGGGTCCCCTGAAAAGGACAGAACCCGCTCGGGCAACTTGTGCTGGACTGGGGTCAAGGGGTGCTGCCTGTTTGCTTAGGGGCAGCATCAGGGCCAGGTTGCTTGGGTGGGAGAGAGCGGAAGCCGTGACCGTTTGCAACCGTAACGTTTTAACTAAGAGTACCTCCCGATGTGGGAAGAAGTTATTATAATTGTATGTGTGTTACCGTTTTTCTATCTTTTTCAGTTGGTGAAAATAAAACCGGTGATGGACGAGCAGCCCGCGGACGGTCTGCATTTAACTAAGGGGAAATGTGGTGCCCTGGACAAGCCAGGGGCTACAGAGCACAACACCAACACACCCCACACTCCCAGCAGGCACACCGAAGTCAGACACAAAACCCTTGTTGCCTTCCTCCAGGGGCTGATGATCACACCAAGGGGTGGGCCAGGCGGTTGGTCCCGCCCACCGAGGAGTTCACAGTCCTGGAGGTGGGAAAACCAGGCAGACGGAGTTTGGTAGTGAAAGTGAGCAGAAGGAAGTAGTAGTTGAGCAGCCTGAAGTTGGTCCGGGTGTGTGGCCCGGACAGATCAGCAAGGTTGGCAGACGGTGGTGACCGTCTGCAGGAGTGGCCTATCTGAGTTACCGTAAGGACCGTGGATGGGCGGTGGCCCGGCGGTACCGGACCGGTACACAAAGACAAGCCAGCACCATCTGGCAGGGGCTCTTCGGACCCCGGCAAGGCTAGGAGTCGCCGTGAATTTGCCGAATCCATTAGTGAAGGGGACCTCCTGGGTTTCCAAACAGTAAAGTCCCAACAGAAGGCAACAGTCCAACCAACAGAGGGAGACACCGCCAAGGCAACCGTTTCTCAGGGCCAGCGCCTGCGGTCAAAGAGGGGCTCCTCCAGCCCATATCCAAGCTGGGGAGCAGGTTACCGGCGGGAACCCATCGGAACCATCAACCGTACTTAGGTGCAGGTTAAGGCAGTCACCATCAACCTGCCGGGAGAAACAACACCGCAGCCGTCTGTGGGACCCGTCCATCCAGCCGAGTGTTTTACCGAGAACTGTGTCTTCATCGTTGGGCTGAGTGAGTACCTCCGTGCCGTGCGGCACAGCGCTGCCCCTGCGACCCTGCACCTCGCCAGGCCCCGTAACCCACCTGCCATCCTTTCCTACCCCATCACCGAGCCCCGGGACAAACAACCCCCTACCCACGGAGGGGAGAAATAACAACCAAGCTGCTCCCTGTCACCGCTCCCGGGATCCCCGTCCAGAGCAGCAATGGTGTCACCATTATCACCACAACCGTGGGTGGCATCACGGACAATAAATCCCCACAATCAAATGCCCTTTTCACTCACGGGCGAGGAGCGCCGCTCGAGTCCCCGGGATCCGGCCCACCGCTCGAGCCACCACCGAGCAGCAGCACCAGCGGCCGGACCCGAGCAGTGGGAGAGCGCAGCGTCCCCTCCTCCGCCCGCGACAGGTGCCCTTAGTCATAGCATTTTATTGTGCTGTTATTAAGGGCACCTCTGTGCCAGAAACACGTCAGGTAATGTTTATTTTAGCTTTTTAATGTAGACCAATAAATTGAACATTTTAATATACCGGATGGTTTGTGCTGGACTCCTCACTCCTCCTCTAAATGCCTTCATTGTTCCTTGTTGCTCTGCACCAGTATGGGATTAGCACCCTCCGGACTCTGGATCCTGGTCATCATTGCTAATGCATGTCCTGGTGAGTCCCCTTTTTCTCTCATGCCTTCCATTCTATTCTATTCATGCCAACTCTGGGGAAAAAAACAAAAAAAAGAAAGCTTCCCGGCCTCCCATAAGAGCTGGCAAATCCTTTTGATGCCCCTGAAGCCTTGCAAAACTGCTTAGGAAGCTGCACTTCTGTAAGATTTCTTGCACATGTGTCTAAGGATGTGTAACTCCTGCCTGGATCCACAGACTCAGACGGGCTGTAATGGACAGGCTAGAGGGAAGCCACTCACCAAGCAGGACCCCTAGAAGCCTGAAACCTTTTAACCCCTATACAGGGATTTGGAAATACACAGGGCCCTGGGAATCACTACCTGTGTAAGGCTGCAGTCCGATAAGAGTAGTAGTCAGGCAGGGTCGAACCGGCAAATGCAAAACAGGGACAGAATCAGGCAGGCAAGGACATATTAAAAAAAAACAAAGCCAAGGTCAAATCCGGATCGGGCAGCGAGGTACATAAACAGCAGGCAAGAGGGTAGTCAGGAAACAAGCAGAAGTCAGAACACCAGAATCACTAAACAGAACAGGGCGGGACAGGAACCAGGAATTCAGAACTATATCTGGCAGGTATCAACAGACAGGAGGGGAAAGAAGTAGGGTGTGGTGTCTTCCCATTGGTTGTAGCTGAATGATGGTACTTCAGCTGGAAGACACACACCACCTACAGTTAGCCATTGGTACTGCAGATCACAAGGAAACTCATCCCAGAGGATGAACGGAGCCTGCGCCCACCAGCGCCGCTGGCATCGACTCCTCTCCCATCACCAGCACTATCCACGGCAGGAACACGGCGTCACCTGGTGATCAAAGTAGAAGCCACTGGAGCGGACTCTGGTGAGGACGTAACAGGATGCTTTATTATCAGATAGAGCTTTCCGGCATCCAAACAAATATTGAGGGAGCGTAGAAGATGCATGAAGGGGCAAATCTTAAAAAAGAGGTCTTCAAAGGGCGTCATGGTCACTATTCTTCCTAAAAATTTGCAAGTATGACACAGAGTTAAAATGCTGTCTTTCTGTAAGTACAACTGGAGTAAACTAACCCATTTGATACATTGTGTCTATACATTAAAATGTAACTTAATTTATTTTTTTTAATAACTTCCAGCATGGAATGTAATGAGAATTTGTAAATCTTTTTTATTAGAGGATTTGTCTTCATTACTGTAAAAAAATTAAAAAAAATCATGTGAATGGCTTACAAACTCCTGTTTTTATGCCTTCATATCAAAACGTAGTCATTTGGAGTACTGATGATGGCAGTGATGGGTCAGCTTAACCCCTGTGTCTCACACTGTCACGCTTTGACTATTGGGGGTTCCACTAGGAATAAGGGAACCCAGAGCGAGCGCCACAACAAGCAGGGTAAATTGGAACACAATCAAATGGTGGGATCCTGGCACTAGAGAGTGGGACGTGGGGTCACCTCCTACTCACCTGAGGCTGATCCCTGCACTCTCTATCATTCCTACATGGGTTCTTTCACACTGTCGCAGATCATGTGCCTTGCTTGCCCTGAACTCACCATGGCTAGTGAGAAGGCTGGTGAGAGCACTAGTCTCACCACTGTAATAATCAAACACAAGGGTAAGTAGACAGACAGGGAAATAGACAAAAGGATATAATTAAAATACACGGCTGCAGCCATACACCAAGGCTGCAGGCAACACGGCTTCAAACAGCAGAACTACAGCAGCAAAAACTCCAGTAGCTCCTAGATGCTTCCACCATCCTACCTGGTCAGTACAGAATGAAGATTCTATCTCTGGAATCAGATGATGCACTCCTTAATGTGCCTATATTGTTTCTTTCACCTGTCGCTGATCATGTGCCTAGGCCCTTGCTTGCCCTGAACTCACCCTGGCTAGTGAGAAGATCGTCGAGAGCACTAGTCTCATCACTGCAATAATCAAACACAAGGATATGTAGACAGACTGGGAAGTAGACAAAAAGATATAATAAACTACACTGCTGCAGCCAGACACCAAGGCTTCAGGCAACAAGGCTCCAAACAGCAGAACTAGAGCAGCAAAAGCTCAAGCAGCTCTCAGATGCTTCCTCCCTCTAATGTGGTTAGAATAGAATGCAGAATCTATCTTCGTCATCAGGTGATGAATCATGTGACTATTTAAAGAAGATGGGAGAGGTCACAAACTGGTGACACATGGTGTGAACTAACCAGGAGCTACAAGCAAGGAAAATAACATTAACCCTTGTTGTGCCAACAGAAAGCAAATACATTTAACCCTGCTGTACTGTTCGGGTCAATATGACCCGAAATGATTTTTGAGACCCTGCAGATTTTTTTTAATGAGGATTTGAAACTAGTGGTTCCTTGACTCCTCCTCATTTGTGGAGCTCTACATTTTTTTTTTGTTTACTTTTTGCTACACGCTGATTGTTACACTTGTACTGTTCGGGTCAATATGACCCGATAGCATTTTATACTGTTCTACAGGTCTCTGATTATTTCTGACTGCAAAAGTTATGTTTTTTTATATGCACTTCATCTCAAAATCGTGTATACAGGAAAAACCCCTGATGAAAGACCTGAAAAAAATCAGGGTATGCGTGTTGTTCTAGATTTGATTCATGGACTAAAAGGACAAAATGTCACATGTGACAACTTTTTTACATCCTATCAACTAGGCCAGATGTTGAAGAAAAAACAACTTACCATGCTGGGTACTATGAGAAAAAACAAACCTGAACTACCGCAAGGTAGCCTTAGCAAGAGAGAGGTGTACAGTTCTACTTTTTATTTTTCTGGAAATACAACTGTTGTTTCTTATGTTCCAAAAAAAACCAAACAGGTAATTCTAATGAGCACAATGCACCATGAGAATGCCGTAAGTGATAGAGAAGACAGAAAGCCTGACATTATTATGGATTATAATACCACAAAGGGAGCAGTTGATACTTTAGACCAAGCAATATCAACATATACATGCAAACGCAAAACCAATCGGTGGCCAATGATTTTATTTTATAACATACTGGACGTTTCTGCATACAATGCATTTGTCTTATGGAGAGAAATCGACCCCGATTGGAACCGGAATAAGCTGCATAAAAGATTATTTCTTGAGGAATTGGGAAAATCCCTGGTGAGGCCATATATTGGGAGCAGAAAAGTGACCCCCAGAAGTGATGGAGCAACAGCCATTGTAAAAAGTGTCCAGCATGCTCAAGAAAGAGAGTCCACATCCACGGCCTCCACCAGCACAGCTACCAGCAAAAAAAGGAAGAGATGTAGCTTCTGTCCATCTTCCTGTGACAATAAGACTAATCTGACATGTGCTGGATGTTCAAAATATCTGTGTAAAGGACATGTGTCTTATTATTGTGTTCAGTGTAAAAACGCATGAACACGTTCAGTCTATTCTTTTTTCTTTCTAAAAAGGTTGACGTTTTTATGATTTTTCATTTGTTGATTTATAAAATTTGTTTTCAAAAAGTTAAATTTCATGTTTTAGTAATAGTAATGTAAAGCTTCTTTATTATTTGTGTGCAGAATGTCAACAATCGAAGATAATTGCAAAAAGCCTGTGTAACCTTTTTATGAAAAAAATAAATAATTAAGTTTGAATTTAAATTTTTCATTTGTTTATGATCAACCATGTTCACATACAGTATTTCAATGAAAAAAGTATTCAAATAAAACAATTAGAGTAGCTAAAAATCAAGAATTATTAGGTCGGGTCATATTGACCCGGGAACAGTACAAGTGTATAGCAAATGCGAACAGAACAGCAGGGTTAATATAGCGAGTGAGCCTCACAAGTTAATGTGACGCTCAGATCACAGAACTGTCACAAATATCTCAAGGATGGGAGACGCTTGTGACACACACTCTGGGGATAAGCCGTTGCAAAAGACTCAGAGGAGGACACAGCCACTGACCCTTCACTGCCATCATCTGTACTCCAAGTGAGTACATTCTGATATGAATGCAGCTGAAGGCAGATAAATAGACTGGGGAAAAGCTGGGGTTTGGAAGCCATTAACATGCAATTTTTTTGGTACTGAGGAGAAACCTCCTTATAGGATTGTTACGTCACCGCCGGAGTCTGCTCCAGCGACTTCTGCTCCGATCGCCAGGCGACGCCGTGTTCCTGCCGTGGATGGTGCTGGTGATGGGAGAGGAGTCGATGCCAGCGGCACCGGTGGGCGCAGGCTCCGATCATCCACTGGGCTGGGTTATCTTGGGATCTGCAGTACCACTGGCTGACTGTGGGTGGTGTATGTCTTCCAGCTGAAGTTGCCAGCGTTCAGCTACAGCCAATGGGAAGACACTACACCCTTCTTATTCCCCCTCCTGTCACATGACCACTGCCAGAGATAGTTCTGATTTTCCTGGCTCCTGTTATGTACTATTCTGTTGGTGATTCCTGTGTGTTGACTTCTGCGTGTTTTCTGACTACCCTCCTGCCTACTGTTTTTGTACCTCACTGCCCGATCCGGATTTGACCTCTGCTACGTTTGCTGACTACGTCATTGTCTGCCGATTCTGTCCCTGTTCCGCAATTCCTGGTTTGACCCTGCCTGACTACTATCATCGGACTGCAGTCTTCCACAGGTAGTGATCTCCAGGGCCCTGTGTAATTCCAAATCACTGTATAGGGGTTAAAGGGTTTCAGGGTTCTGGGGGTCCTGCTTGGTGAGTGGCTTCCCTCTAGCCTCCCCTTTACAGCCCATCTGAGTCTGTGAATCCAGGCAGGCGTTACAAGGATAAGTTTCACAACTTTTTCTGCTGATAAAATAGTTGAAAATAAAAGTTTAATCACTCTTTAAAGGGAGTCTGTAATTTAGATCGACTCCCCCCCCCCAACCACATATATGGATGCAACACTTTTGTATCTTCTATAGCTAGATGGCTACCTCTGACAAATCCAGTGCCTCTGCCTGATTATTCTTCTTTAAATGTTTCCATTATTCACTGTACGAATCTTCTTTCTGAGCCCATGCATAGACTTTAATGGCATTGCAGCTGCATTCACTGTGTCCCCCCATTTAAGACTACAATGTAAGTAATGGGAATTCTTAATCGCCCTGGATGGACTCCAAAACAATGTACTGGATTCATTATTAATGGTCTAGATTGTAGATCTCTGCTTTAAAGGCTATAGTTGACAAGCAATGGAATAATCAATGCTGTGAGTTGGCGGGTAGACGTGCAACCAGGCACCGGTCCAAAGTTAATCTGTGCATCCCACGCTCAATCCCTCTCCGTAGGATCTGCAGGTGGGTGGTACTGTCACACACACCGAGGGGATGCGTGTATCCCATCCCCCCACACCCTGGTATTTCCATTGGCTTAGAGGGGATTTACAGCATAAGTTAGTTACATGTGTTTGAGGTTTGTTGGGTTTAGCAGCTGGCGCGTTGATCGCTCAGGGTTTAGTAATGTTATAGACGGCTTAGGACGTTGGCGCTCAGTGTGAGGATCCTAATCATGCTGCGGTCTCTATCCGGCACATTAGTAGGATTTAGCCTGGGCACAGCTGCCACAGCTGCTTCTGTGATTAGGCCAAACATCGACCATAGTGCACATATTAATAGAAATATCACTGTCATTTCCATCATATTATGCAATCTCTCTTCTTATTGCACATTGAATTCACTTCCAAGATAAAGAATGAACTTGCATAGAAACAATCCTCTAATTCAGAGGTCCCCAACTCCAGTCCTCAAGGCCCACCAACAGTGCAGGTTTTTGGGATTTCCTTAGTATTGCACAGGTGTTAATGTAATTACCTGCCCAGGTGCTGGTTCCAACAGCAGTGCAATGCTAAGGAAATCCTGAAAACATGCACTGTTGGTGGGCCTTGAGGACTGGAGTTGGGGAACCCTTCTCTAATTCAATTGAGACTGACATTAAATAATTGCACTTTATGTAAAGGGACAAGATTGATAATTACCCTGTAAGGCTGAAGATATGAATGGTATCAGTAGAATATCATACCCCTTATTCAGTATAGGGCCGGAACCCCCACCCCCGGTGTGAGTGGAGGCCAGCATGAGTTTGGTTGGAGGGGAGGTAACCCAGAAGGGGGAGGTGGGGACTAGGGGACTGTAGGGGTTTATATAGGGCAGTCTGGGGGTGGAGGACCTCTTTGGCCTGTGCTTCCCAGGGATTGTCCCGCCCACCCTCCCTATTTGAGTGGTTGCACGGTCATGGTGGCAATTGGCGGTTGGGGTGGGTCCTCAAAGTTGGTGTAAATTGTTATTGGGGGTCCATCGAGATATGGATTCTTTTAATTTGCCAGTTTGGGTTAGTGGTCTGGTGATTTTGGGGGACCACCAGCAATGGAATGTTGGGTCCCGTGTTTGGTATTTATCCCTTCCCACTCCCCTTTACATTGGTGCTTCCGAGCTGGGGATTACGGCTGGGAGTAAAGGGCCCGTTACACGCTACGATCTATCTAACGATATGTCGTCGGGGTCACGTCGTTAGTGACGCACATGCGGCATCGTTTGACATATCGTAGCGTGTGACAGCTACGAGCGAGTGTGAACGAGCAAAAATACTCACCTTATCGTTGCTCGTTGACACGTCGCTCCTTTTAAAAAAAATCGAACGTCCTTCTGTGCTCCGGTTGTTCATTGTTCCCGAGGCAGTGTGACGCCCTGGGCAAGCCAGGGTTCACAGGTCAAAACACCACCACACCCTACACCCCAGTTAGGAACACCAAAGCTAACCAGAAATCCTTGTTGCCTTCCTCCAGGAGCTGGTGTCCACACCAGGGGGTGGGCCAGGCGGTTGGCTCCGCCCACCGAGGAGTTCACAGCCCTGGAGGCGGGAAGAACCAGGCAGTTCAAGTTAGGGGAGTAAAGTAGAAGGAAGTAGTAGTGAAGCTAACGAGAAAAGCTGAAGTGACAGAAAAGTGACAGTAGTAAAGCCTGAAGTTGGTCCGGGTGTGTGTCCCGGACAGTGCCAGCAAGGTCAGCAGACGGCGGTGATAGTCTGCAGGGGTGACTTTTCGGAGGTTGCTGGAAGGACCGCGGACGGGTAGTGGCCCGGCGGTCTGGAGCAGTATACGAAGAACAGTCAGCACCAGGGCAGGGGCCTTTCGGATCCCGGCAAGGCTAGGAGTCGCCATAATTTGCCAAATCCGTCAGTGAAGGGGACGACTGTCTCCCAACAACCAAGTCCCGATTGAAGGCAACAGTCCAACCGTTACAGAGAGACACCGCCACCGCCAGGGCACCAGTTTCTCAGGGCCAGCGCCTGCGGGCAAAGTAGGGCTCCTCCGGCCCATATCCAAGCCGGGGAGCGGGTTACCGGTGGGAACCCATCGCAACCATTATCAACTTAGGTGCAGGACAGAGGGACCGTCACCTACTGGGGAAAGCAAGTGCAGCCGTCCGTGGGAACCATCTTTCCAGCCGTGTGTTTTACCGAGAACTGTGTCATCGTCTCAGGCTGAGTGAGTACCACAGTGCCGCAAGGCACAGCGCTGCCCCCGCGTCCCTGCGCCCACCAAGCCCTGCATCTCCCACCTCATCACTGGGCCCCGGGATCACCAACCCCTACCCACGGAGGGGCAACACAACAACTAGCTGCTTCATATCATCATTCCCGGGATCCTCATACAGAGCAGCGGTGGTGCCAACAAATCACCACAACCGTGGGTGGCGTCACGGACAATAAACTATATCCCAAAACCCAATCCCCTTTCACTCATGGGCAAGGAGCGCCGCTAGAGTCCCCGGAATCCGGCCCATCGCTCGAGCCACCGAGCAGCAGCAGGCCGCGGCGGCCGCGGCAGCCGGACCCGAGCGGTGGGAGAAGCGCGGCGTCCCCTCCTCCGCCCGCGACAACTTGGCGTCACGAACAGGATCTTACCGCTCTGCCGTTGGGTAGAGGTACGCCTTGTGACCGCCGGAGGTATCCAGCTGAAAAATTTCAGAAGTCGCCATCTTTGGCGCGAAAAGTTCCCGCTCGAGCGTCTTCTCGAGTAACAGAGGCGCGAAGGCCAAAACCCCGCCCCAATAGAGGAGGGGCCGGAAAGAAACTAAGGGGGACGGAAACAAGATGTCTGCGCCCAACGGAGCCGCTGGAGGAGCGGTGGTCGCAGCCGCAGTGGCACCCGCGGATGGGAATGGGCCTGCCCAAGTCCCGGCCGCGCTGGCGGGAGGTGCCGCGGCCCCCGCGCTCGCTCAGGTGATGCCGTTCTCCTTGCCCTATGCGCCCGGAGTTACCTGGCTACCGCAGTATGACGGGAAACCTGATGCTTTACAGGTCTTCCGGAAAAAGCTTAACCCGTTGCTGGAGCTGTACCCCCTGACCGATAAGCAACGTGCGGCGGTAGTGCTGGGCCAGTTAACCGGTGCGGCTGAGCAGGAGGCGGAGACCTGGGCCAAGGGGGACCGGCTCTCTGTAGCCACCATCTTTGAGAAGCTACAGACTGCCTTTGAGACCCGGACTGAAGCTGAGCTGAGGATGCAGTTTTACCAGTGCCGGCAACGGGCTGTGGATGGCATTCGGGACTATGCTTTACGTCTGCAAACCGCCCTCCGCACGCTAAAGCGGGTGAAGCCTATCAATGAGGCGGACAGCAACAAGATGTTAGTAGAGCAATTTGTGCAGGGGATAAGATCCCCTGAGGATCGCAAACAACTTCGGCTGTGGGCCCTGGAACACCCTGATGTGGACTTTGCTGTGTTAAAGGAACGGGCCATTAAAGCACTACAGCCCCCAGCTTCAGAAGTCCTGGAGCCAGCCCCGTGGCCCATTGAGACGGCCCCCGTTGTGGTGGCCCCTGTCCTACCAACCTCTCCAACACCTGCAGCCCCAAGCAGCACTATGGAGGAACTGGCAGCCCAGGTCCGTCGCATGGACGGAGACCTCGCCAAGATTCTTGCTGCACTCCAACCCTTGACCAGATCTCAGCCTTCAGCACAGATACAGCTTGCCGACAGCCCTGAGGATGTCCCCTGGATGCAGCGGAGAGGTAATAGCAACCCGCGGAGCAGACCTCCAACCTGCTACAAGTGCCATAAGCCTGGGCATTACATCCGACAGTGCCCGTTAAACGAGCAACCCCTGGGGCCCCGGGCCAATCCTCAGGAGTAGAACCCCGTGGCCCCCCGGACTGGCGGGACCAGTATATCGGGGCCCGGCCCATCATCCCTGTGGACGGCATACCGGTGATGGCTCTCTTGGACACTGGATCACAGGTAACCACCATACCATACACATTGTACCAGCGGTATTGGGGGATAGACGAGCTGGCACCCCCAGATACTAGTATAACGCTAATTGCTGCCAATGGACTCCCATTGACCCAAGTGGGGTATAAACAGGTGGCTATGACAGTACGGCAAGCTGAGCTGAACTGCAACACCAGGGTATGATTGTGATCATGAATGAACCCAGTGATCATAACCCGAAGATAGTGCTAGGAACCAATGTGATGGAGCACTGTATGGGTGATGTGTTGGCCCTACTGCAACAGCTGGCCGCCACGGCGGCGGGGAGCCGACAGAGAGCTGTGCAGCGTGAGATCCGAGCCTTGATGTACCGCCAGCATGTAAACTCAACAGGAGGAGAGATTGGTGGAGTGAGAGTGATGGATGTTGCTCCGTTGATTGTGCCCCCTAGGAGTGAGATGATGATTTGGTGTTATTGCAGCAGTAGGGCCTCAGGGGCGTGACTACCCTGCCATAATGGAGCCCATACCCTCCGAGCACTGGCCCACTGTAATGGCCGCCCGAGGGGTGGTAGACGTGAAGAAGGGGAGAGTGCCCGTGAGGGTGGTGAACTGTGGGGAGGAAGAAGTCAGGCTTCCCCGGTATGCCACCATTGCCAAGCTGCTCACCCTGGACCCCAACACCATCCACGAAGCCAGTCCCTCAGTCTCCCCACATACTACCAACACTTCCCCGCCTCAAGGGGAGGTAAATGAGTGGCACCAACAGCTACACGTGGGCACTGATGATACCCCTACACATCACAAAGCAGGGGTATACAGGGTGGTGCGGGAGTATGAACAGGTTTTCAGCAAACATCCACTAGACTTTGGGCAGATCAAAGGGGTCCAACACCATATCCCCACTGGTGAACACCCCCCTATCAAAGAGAGGTACAGGCCTATTCCCCCTGCACATTACCAGTGTGCCAAAGATATGTTGAGGAATATGAAGGAGGCAGGGGTTATTCGGGACAGCTGTAGTCCCTGGGCCGCTCCGTTGGTACTGGTCAAGAAGAAGGATGGTACCATGCGGATGTGTGTGGACTACCGGAAGATTAATCAGATAACCCATAAAGATGCCTACCCACTGCCCCGTATTGAAGAGTCTTTGGCCGCACTGAGAACTGCAAATTACTTCTCTACCCTTGACCTCACCAGTGGGTACTGGCAAGTGGCCGTGGCCCCGGAAGACCGGGAGAAAACCGCCTTCACCACCCCGATGGGGCTCTGTGAATTCAATAGTATGCCGTTCGGGCTGTGCAATGCCCCAGGAACCTTCCAACGGCTGATGGAGTGCTGTCTGGGACACCTAAACTTCGAGACCGTCCTATTGTACTTGGATGATGTGATTGTTTACTCCCAGACGTATGAAGCCCATCTGGAGCACCTGGCTGAGGTGTTCGCGTCCCTTGCCAAATACGGGATGAAATTGAAGCCCTCTAAGTGTCACCTGCTGAAACCCAGAGTGCAGTACCTGGGGCACGTGGTAAGTGCAGAAGGTGTCGCCCCCGACCCTGAGAAGATCACTGCCATCCAGGGCTGGCCGAGACCAACCACAGTGAGGGAAGTAAGGCAGTTTCTGGGCCTGGTGGGGTACTACCGGCGCTTTATCAAGGGATACACGAAGATGGCTGCCCCCATGCAAGATCTCCTCGTGGGACAGACTAAAGGTGGTAGACCCGTCGGAGCCCCACTGGTGTGGGAAGAAAAGCATGAGGAATCCTTCTGCCAGCTGAAAGCGGCCTTGACCGGAGAAGAGGTCCTAGCGTATCCTGACTATGGCTGCCCGTTCATCCTCTACACAGACGCCAGCAATGTGGGACTAGGAGCAGTCCTGTCCCAGGTCCAGGATGGGAAGGAGAAAGTGATTGCTTATGCTACCCGGAAGCTTCGGCCAACTGAAAGGAACCCTGAGAACTACAGCTCCTTCAAGCTCGAGCTCCTGGCATTGGTATGGGCTATCACCGAGCGGTTCCGCCACTACCTGGCTGCAACAAAATTCACTGCTTTCACGGACAACAACCCATTGACTCACCTGGACACGGCTAAGTTGGGCGAGTTGGAGCAGCGGTGGGTGGCCCGGCTAGCCAACTATGACTTCACCATCAAGTACCGAGCTGGTCGTGTCAACATTAATGCTGATGCACTCTCCCGAATGCCCCATTTGTCAGAAGAAGGGTGCGAGGATGACGACCTCGAGTAGATTGAGTTGCCTGCATTTCACCAGCCACCAACTGGGAAGGTACAGGTACACCAACAACGGGTGGACCTGGATCAACGGCCCAGTCAAGAGTGGCAGGAGGCTCAAAACCAGGCGCCGGCTGTCCGCCTCGTCAAGACCCTGGTGGAACAAGGTGCTGTTGGAATGGACCCTTCCGCCCGAGCTGAAGCCCAGCGCTTGTGGAAGGAACGGAAACGGCTGTATCTACATCAAGGGAAGCTGTACCATGAGCTGATCAACCCGAAGACTCATGAGAAAATCTGCCAGTTGGTTATTCCCCAAGCTGATGTGGCTACTGTTTTGCGGGCATACCATGATGGTGCCGGACACTTCGGGTGGAAGAAGCTGGAGATGCTGTTGAGAGAGCGGTTCCACTGGAGTGGGATGTGGGAGTCGGTAGAGGCCTGGTGCCGAGAGTGTGGTCCTTGCACGCTGAGGAGGAAGGATGAGACCAGCCAGAGGGCGCCCCTACACCCAATCATCACACATCAGCCGCTGGAACTGGTCGCCCTAGACCATGTCAAGCTCACCCCCAGCAGAAGTGGGTACGCCTACCATCGTAGACCACTATACAAGATTCATGGTGGTTGTCCCCGTCAAGGACCTAACTGGTCGAACTGCCGCTCGAGCGTTCCAGGCTTATTTCTGCCGACCACATGGATATCCAGAAAAGGTGCTTACTGACCAAGGCCCGGCTTTTGAAGCGGAGGTGGTCCACGAGTTCTGCCAGTTGTACGGCTGTAAGAAGATCCGGACCACCCCTTACCATGCCCAGACCAACGGCATGTGTGAGAAGATGAACCACTTGGTCCTGGGACTCCTCAAGACGTTACCGCTGGAAGAGCGGAACCTGTGGCCGGAAAAGCTACCCGACTTGGTCGATATGTACAACAATATCCCGACCAGCTCGACAAAGTGCACCCCAGCATATCTGATGAGGGCTCGGCCCGGCCGCCTGCCGGTGGACCTGGAAATGGGGTTGGAGGCCCCAGAAGCACTCCCTTCGACAGCTGAATGGGAAACTCGGCGGAGAGCACAATACCGGCAGATTCAGGAGTATGTGGAGAAGAACCTAAGTCGAAGTCGAGAACAGCAGGAGCAGCGATTCAACCAGAAAGCGTCTGCGGGCCCTTTCCAGCCTGGAGATGTGGTGTTAAAGCGGAAGAGGAAGACCCACAAGCTGGATGATCAATGGGAACAAATCCCATACGTCATACAACCCACAGGATGGGAAGATGGAAAGGCCTACCAGATCAGTCGTGACCAAGGGGGCACTTTGGCTACGGTTTCCCAAGTCCATCTGAAAAGGTGCCCACCCGCATTGAGGGCGACGGCTGAAGTACCGGTTCCTCCACCAGCAGAGAAGGCAAAAGAGGTGATCCACACTTTGATGGGTGACTTCCCAGCAGACTGGCCTACACAGAACGGCGCGGTGATTCTTCCAGTGATACTGTTCCCACAACCTGTGGATGAAGAAGTGGTGGAAGCGGTCGACCGTGAGCCAGAACCAGTGCCAGTGCCCAGGGATGAACCTGTGCCCAGCTCCCCTATGCCTCCGCCTGCCCCACGCGATAGCCGGGAGGACCGGTTGTTCCCTCTGCCCCACTGCATAGCCCCACTGACACCGGACCCCGGAGGTCCACCCGTCCCAACCTAGGTAGACCCCCACTTAGGTACAGGGAGACCGTCCTTTAAAGAGGGGGTCAGGAAGTCTGTGTGAGTTGTTTGTTTGAAAGTTGGAAAATGATAAAAGAAAATGATTACCGGAGCTTTACCTGATTAACCGTGATTAAGAGAACTGGCCGTTGCCGACACCGTTGTCCCCGTGGGGACCGTTTAAAAAGTTGCATGGAGAACTTTCCATGGACAAGCCCGTGAACTTGAAGGGCAACCACAAACGTTAGTGGAATGTAAATAAGTTGTTTACCGTTACCGTTTCCGTATTGCCGCCTCCGGAGAGGCAGGTTGGAGGGAGGGCCCGCAGTAGAGCCGGCTGGGGCCCAGCCACCACAGGGACCGGTGGCTACCCTCTGGAGGGGAAGGACAGATCCCGCTCGGGTGACTTGTGCTGGACTTGGGTCAAGGGGTGCTGCCTGGGTTTTAGGGGCAGCATCAGGGCCAGGTTGCTTGGGTGGGAGAGAGCGGAAACCGTAACCGTAAACCGTTTTGCAACGTTAAAGAAATGTACCTCCCGATTTGGGATGAAGTTATAAAATGTAAATATGTTACAGTTTACCTTTTTATACAGTTACAGAAAATAAAACCGGTGTTGGACGGGCAGCCCGCGGACGGTCTGCATTTTGCTAAGGGGGAATGTGACGCCCTGGGCAAGCCAGGGGTCACAGGTCAAAACACCACCACACCCTACACCCCAGTTAGGAACACCAAAGCTAACCAGAAATCCTTGTTGCCTTCCTCCAGGAGCTGGTGTCCACACCAGGGGGTGGGCCAGGCGGTTGGCTCCGCCCACTGAGGAGTTCACAGCCCTGGAGGCGGGAAGAACCAGGCAGTTCAAGTTAGGGGAGTAAAGTAGAAGGAAGTAGTAGTGAAGCTAACGAGAAAAGCTGAAGTGACAGAAAAGTGACAGTAGTAAAGCCTGAAGTTGGTCCGGATGTGTGTCCCGGACAGTGCCAGCAAGGTCAGCAGACGGCGGTGATAGTCCACAGGGGTGACTGCTCGGAGGTTGCTGGAAGGACCGCGGACGGGTAGTGGCCCGGCGGTCTGGAGCAGTATACGAAGAACAGTCAGCACCAGGGCAGGGGCCTTTCGGATCCCGGCAAGGCTAGGAGTCGCCATAATTTGCCAAATCCGTCAGTGAAGGGGACGACTGTCTCCCAACAACCAAGTCCCGATTGAAGGCAACAGTCCAACCGTTACAGAGAGACACCACCACCGCCAGGGCACCAGTTTCTCAGGGCCAGCGCCTGCGGGCAAAGTAGGGCTCCTCCGGCCCATATCCAAGCCGGGGAGCGGGTTACCGGTGGGAACCCATCGCAACCATTATCAACTTAGGTGCAGGACAGAGGGACCGTCACCGTCACCTACTGGGGAAAGCAAGTGCAGCCGTCCGTGGGAACCGTCTTTCCAGCCGTGTGTTTTACTGAGAACTGTGTCATCGTCTCAGGCTGAGTGAGTACCACAGTGCCGCAAGGCACAGCGCTGCCCCCGCGTCCCTGCGCCCACCAAGCCCTGCATCTCCCACCTCATCACTGGGCCCCGGGATCACCAACCCCTACCCACGGAGGGGCAACACAACAACTAGCTGCTTCATATCATCATTCCCGGGATCCTCATACAGAGCAGCGGTGGTGCCAACAAATCACCACAACAGTGGGTGGCGTCACGGACAATAAACTATATCTCAAAACCCAATCCCCTTTCACTCACGGACGAGGAGCGCCGCTAGAGTCCCCGGAATCCGGCCCATCGCTCGAGACACCGAGCAGCAGCAGGCCGCGGCGGCCGCAGCAGCCGGACCCGAGCAGTGGGAGAAACGCGGCGTCCCCTCCTCCGCCCGCGACAGCAGCACAGATCGCTCCGTGTGACACCCCGGCAACGATGAACTGCAGCTTACTTGCGGCCGCCGGCAATGCGGAATGAAGGAGGTGGACGGGATGTTACGTCCCGCTCATTTCCGCCCCTCCGCTTCTATTGGGCGGCCGCTGTGTGATGTCGCTGTGACGCTGAGCGTCCCTTCCCCTTCAGGAAGAGGATGTTCGCCACCCCGCTGTGGGCGTTTGGAAGGTAAGTACGTGTGATGGGAGGTTACCAACTTTGTGCGACACGGGCAACAAATTGCTTGTGTTGCACAAATGACGGGGGTGGGTGCGATCGCACATGCGATCGCACGATAAATCGCCGCGTGTAAAGCGGCCTTAAGTGTGGTTCAGGTGGAAGGTAATGTTAATAAGGTTATTAGTTAATCACCAGATTTTAGAGCTTCAAGGACCACATTCCCTATTAAGGTTTTATTTTAATATTGTATTTTATGATAAATAAAAGGCTCTCATTACCATTTCTTATCAGTCCATTCATAGAATGCAATGTGTCATGTACTTCTAAGCTGCTAGGTGGCGCTACTGCTTGTCTGTTCTAGAACTCGTCTTACAGTAGAACGTTCCCTCGCACCAGTCACTGGTGGCTCCACAGACACCTCAGGCTGTTTGTGTTACTTCACACAGACCTCCGTAGAGTATTTTCTTCACACCGATTTGCAGAATTTGTCATCTCACCTTTCAGCTTTGCAACACCAAAGTATGAAAACAGGAGGAAGGTCACGACTATTCCTGGTCCTGTTTCTAGGACAACTATCACAACCACCCTTTCCTATCACATTTTGACTGAGTCCACTGCTCCATAGGAATGAACCAACCAAGCCACATTACAGGCGTGTAAGTGGGTGTCTACCCAATACTCCTCTACTTACAGTCCCCTAGACCCTATCAGGCCAGTGACCTTACACAGCCCCTAGCACAAGGCTGTCCAACTCAAATACACAGACGTAAAAAAAATAAAAACTTTGATAAAGATGAGGGCCAACCTAGTCTCGGACCTAAAATGGTTCTCCATACAAAATAATGTGCCCCACATACAGCGCTGGCCAAAAGTATTGACACCCCTGCAATTCTGTCAGATACTACTCAGTTTCTTCTTGAAAATGATTGCAATCACAAATTCTTTGGTATTATTATCATCATTTAATTTTTCTTCAATGAAAAAAAAAAAATTGTAATAAAGCCAAATTGGATATAATTCCACACCAAACATAAAATGGGTGGACAAAAGTATTGGCACTGTTTGAAAAATCATGTGATGCTTCTCTAATTTGCGTAATTAACAGCACCTGTAACTTACCTGTGGCACCTAACAGGTGTTGGCAATAACTAAATCACACTTGCAGCCGGTTGACATGGATTAAAGTTGACTCCACCTTTGTCCTGTGTCCTTGTGTGCACCACATTGAGCATGGAGAAAAGAAAGAAGACCAAAGAACTGTCTGAGGATTTGAGAATCCAAATTGTGAGGAAGCATGAGCAATCTCAAGGCTACAAGTCCATCTCCAAAGACCTGAAAGTTCCTGTGTCAATGGTGCGCAGTGTCATCAAGAAGTTTAAAGCCCATGGCACTGTGGCTAACCTCCCTAGATGTGGAAGGAAAAAAAAAATTGACGAGAGATTTCAACGCAAGATTGTGCGGATGGTGGATAAAGAACCTCCACTAACATCCAAACAAATTCAAGCTGCCCTGCAAATATTTCAAAAAAACTGTCCCGCACATCCTACAAGTGTGTATAGGTGCCAGCTGAAAAAAACCTAGCAAATACAAAATGGATACAGCCGCACACTAAATGCCATCAATGTATAAGGGAACTCTGGTACTGCATTACTGCTATATGAAAAAATGAGATTTTTAGTTTATGAATTGGCCAATGCATGTAAGCCCGGAAACCAACGGCAAGGTAAATCTCAATATTCCGGGTCCCTAACTAAAATGCCACTATCTAGGTTAAAAACATCCATGTCTGGGCAGCTAGACTAAAAATCTAACTTGAAATGCCACTATCTGGACTAACCCTGCAGTCCAAGAGTACAACAGTGTCAACCCGTATTATCTGTCGGCGTCTGAATGAAAAGGGACTGTATGGTAGGATACCCAGGAAGAACCCAGTTCTTACCCCGAGACATAAAAAAGCCAGGCTGGAGTTTGTGAAAACTTACCTGAGAAAACCTAAAACGTTTTGGAAGAATGTTCTCTGGTCAGATGAGACAAAAGTAGAGCTTTTTGGGAAAAGCAATCAACATAGAGTTTACAGGAAAAAAAAGAGGCATTCAAAGAAAAGAACACGGTCCCTACAGTCAAACATGGCGGAGGTTCCCTGATGTTTTGGGGTTGCTTTGCTGCCTCTGGCACTGGACTGCTTGACAGTGTGTATGGCATTATGAAGTCTGAGGACTACCAACAAATTTTTGCAGCATAATGTAGGGCCCAGTGTGAGAAAGCTGGGTCTTCCTCAGAGGTCATGGGTCTTCCAGCAGGACAATGACCCAAAACACACTTCAAAAAGCACTAGAAAATGGTTTGATAGAAAGCACTGGAGACTGCTAAAGTGGCCAGCAATGAGTCCATGCCTGAATCCCATAGAACACCTGTGGAGAGATCTCAAAATGGCAGTTTGGAGAAGGCACCCTTCATATCTCAGGGACCTGGAGCAGTTTGCCAAAGAAGAATGGTCTAAAATTCGAGCAAAGCATTGTAAGAAACTCATTGATGGTTACTGGAAGCGGTTGTTCGCAGTTATTTTGGCTAAAGGTTGTGCAACCAAGTATTAGGCTAAGGGTGCCAATACTTTTGTCTGGCCCATTTTGGGAGTTTTGTGTGAAATGATCAATGATTTGATTTTTGTTTCATTCTCTTTTGTGTTTTTTCATTGCAAGCAAAATAAATGAAGATAATAATACCAAAGAATTTGTGATTGCAATCATTTTCAAGAAGAAACTGAGTATTATCTGACAGAATTGCAGGGGCGCCAATACTTTTGGCCAGCACTGTAGACCTCCATATAGTATAATGTGCCCCACATAGCTCTCCATTCAGAATAATGCACCCCACATAATCCTCTATACTGAATAATGGGCCCCACTTAGCCCTCCATACAGAATAATGGGCCCACATAGTCCTCCATACAGAATAATGGGCCCCACATAGTCCTCCATACAGAATAATGGGCCCCATATAGCCCTTCATGCAGAATAATGGGCCACACATTGTCTTCCATACAGAATAATGGGCTCCATATAGCCCTCTATACCGAATGATGGGCCCCTCATAGCCCTCCATACAGAATAATGGGCCCCTCTTAGCCCTTTATACAGAATAATGGGTCCCATGTAGCCCTCCATATAGAATAATGTGGCCAAACATAGTCCTCCTTACAGAATAATGGGGCCCACATAGCTCCCCATACAGAATAATGGGCCCTACATAGCACTCCATAAAGAATAATAGGCTCCACATAGTCATCCATACACAATAATTGGTCCCACATATCCCCCATACAGTATAATGGGCCCCATATAGACCTCCATACAGAATAATTGGCCGCACATAGTCCTCCATACAGAATAATGGGTCCACATAGTCCTCCATACAGAATAATGGGTCTCACATAGCCCTCCATACAGAATAATGGGTCTCACATAGCTCTCCATACAAAATAATGGGCCCCACATAGCCCTCCATACAGAATAATGGGCCACGCATAGTCCTCCATACAGAATAATGGGCCCCACATAGTCCTCCATACAGAATAATGAGACCCACATAGTCCTCCATACAGAATAATGAGCCCCACATAGCCCTCCATACAGAATAATGGGCCCCACATAGCCCTCCATACAGAATAAAGGGCCCCACATAGTCCTCCATACAGAATAATGAGCCCCACATAGTCCTCCATACAGAATAATGGGCTCCACATAGCCCTCCATTCCACTCAGTCTATACACACACAAGAAGAACAGGTTCCACATGGCTGCAGCCACACACATTTTCTGCTCCCAGCTCTAGCATCCTACTGTTTTTCGATACGACAGCTTCATCTAGTGCTCACAGTCAATACTTCAGGAAAAGGTCCTAAAACACGGATTATAAATCCTTAGTGCATAAGATTAAGTCATGTTCCTCACTACTCTAATCTATCAGCATTAATGCTGACAAAACAACAAATTTTCAGATGTAGTTCCTGATGAGATCAGGAAGTGTCTTCAAACAGCAAATTTGTAGTAATTCACAAGAAAATAGTTTGTATATTTTGCCACACTGCTCTGTGCTGCAGAGAATAAGGTCTACAGTCCAGACTCCATGTCTAAATTATCTCTATAGGAGATCAGAGAAAGAGCGCTACATTGTGAAATACCCCCTGATGAAGCAGGGCGAAACATGTCTTCCACCATGAGAATTCTTTTGCTGGTCTTTTTTATGTTATGTGATATCTAATATTTAAAGCTGAGTGTATGTATGTATGTGTGTGTGTGTGTGTGTGTGTGTGTCCGCTAAAGGAATCCGCACAGTCTCATTTACAATTCCAAAATTTTGCACAGACACCCCATGTGACTCAGGGGATCTCATAGACTATGTTTTGAGGGGAAAATTTAACCCAGCTCCTTACAGTTACTTTAAACCTGCTTACATTAATGTCAATGGAACTCGGAGCCACAGGTCATTAATAGGAGCTCTGTTTGGTTGCTATAGACAGTGAAGGACATTCTTAGTATAAGGAGATTATGTGTGAAGTAATGTGATTTTGGTGGAGATACGGATAGAGAGTCAGACAGAGAGAGTCAGACAGAGACAGACAGCAGGAGAGACAGCAAGAGAGAGACTGACAGATATAGACAGAGACAAACAAAGACAGAGAGATAGAGAGAGACAGAAAAAGAGACAGAGCAACAGGCAGACATGGAAAACAGAGAGACAGAGCGAAAGAGACAGAGCGAGAGAGACAGAGCGAGAGAGACAGAGCGAGAGAGACAGAGCGAAAGAGACCGACAGAGACAGACAGCAAGAGAGACAGCAAGAGAGAGACTGACAGAGATAGACAGAGACAAACAAAGACTGAGAGAGATAGAGAGAGACAGAAAAAGAGACAGAGCGACAGGCAGACATGGAAAACAGAGAGACAGAGCGAGAGAGACAGAGCGAAAGAGACCGACAGAGACAGACAGCAAGAGAGAGACAGAGCGAAAGAGACCGACAGAGACAGACAGCAAGAGAGACAGCAAGAGAGAGACTGACAGAGATAGACAGAGACAAACAAAGACTGAGAGAGATAGAGAGAGACAGAAAAAGAGACAGAGCGACAGGCAGACATGGAAAACAGAGAGACAGAGCGAAAGAGACAGAGCGAGAGAGACAGAGCGAAAGAGACAAAGTGAGAGAGACAGAGTGAGAGAGACAGAGTGAGAGAGAAAGAGCGAGAGAGACCGACAGAGACAGACAGCAAGAGAGAGACAGAGAGAAAGAGACAAACAGACAAAAACTGAAAGAGATAGAGCGACAGGCAGACATGGAAAACAGAGAGACAGGGCGAGAGAGACAGAGCGAGAGAGACAGAGCGAGAGAGACAGAGCGAGAGAGACCGACAGAGACAGACAGCAAGAGAGAGACAGAGAGAGAGAAAGAGACAAACAGACAAAGACTGAGAGAGATAGAGAGAGACAGACAAAGACAGACAGACAGCTAGAGACAGCAAGAGAGAGACAGACCGAAAGAGACAAACAGACAGAGACAGACAAAGAGAGAGAGACAAAGAGAAGCAGAGACAGAAAGAGAGACAAGCAGACAGGGAAATAGAGACAGAGAGAGACAGAGATGGACAGAGAGCGAGACAGAAAGAGAGAGACAAAGACAAAGACAGAGAGACAGGCAGGCAGGGAAACAGAGACAGACGAAAAAGACAGAGAGACGGATAGAGAGACAGACAGAGCGTGACAGAGACCCTTAGTTACTATCCCTATATTCTAGGCTGGCACTTTAGCACGTTACTCCCATGTTATGATTTGGATATGCCTATACTAGTTTGGATCCCATTTCCATGCTACATTTTACTTGCCCCCGGAAGTTTATATGTTTTTAATTGACTCTAATAAAGATTATGTAATTTAGAGATGTTTCCCCCTTTTTTTCTGGGCTGTTCTCTGTCCAGTACATAGGCTGTATAATCCGTTTGTGAAATGAGTGCGCGGATCTCGTGGAGGTCATACTCATAGTGTCACCATAGATAGACAGTGGAAGGAGCATTGCAAGCCCCTCATAATTCGATTAGTTTAGTCACAATCCGGATGCGTCAGTTCAGCTTCACCTTTATCTTAGCATATTCTGTGCTGTGTGTCTTGATGACGCAGCACCGTGATAACATATGAAAATCAGTATCTTTGTTGCGACCAAGTATCTGATATCAGTGGTGCTGTCCATGGTGGGATTGTGTTCTGGGATCATTTAATGCATTCTCTCTATGCTGGATTTTCCCTTTGAAGCTTCTCTGCGGTGGGTGGGGGCATCTGTTTGCTTTGCTTGCAGTTTTCCGCTGCCTGCTCCCTCTGTATAATTATTCCTCTCCTGCGGTGTGATCCTGCGTCTGCTTTAATCTCCTGTGACGCCCATGGAGATATGTCAGATGTCGTGTGCCGCTACCATCGTCACGCAGGACGGGAAACAAGAAGGCCTGGTCCAGTGACGGAGGACATTCCTGTGGCCAAGTGATATCCGAAAGATAGAAAAGCAGAATGTGAAAATGATAATTCCTGCGTTCCCTGGGAATAATGGCTGGATTTAAACTCAGAAAATGCTTTACATTCTATAGGGGTCTATGTCTGAATGCCCTAAGAAGGTGTTTACACTTAACCCCCCAACATTTTCATTCACTGTCAAATGGAGACCAAAAGATGAAACTTTGACCTTTTTTTATCTTGGCACAGACTAGGGGAGAGCCAAAACACACATCAATAGGGGATACACCATGACAAACAAGGGGTACACTGGGGACACTTTAACAACGGTTGGCCCTAGGACTAGTGAGAGGAAAGATGGATACCTCCTCCACTTACCTGCCACTGTACCCTGCACTCCTAGCCAGTCCCTATATAGGTTCCTCACCTGTCACCGAGTAGAAACCATAAGCTCTGAAAAGACCCTACAGTAGTCCCTGGCTAGCGAGTGGGCAGGTGAAAGATGCTAGTCCCACCGCTGCACTGAAACACACCAAGAAAGAAAGACAGATAGGGGGAAAACATTACAACAGACTGCTGCAGTCAGCAGCAAGACTGCAGCCACCAACGCTACATCAACAAAGGGTTTTCAGAAATTCCTTATCCCTCCTCACTCAAAATCCAAATGGCAAAGAGAATAACCGGCACCCTCTGCAGTGGTCCTAAATCGGAAACACTTGAGCTGGTAATTAGCCTGCTTGCTGGCAAGAAATACTGACATTAACCCTACAAAAATAAAGGAAAATAGATTTAGTATTGAGAGTCAAGAATAGACTTTTGCGAAAATGTCCATCTATGTCGCAGTAGCATAGTCTGCCTATATAGCATCCCACAAAATAGATGGACATCGCGGATACATATGATAAATAAGTCACACTTATCTCTCCAATATCTGATGAACTTGTATATACTGTTCCAATGTATTACATGTGGATTAGTTCCGTGTCTCGAAACAAGCAGTGCATAACGAATGTTCCCACCGAGCCATGTACTCCGCCTGACCCGGACTGCCCCACAGCCGTAACTCCGCTGATAAAGTGTGGATATCGGGATTGTGAACATATAACTTGTCAAGAGGTTTTATGCGTTCTGCACCGCTAGGGCTTAATATAGATGCTATAGAATGGGAGTCGTGATTAATGACTGTAATTACTTTGTACTTTCCGTGTATTAATATTGCGCTTGAATTTATTGGAAAGTCCAAAGCATTGATTTATTATCATATTAAATCCACAATATAATTCCAGGGGAAGGAGCAACTCCGCTGGACGCGGCTAATGAGGGTGTCAGGTTGAAATGTGACAACCGAGGTGATACAATTGTAGCTAAGGATTTTATAGCTACCAAAATTTACCCCAAAAATTATTGTCTCGAACAGCCCAGTTCTGGCTTCCTCCTGATACAGTATAGAACTTCCTCTTTCCTCTTTATGGATGTGTATGTAGGGGGTGGGCTGTCTGGCGCATTTTAATGGATAAGTCAGCCTCCATTAAAATTAGCCAGACAGCCCATCCCCTTCGTAATATTGTGTCTGTGATGTGTATTAAGGGCCTTAACAGACATAATGTCACGAGTGTATCGTGTCCACATGTTACCTCTGGGGGCTATGGGATCAGGATGTCTCATTGCTTATTTGTTCGCAGGTCCTCCAAGACTGCCTCCACACCTCCGGTTTTAGCAGAGCCTACCAATCCGGCTCTAAAACCTATGCAACGGATGCGGCGACAAAACCACATCCTTTGCATAAGTTTTTGATATGCGGCCCGTCCGTTTTTTGCCGCTTGCGGCACGCTACTGAGCATGCGCAGTGGAAAAAACGCATGCGGCGTCCATAGGCATGCATTGCAAATCGCACCGCATCGGCCGGATGCGACGTGATGCGTTTTTTTTTGCCGGACAAAAAAAACGTACCAGGCAACGTTCCATCCGGCCGCCGCATCGGCTAAATCTGCCGCATACGGCAAAAACCGGACCGAACGCAAGCCCATGCGGCACAATCCGGCACTAATGAAAGTCTATGCAAAAAAAACGCAACTGGCGGCAAAGAAAAAAACGGTTGCTGTTTTTCTGCAAAGCGCCGGATTGTGCCGCACAGGAAAAACCGGATGTGTGAAAGCAGCCTAAGGGGTCAACTTGACTGTTATCTTCTATTGGAGTGGATTTACTTTCATTTGATGTTGAAGGGGTTAACGACTATTTCCTTTCTGGCTGAGATTACTCTAAGGCCCGTTTCACACGTCAGTGAAAAACAGTGACGTTTTTCACTGGCGTGTAAAACACGCACATATCCCTGCGTGTGCCGTGATTCACGGCACACGTGGGTTGTTTAAGTGCAATCCGGGCTCCGTGGCCCGTGATTGCACTTAGAAAACAACTCACCTGTGCGCGCTCCCGCTGTTCATGGTGCTGATCGCTCCCGCGGTGCAGCATCCGGCCGGCGGTGACCCCCGCAGCAGCTGCTTCCGGGTCGGCTGTGTAGCACATAATGAATATGCGCGACAATAATGAACCGGCTCAGAAGCAGCAGGGAGGACGGGCTGCAGAGGACATCGCTGGACGCCGGGTGAGTAAAAATGATTTTTATTTTAAAAGCACGTTTTTTTCTGGCACGTGTTTCACGGACCACACCACTGCGTGGTCCGTGGAACATCAGTGATGCCAGAAAAAAATGGACATGTCTCCGTGCGGCAATCACGCACACGCGGGTACGCTGCACGGAGACATGTGCAGTGAAAAATCACTGACGTGTGAGCAGACCCATTCATTATAATGGGTCTGCATATGTCAGTGATTCTGGTACGTTTTAAAAAAAGCACAAACGTCCCAGAATCACTGACGTGTGAAAGGAGCCTAAAGGGTACTTTACACGAGACGAGCTATCGTGCGATGCATCGTCGGGGTCATGGTTTTCGTGACGCACATCCGGCATCGTACACGATGTCATCTCGTGTGACACCTCCTAGCGACGCAGTATCGCTCACAAATCGTGAGTCGTGTTCTCGTCGCTAGGTTTCATAAAATTGTTTAATTAAAATGGCACCGGTTGTTCATCGTTTCCGTGGCATCACACGTTGCTCCGTGTGACACCACGGGAACAATGAACACAGCTTACCTGCATCCCGGGGCACCCGCCGGCTATGTGGAAGGAAGGAGGTGGGCGGGATGTTTACGTCCCGCTCATCTACGCCCCCCCGCTTCTATTAGCCGGCTGCTGTGTGACGTCGCTGTGACGCCGAACGTCCCTCCCACTTCAGGAAGTGAACGTTCGTCGCCCACAGCGAGGTCGTCCGGAAGGTAAGTGCATGTGACAGGAGTTAAACGAGTTTGTGCGCCACGGTCAATGATTTGCCCATCCCGCAAAAATGACGGGGGCGGGTACGATCGCTCGTGCTATCGCACGATAGATCGACTCGTGTAAAGCAGGCTTTATCCTTAATCACAGCTTCAGCATCTTATCAGTCGATTCCGCTATACTTACCCACTCCTGACTTCACTCCATGCTGGTTATAGATCTTGTATACTGACTACTTTCAAGGAGAATATCTCTGAAGAACCTGAGGTGTTCCTTTAAGTCGCGAAATTTCCTGCTGGAGAAGCCTAGAAGTTCTAATTGTTGGGTTTTTCCCATCCAATTGTCTCACCTTTCTTAGGCTCACCTCAAATCAGCAGTATTTTGCTGGAAAACCGGATCCGGCACAAATGCGTTTCAGCTCCATTCATTTCCTATGGAATCACGGCAAGGTGCGGTTGTATGCGACGCACGCAACCACATGTGACCACACCTTGCCACGATTCCATTGTAAATGAATGGAACTGAAATGCATTTGTGCCGTATCCGGGTTTCCGGCAAAATACCGCTGATGTGAACGCGGCCTTATGTTTTATTGCAGTAACACTGGCCTTACACACAAGTTAGGGTCAGTTCAGGGTCAGCGAGGCCTAGGCACATGATGGCACATGGGGGGGAAAGACTCATCTAGGTTCATTAAGGAGTGCAGGGATCAGACTCGGGGGAGCATTAGGAGGTGACCCCCACTTCCCTCTCCCTATCTCCAGGGCTTTACGTTGTATTTCTTCCCTGGTTTTCCGTTTGTGTTGCGCCGCTTGTTGAATGTCCTCTCACACGAATATCAGATCAACTTTCTTAACTAAAGGGAATGCGTCATCAGAAAATGTCCTGTCATTTAAATTAGGTCTTTAAGTTGAATATATTTAAAACATTTTAGAATAGTTTTTGACATTATCTATATTTTTAATAAACTTTCAATTTTCACACTAACTGCTAAGCCTAATATTAGACTCTCACTTCTTGTTCTATACATTTGACTTTTCAGCTGTCTCATCATTGCCGACAGAATTACAATTTAACAAATCTATATAAAATAGGATCCGCCAGTCACGTCACAACAGGCGATGTCACAGCTCACCTCCTCCTCTTGTACAATGATCGGTAATACCCCCATACACTGGATCCACCATTCACAAAAGGCAATGTCACAGCTCACCTCCTCCTCTTGTACGACAGGTAACACCCTCATACATGGTAAATTACACAGGATCCACCAGTCACAATAGGTGATGTCACAGCTCACCTCCTCCTCTTGTATGATAGGTAACACCCTCATACATGGTAAATTACACAGGATCCACCAGTCACAATAGGCAATGTCACAGCTCACCTCCTCTCATCCATTCACAATGACCTTTGCTCAGATTAGAGCATGCTCAGATAACGCTTATATACGGTCCGGATAAGTCTATATTTTTTAATGTCCATGTGCCCAAGAAGAAGGAGTGTTAAAGTAATCCTAGTGGTCGGCATGAAAATTGCAAGATTTTTTTTTTAATTAATGTTAAATTAATAAAATATATTAACAAAAAAATACATTTAATATCAAAACCAGAGCGAACTGCCCCAAATTCTTTTTGGCCAGATTTCATTTAATCCTAATAAAATTTGGTCTGGATCGAATTTTGCCCCTGTAAGACATTTATCAATCTCTGAGGTCTTTCACAAGGAATAGCTGAGATGGGGGGAAAAAAAAAGAAAATAAGATTTCTCCTCTGTACAAGGTCCTCTCTCACTTCAGATCGGTCCTCGAAACAGTCTGCTTCTTCTCACGCTAATGAAGCCTAACCTGGTCTCTGCAGAGATGCCGACTTACTCACCGCCCCAGCCGAGTTGCGTGCTCCCCCATTGCCACCCAGCCATCCATGTGCTCTGCTGCCTCCTTCCCTTCCCGGGCAGTGTACATGCTGCACAGGGTTCCCGGGAGCGCCCTTAAAATGCGCACGCACACACACCGGCTTTCCTCTGAAAGGGCCAGCATGCAATTTCCTAGGAAATGCCTCTCAGCCTGCGGCTGAGACACACTGTGTATATAAGGCTTCCTCCCATTAGGGGAAGTGCCTGCGCAACACCTTAGTTAGTCAGTAACCAGTCTGCTACCTAGCTAGTTGTCTAGTCCTGAGCTCTTGCCTTGCCATCTCTGTGCCCGTCTCCCGTACCTGCCTTCCCATACCTGTGCACCCCTGCCATGCCCTCCATTCCTATCCATACTTGCCTGTCCAGCCTGCCTCAGTGACTCCACCTGTGCCCACCTGAGTCTGGCACCTGTCCCAGGGGTCAGCTGTCACAATCCCGGTTACTTCCCTGGGTGTTGCACCTGGTGTCCACCTTGCGGTGAGCACTTAGTTAAACCCCTCCCTTTAAGGGGTAAGCCCGGGTCCATCTGTGGTCCAGTAGGTCCACTAACCCCACTCCCTGCCCTTACACCAGCTGCGAGCATTGCAGTCACATTGGGCACCACACATGTCAATGACGTGCATCCCACCACATGCCCCCAATGTTGGGTGATGGACGTTAGTTAGGTGCCCTACATGAGGCTTAGTCAGTGATGGAAGATCCGGACTGAAGAGTAGACTGATCTGAAATAAGTGGTGGACCAGGCGTAGAGCTGCGGTAGTAGGACAGGGGCAGGCGTGGGCCTAGGACAAGCTACTCATTTTTTTTTTAACCTTTACTAGCCCTTAGTTTTTTAGTATTTCATTTGTGAGCATAAAATCCTGAATACTTTGGATTCTTGCTAATACTAATTCTTCATACTTTAATTAGAAGGACATCAATACATTCCCTTTCCCAGACTTTGAATTCTTGGAGTTCTATTTCTCGGTCTACATAACTGATGTGTGTTTTCCCACAGGACAACCTCAACCTGTTGCTGACGGAGGAGGAGATGTACAGCCTGATGGAGACGTTCAGTCAATGTAAAGTTATCCCAGGTGAGCGGACGAGCTGATCCAATCCTAATAACTGCGGTGTAGAGACAATTACGCCCCAGCAAGTTCTGCTGAGACCCTTGTTATCCTGCAGACGAGATAATAACATCTCTGTATACCCCGGGGCTTTACCACTCAGCAGCTGAGCTCCGTCTCGGGGTTAATTTACATCAGATATTTCTTTTTTGTCATATAATTAAAGAAAAAAATCAGACAGAAGTGGCTCTATAATGAAATATCATGCATTTTTGATACTTATTAATGAACCTTTACAGGATTAGAAAAGCAAATGACTTTTTTCCCTAAAAACAGCGCCCCTTCTGTTCATTGTTGTCATCTCAGCTCCATTAAAGAGGTCTTGTCACTTGTGATAAATACATAATCTTTCTTATCTGGTATAAATGCCGCTGTTTTCCTGAATCCGGCGTTGTTTTTCTTTTGTTCCTGCTCCTCTCCATTCCTGAGATATGGTCTTTTCTTTTCTTTAAATAAATCTAGTCTATGTAGCCAACTGGGAGTGGCGCTCAAGAAAATTCCCACAGATAATAGTAACCACGCCCACTTTACTATCTATGATCTATGTACAGGGAAGAAAGGGTCATATCTCAGGACTGGAGAGGCGCAGGAAGAAATGAAAAACACAGCCAGATTCAGGAGAACACCAGCATTTACACCGGGCTAAAAAATTACGTATTTTTGGCAACTGACAGGTCCCCTTTAAGGTGACTATGGCTGAGCTACAATACTACGCTAAACCTGAGGACTGGTGTGGCGCTGTTTTTAAAAGAAAGCAGCTGTATATTGAATGCTGTTTAACTAGATTATTTTACTTTATTGAGTCCTGGCATAAGCAGATAACTCATCGTATTGGATTATTTACTTATTGAGGTCAATGGTTTTTTGATGAATAAAATTAGTGAGTTTTTCGAATCCTTTGATTTTGTCATCAGAACTGTAAAAATAACAGATCGTCGATTATTTCCTATCATTTGCTTTAACGATGCTGAAATAAAATGATGGCGTAGAGGGGGACATATATTTCTGTTCTCTAAAATTGCTCCAAAAATAAAACTTTGCTCCAATGATGTCTGCGGGTTTGTTTTCCATCAGCTCTTCTGCAGCATTAACTCCGTGTCTCCTGCGCGCTGATTACCCACATGTCACAAGTACTCTCAGCCATAATTACATTTCCTATTTGTTTATTGCTACACATACAATTTTTCAGTTTGTAATTGCCTAATTAAAGCTGGTGCTGCATGTTCGAGTTGGGTTCGTTACAAGAGGCAATCATTTCATTAGCAATCAATCCTCTGTAACATCTGCCGCTCGGTGCACATAGAGAAATAATAGGAGTGAAACGGAACGGAAGGGGGCTAAAATAAAAATAAGAAAGCGCTGGTGGCACAGAAGACTGACTGCTCAGCATGAAGAGTCCTGAATGCGCATCCTTCGCTGAGCTGATGCCAAAAGACTAGACTATCTTGGGCCTACCACAAGAATTAAAACTGACCTGTAACTTGCCAAAATGATGCAATTTTTTTATTTATCTTGTATAAATGCTGCTGTTCTCCTCAATATGGCGTTGTTTTACTTTTGTTCCTGCGCCGCTTCGTTCCTGAGATATGCCTGTATATTAATCTAGTCTTGTTGGCCATCTGGGCATGGTCCTTAAAAGGAAACCTGTCAGGTCCAATATGCACGTAGAACCACCACCAGTTCTGGGTGCATATCTAGAATCCCTGCCTAATTGTCTAAGTATATAGTAGCGTACATAAACAGATCTTTAGAAAAAGTATATCCTTTATGATATGCTAATGAGAGCTTTTGGCCCACTTAGCTTATCACACCTCTGTGGGCGTGACAACATTCTTTACAAAGCCCAGCGTCATGACAGCGCAATACAAAGCTGCACATGCGCGCAGCTTTGTACCTGTTAGCATTAAGCTCCTTAGACATCAGGTGTATGCGTCTTAGCTTCAGAGATGCTCACTGCCCACGATCGGAAGTCGTCTTCACCTCCGGTCATACGCACAACTCAGAAGTTGGGTGTGTGTGCAGAGAGGAGCCAGGTGATGGCCTGCAATGCTCACCTGTGTTCATCAAACGGGTTTTGTGAAAAGTGTTCTGCCCCGGCTTGAGGGTGCGACACTTAATTGACTCTTTGATGGCTCGTCCGTCATCCCGTCGCCAGTCACCATCATAGTCATCGTACTTGGGCAACACATCACAATTTTTCTTAAACTCAAACTTTAACTTCTTTTATTCAGAATTCGCTCTTCCTAAGAGACATGTTCACAGTAAAATTTCTCAATCTTCATAATAAACACTTTGACAATCACCTTCCTAGGACAGACATGCCATTTTCCGCCTACTTTACCATTCTGTTGCCACTGCTCAATGGAGTAACCTTCTGTCCAGCCCTCAGCCTGGACACTATCCCTCCAGCAGCCGAGTCGGACTTCTGTAGTCCCCATCTCTTGCAGCCGTGTCTTTAGGACACAATGAAGGATACCTCCTGAGGCCTGGGCAAACCCCGATACAGAGTTTGTGGTATCAGGACCTCCTGTGCAGTAAATTACTATCCCCCAACTTCACTGAACTGACTCTGATTTGTCTGCCTTACCAACTCACTGTTTACTTCACCACCCGTGCCCTGTCTACTAGGCTAATACTGTATCAATATCTAGCCTCAGTAGTGCGCATCACCGGAAGTATGGGCGAGATCCGATCATGGGTAGTGAGCGTCTTTGAAGCCAGGATGCATACACCGGCGTCAAAGGAGCTCAATGCTGAGAGGTACAAAGCCGCGCTCATGTGTGGCTCTGTATCGTGTTGCCATGACGCTGGGCATGTTAGCAAGCCCACAGGGGTGTGATAACAAGCTAAGGGGGCCTACTAGTCAGGGAACTAACGCCCTTGTGACTAGTCAGCCCTCATTAGTATCTCATAAGTTATCATTATAAATACTTTTTCTAAAGATCTGTTTATGTATGCCACTATATGCTGGGACAGTTAGCCACGGATTGTAGATATGTGCATAGACCTGATAGTGGTTCTGGGTGCACTGGGGACCTGACATGGTCCCTTTAAAGGGAATCTGTCACCAGGTTTTTGCTCCCCCATATGAGAATAGAGACAGAGACCCTGATTCCAGCGATGTCACTTACTCAGCTGTTTGCTGTCGTTTTGATAAAATCAATGTTTTACCTGCTGCAGTTATACAGAGCTCATGAATATGCTAGACTACCTGCAGCACGCCAAGTAGTCTTGTAATGATAATCTACTGCTGATTAAACAGTGATTTTATAAAAGCTACACTTTGCAGCCCCGTAAGTCACACATTGCTGGAATCAACGTCTCTTTTCCTTCATCTTGCTGCTCTCAGATTAGGTGGCAAAAACCAGGTGACAGATTTCCTTTAAAACCACACCTAGTTGGCTAAAAAGACTAGCATTGCATAGAAGAAAGAGAGGCCTTATCTCAGGAATGGAAATGCGCATTGACAAAAGAAAAACCACTCCAGATGCAGGAGAACATCGGCATTTATACCTGGAAAACAAAATGACATATTTCTGGCAAGTGACAAATCCTCTAACTCTGAGGCTCCACCCTTTATCTTTGCAGAAAATGCACATATCCACTTATAATGTTGTTGGATTTTTTTTCCCATAAAGCGCTATTTTATTACATATTTTATAGTTTATAGTTTATTTGGAATAGATCTCCCCAAAGTCAAGTCACACTTAAATTGTCTTCTGCTGGACGTTTGTGGCCGATTTGGGGTAGAATCTGAGCCTGAGGATCCCCTGGTTCTCTGACTAGTCTGAGTGTGGGTTCTGTTGATTCACCATCCAGTGAAAAAAAATCTTGAAAAACTTTGTCAAAAATGCTTTTTTTTGTGCATTCCACCAATCTAGAAAAAAAATATAAAACTTAATTAGTCTTATACAACATGGCTGCCTAATGTTAAAAATTAAAGTCCGATGAATGGAAGAAGGACAACTTGGTCATTAAAGGGCTAAAGAGCATTTTATCGGTATATAATGACCATGTGTCTTGTAGACTAATGAGCTCCCCACTGATGACCACTTGTCTTTGCAGAATGTACCCTGAACCTGGATGACTTCCTCCATTACAAGCATCTGGTGAACCGGCGAATGCAGGAGAAGCAGCTGAGTGATGAACTCGAGGAACAGGCCAGTCTACAGTTCTCCTCCATGGATCCCGAGAAGAAGGGGCAGATCGAGTGGATTGATTTCCTTTCTCATGAGTCTATTTGTCTTCTGCAAAAGCTGCGTTCACAGGTCGGTTATTTTTGCACTTTTGCCTATAAGGATTTTACAAAAAAAACCTGTTAAGTTTGTTCCTCGGGATATTCCAAAATTACAATACATCAAGTAATATATTTTATCATTAGACCATAAATATGACTCAAGCTAAGTAATGCCAACACAGTTATGGGATCTAATGGATTATACCTGTGTTCTTCAAGACCTCAGTTTGGCCATTTCTGTGCCCTAATGGAGGCTGATTAGAGATGTGTAAATTTGTGTGGAATTTTAGAAATTTGCTGAACACAAAAAAAATAATTTGCAAATCGACTAAAATGGCCACTGACATTTTAAATATTGCAGATTGGATAATCCAGAGAAGGCTCACATGACTTCTGATGGGCTTCCCCATATTGTTTGAAGCGATGACATCACTTTGCATAACACAGCCAATCAGGAAGGACTGTATAAAAGCCTAAGCAAGGAATGAGGCCACCAATATATGGTGAATCTCCATAGTGAGAGGATATCACATCTCTTAGCTTAGCCATAACAATAGGGAGAATCTGGATAATGAGAGGACGTCACATATCACAGCTTAAACATAGAGATAGGGAGAATCTGGATAGTGAGAGGACATCACATCTCTCAGCTTAGACATAGAGATAGGGAAAATCTGGATAATGAGAGGACATCACATCTCACAGCTTAGCCCTAGCAATAGGGAGACTCTGGATAGCGAGAGGACATCACATCTCAAAGCATAGCCATAGGGAGAATCTGGATAATGAGAGGATGTCACATCTCTCAGCTCAGCCATAGAGATAGGGAGAATCTGGATATTGAGAGGATGTCACATCACATATCTTAGCCATAGATATAGGGAGAAAAAGGTATAAAAACATAATAAACTGTACAGCTAATGTCAGACAGCACTGCATGGAAGAACGGTTACCATCTGTTTACGCTTACCCACATATGTCACTGATATTACGGTGTTGGATACCTCTGTAGAAGAAGACCTCTGAGTGTTACACATATCTTTTCAAGTCATTTGAATGATATTCAGCACTTCAATTTTCAGAAAATTAAATTTTGGGGAAAAAATTGTCAAAGCTGGCGAATTCAAATTTCAAAAGATTTGCTCATTTCTAATGTTCACAAATTAAGTTGACTTAGTGGCCCTTTGCATACTACGACATCGCAGGTGCGATGTCGGTGGGGTCAAATCAAAAGTGGCGCACTTCCGGCGTCGCTCTCGACATCGTAGTGTGTAAATCGTTTTAACTACGATTACCGAGCGCAAAAGTGTCGGTATCGTATGTTCTGTGTAGTGTCGGTCATTTTCATTATTTTGGCTGCAGCGACGGTATGATGTTGTTCCTCGTTCCTGCGGCAGCACACATCGCTGTGTGTGAAGTCGCAGGAGCGAGGAACATCTCCTACCTGCGTCCCGTCTGCAATGCAGAAGGAAAGAGGTGGGCGGGATGTTTACGTCCCGCTCATCTCCGCCCCTCCGCTTCTATTGGCCGCCTGCCGTGTGACGTCGCTATGACGCCACACGACCTGCCCCCTCACGAAGGAGGCGGGTCGCCTGCCAGAGCGACGTCGCAGGGCAGGTGAGTGCATGTGAAGCTGCCGTAGCGATAATATTCGCTACAGCTGCTATCACAAGATATCGCTGCTGCGACGCGGGCGGGGACTATCACGCTCGGCATCGCAGCATCGGCTTGCGATGTCATAGTGTGCAAAGGGCCCCTTAGACATGCTAGAGATTTGGTCATCAACTTGGCAGATGAGGTCCAACATGGATAAATGTAAAACTATGCCTCAAGATCCTAAAACTGTATAGTCCTAGAGGGAAGGATCTGGGTGTGCGAAACTAAATACCAGTCTGCAACTTCATCTGCTTCTGAAGCCAGAATGGTATTTGGGTGTATTAAAATGATAAATGTGTGGAACAGGGACGTTCTCTATAGGTGTCAAGTCCATATAGGTGACAAACTCAGGAGTTCAAAAGTAACAAAAAACACAAATTGTTATGGAAATATACAGAATTCTTTATTGAATGTTAAAATGTTGATCAAGTTTAATTGCTACCATCTTGGGCAGATGTACTGAGGACACAGGTTGTGGATGGCTTTGTATATCATGGTTAATGTTTTGAAACGGGGTGTTTGGGCAATGGGAAGCCAATGAAGGAATTGGCAGAGCAGAGAGGCTGGGGAATTGCGGGGGGACAGGTGGATTAGTCGGGCAGCAGCGTTTAGGATAGTTTGGAAGGGAGTAAAGGTGGTGTCACACATAGCGACGATGACAATGACGTCGCTGCTAAGTCACCATTTTCTGTGACGTAGCAGCGACGTCCCGTTGCTGTCCCTGTGTGTGACATCCAGCAACGACCTGGCCCCTGCTGTGAGGTCGCCGGTCGTTGCTGAATGTCCTGCTTCATTTTTTGCTCGTTGTTCTCCCGCTGTGAAGCACACATCGCTGTGTGTGACAGCGAGAGAGCGACGAACTGAAGCGAGCAGGGAGCAAGGAGCCGGCGTCTGGCAGCTGCGGTAAGCTGTAACCACGGTAAACATCGGGTAACCAAGAAGCACTTTCCTTGGTTACCCGATATTTACCTTAGTTACTAGCGTCCGCCGCTCTCACGCTGCCAGTGCCGGCTCCCTGCTCCCTGCATATGTAGCTGGAGTACACATCGAGTAATTAATCCGATGTGTACTCTGGCTAGGAGTGCAGGGAACAGAAAGCCAGCACTGGCAGCGTGAGAGCGGCGGACGCCAGTAACTAAGGTAAATATCGGGTAACCAAGAGAAGTGCGTTCCTTGGTTACCCGATATTTACCTTAGTTACGCTTCCACGCATCGCTGCTGGCTGGGGGCTGGTCACTGGTCGCTGGTGAGATCTGCCTGTTTGACAGCTCACCAGCGACCATGTAACGACGCAGCAGCGATCCTGATAAGGTCAGATCGCTGGTCATGATCGCTGCTGCGTCGCTATGTGTGACACCACCCTAAGCGTGTTAGAAGGGAGGTCACAGAGCAGGAGGTTACAGTAGTCCAGGCGGGAGATAATAAGGGTATGCACTAGTATTTTTGCAGATTCTTGGTCAAGCAATATACAAATCCAGGAATTATTTTTGAGATTAAAAATGATCCATACTTCTTAAAATTACCCATATCACTTTTCTTTTTTAAGAATATCCAGACTTTAGCTTTAATTTTTGATATTTAGAAGCTGCTGAAATCACCTGTGAATCAGTGGGGCGAGAACCTCAGGAGAAGTGTGCGGCTCAGAAAGCATAGTCTTCATACTCCGGGCTGTGTGTCAGGACCTGGGCTCCCACCGATCTGCAGGGAATTCATGTTCCTGCTAAATATGAAAAATCAATAACAAAATATAGTTACTCTTTAACTGTATTGACTATGTAAAAGAAAATAGAACAAAACTGCAGGTTACATAGAATGTATCCGGCTAAATTACACCTAATTCAATCTAAGAAGGGGTTGGATTTTGCGATAGGAACGTTTCATTTTTTTTTTAACTCCTTTATAGCTCTATGATGTATTATTACTAGAGATGGGCAAATAGTGAAATATTCGGGTTTGAATTATGCTATCTGAATACCGTGTGTTATTCCACTATTCGTTACGAATAATGCAAGTCAATGGGGAACCCGAGCATTTTTCTTGAAGATTTCCCAGGAAAATGCTCGAGTTTCCCATTGACTTGCATTAGATTCGTTATTCGGTACGAAAACTAGGATAGTACTAGGTATTCGGATAGCATATACCGAAGCCGAATAATTCACTATTTGCCCATCTCGAACTATTACGCAAGAAAACCCACAAAAACTAAAAAAGTTTCCATTCGTCAGTGCTATATCTGGTCCTAATGAGAGGTTGGCTTTCTCACATAGCCAATATGATTTTATTAGTAAATCAAAGTAAACCTGTCACGGCAGTGGCGTAGCTACTGCTTTTGCCGCCCGGGGCGGTCGTCAAATTTGCCGCTCCCCTCCATTGGCCATTGATAAGGGTACTTTCACACTTGCGTTGTGCGTCATCCGTTGCAATCTGCAGCCTTGAGGAATTACGGAAACCGTTGCAGGAAGCCGTTTATTCCTCATAGACTTCTATTAAGGGCAGATTGCAACGGATGGTCTTGCGTTGCATCCGCCCCGCAGCACATCAGTTATTTTATCTGTGAGCGTCAGTGACCATCGGGCGGAAGGAATGCTGAATGTAGCGTTTTTTGTTGCTGTAAAAAAACGCACTCCGCAGGATTCCGTCGGGATAATGAATGTTTATGGTGCTGGATTCCGTCGCCATGCATTTGGCGATGGATTCCAGTGCAGGATTCCGTCACGTTATACTGAGCATGCTCAGCATGTCCAGCAGAATGTTCTAAATCATTTAAAATCACTCTTGGTCTCTCTCTCCCTCTCTCTCTGTCGGTCTCTCTCTCTGTCGGTCGGTCTGTTGGTCGGTCTCCCCCTCCCCCCCTCTCATACTTACTGATCACTGACCGATCAATGGCGCGGCGCTGCACAGCTGTCACACTGCTCTGGCGGCTTCTCTTTTGAAAATGCCGCCCGCTCATTATTCCATCTCATATTCCCTGCTTCCCCCGCCCACCGGCGCCTATGATTGGTTGCAGTCAGACACGCCCCCACGCTAAGTGACAGCTGTCTCACTGCAACCAATCACAGCTGCCGGTGGGCGGGTCTATCTTGCAGTACAATAAACAAATAAATAATTGTAAAAAACGGCGTGTGATTTCCTCCCCAATTTTGATACCAGCCAAGGTAAAGCCACATGGCTGAAAGCTGGTATTCTCATGATGGGGAGCCCCACGTTATGGGGAGCCCCCAGCCTAAAAATATCAGCCAGCAGCCGCCCGGAATTGCCACATCCATTAGATGCGACAGTCCCGGGACTCTACCCGGCTCATCCCGAATTGCCCTGGTGCAGTGGCAATCGGGGTAATGAGGAGTTAATGGCAGCCAATAGCTGCCACTAAGTCCTAGGTTAATCATGGCAGGCGTCTGAGACACCCCCGATGATTAACCTGTAACTGAAAGTAACTAAACACATACACCAGAAAAAAAACTTTATTTGGAATAAGAGACAAAAAAACACCCTCTTTCACCACTTTATTAAATCGCAAATACCCCTCCAGGTCAGGCGTAATCCTCACGAGGTCCCACGACGCATCCAGCTCTGCTACATGAAGGTGACAGGAGCGATCATAGAACATCGCCGCTCCTGTCAGCTCCACGCAGCAACTGAAGTGAATCGCGCTGTCAGCGGGGAAGTCACTGAGGTAGTGCTGGTGTGTATGGTGTTGATGGGTGCGGTAGTGCCGGTGTGTGCGGTGATGATGGGTGCAGTAGTGCTGGGGTGTGTGCAGTGATGATAGGAGCGGCATTTTTTACCCCCAAAATGTCCTTCCCTGACACGTGCCGCCCGAGGCGGACCGGCCCCTCCGCCCCCCCTTTGCTACGCCACTGTGTCATGGTCATTTCCCTGCTGTTTAGAGACTAGTGACAGGTTTTGGACTGGAGCCTTTCATTTCCATCTTGACTCCTCATTTAAACGAAGTTTCCATTCTTTTAGTGGCTGTTGATAATGTCACGCAAGGAGTAGGAGAAGTCCGAATGAACCACGTGACACATGCGTTCAGACCGATGTGCGTCTGGCATACTACAAAAAACACCACATACAAAGGGGGGGACACCGGGGGCACTTGAACAATGGTCGGCTAGGGAGAGGGGTGAGGGGACAGCACTGCTGACCTGCACTGCTAAGAGCTGCCGGAAACAAAACTGAGATTAACTCATGAGACACCAGAAGAAAGGAAACTTTGCTTAAATGAGGAGTCAAGATGGAAAAGAGAGGCTCCAGTCCAAAACCTGTCACTAGTTTCAAAACAGCAGGAAGACGACTGTGACAAAACCACAATGACTGACCAACAGCTGTGTAATATGGTGATAACTGAATGCCAATGTTAGATTATTCAAAAACTCACTATTATTAGTGTCAAAGTTCAAAGACATAAATCCAGTGGTGTAATGCAACCATCATAACCCTCACGCCTCCATTTATTGAAATGACCATGTCTTTTATTCTATCTTTGATGCGTTTCTTCTGTTCTGTATTTTTTCACAAAAAGAATTCGCTGCTGAGGCTCCTATCGATAAAGGAGCGGGAGCGAGCTCGTGCCACGTTTCTGAATCTGGACCAGGATAATGATGGCTTGGTTACAGGCAGTGAGTGCAGAAAAGCTCAACATGGCTGGTTCCGCAAGCAATCTAAAGAGGCCGCGTCGTGTAACGTCAGGTAAGAATTCATCTCTGATGCTCCGATGTGAGTGTGAAGTGTGGGCTTTGGATAAAGATAAGTACAAAATATATACAGCTGCACACTAAAATGCTAACAATGAAAAAGGGGAAACTCTAGTATTGCTTTACAGCTATAGGAATATTTGAAAAAAGACACTTAGCTTATTTATTGGCCAATGCATGTGAGCTTGGTCACCACGGCAAGGTGCATCTCTGTAAACCAGGAACCTAACAGAGACGCACCTTGCCGTGGTGACCGGGCTCACATGCATTCGCCAATAAATAAGCTAATGCGGGCGTCACACGGTACGATGTATCGTGCGATCGCATGTGCGATCGTACCTGCCCCCGTCATTTGTGTGTCATGGGTAAATCGCTGCCCGTGTTGCACAAAGTCGTTAAACTGCTGAGCGACCTCACTGTGCGCGGCGAACATCCTCTTTTTCCTAAAGGGGGAGGGTCGTTCGGCGTCACAGCAACGTCACACAGCCGCCGGCCAATAGAAGCGGAGGGGCGGCAATGAGTGGGACGTAAACATCCCGCCCATCTCCTTCCTTCCGCATAGCCGGTGGGTGTCGCGGGACGCAGGAAAGCTGTGTTCATCGTTCCCGAGGTGTCACACGGAGCGAAGTGTGCTGCCCCGGGTTCAATGAACAACCGGCGCCATGAATAATAAACGATTTTTTAAAAATAAGCGACGTGTACATGACTCGGGGGTGTCACACGAAACAACGTCGCAAACGATGCCGGATGTGCGTCACGAAAACCGTGACCCCGATGATGCATCGCACAATGGATCGTCTCGTGTGACGCCCGCAATAGTGTCTCTTTTTTCAAATATTCCTATAGCTGTAAAGCAATACTAGAGCTTCCCTTTTTCATTGTTAGCATTTTAGTGTGCAGCTGTATATATTTTGTAGTTGTAATGTTTTTTAAGCTAGCACCTTGTTCACACTTGTTGGATGTGCAGATCAGTCTTTTTGATATTTGGATAAAGATAAGGGTACCACGTTTATGACTACAAATTTGAAAGTGGCTGATGTGAGCTTGGTCCTACACTAGGAGGAAATCATGGTGTGCGAAGCATATCAACTTTATAGGGAACCTGTCTGGAGATTTTGGTAGCATGAATTAGGGTTAGGCTCCATCATTACACCTACCATGGGGATGAAGAGTCCCTGCTAATTTCATCCTTCCCACTTTGGATTGATTAGTTGGACCTCGTATAATGAAATACCCGCCAGTGAAGCAATGGAAAGTCAACCACCTTAACGACGCTTCTTCACGTCCTTGACTTTTGTGTGGTTCAGGTAGCAAGAATATCCTGACAGGTTCCCTTTAAAGATTTGTTCACACTTGTTCGAATTAGCTCTCTTTGGAGAATTTGGTTAAATCTCATTCATTTTCCTTTTCCTGTATTATTCCCGGAAAATCCAAACAAAAATCTACAGCTCATCCACGCCCGTGTATTAGCATAGCCTCAAACTCCTTAGCATGGTTAAGTTGTGTTTGTGCCTTGTAGGCATAAGCTGAAGCTCGCAGTCCCTAGTACGAAAAGTGTAACAGAACCCCTTACCAAACTTGTGCCGTTTGTAATAGTAAGGTCTTCTTATGTGACATCGAGGCTTTTACAAATGTTACCTCTGCACTCCCTTTAGCTATATCTCCATGGATTTGAAGTATAAAGCCATAGAAATTACAGCTGCTGCCAGAGGGTGTATTTTATAACATGTCATACATGGGAATGAGCCAGATATATGTGCCTCTGTCTCAACCTTTTATTATAGTTTTCGCTGTAATGAATGGATAATGATTAGTGATGGGCAGCAGCATTGCAGATAACTGGTATCGGCGGGTATAAATGTATACAAAAAAAAAATGAGTCCGGCCCGGAATTGATCCCAGATATCTGGCCAGACGACAGTCCCCATATAGGTCTATGGGGGCCAGGATCCGGCCCTTAAAGTCGGTGGTAGAAGGGATAGGGGGATTGGAGCAAACGCGTCATACTTACCGAGTGTCCGGCATGGCTGTAACTGCTCTTGTGGCCGCTCACTCATCTTCCGGGGCCGCTCATCCATATGCACTGCTTCTGTCGCGGGCGGAGGGGACACGCTCGCCACGCTCGGGTCCGGGGCTTCTGCTGCTGCTCGGTGGCTCGAGCGGTGGGCCGAACCCGGGGACTCGAGCAGCGCTCCTCGTCCACGAATGAAAAGGGGGGGGTGGTTTGTTTAGGGAGATAGTTCGTGACGCCACCCACGGGTCGTGGTGATAATGGGCACCACCGCTGCTGGTGACGGGGATCCCGGGAGCGATGGTAGGGAGCAGCTAGGATGTTGTCCCCTCCGTGGGTAGGGGTTGGTGAACCCGGGGCCCGGTGGTGTAACGGGGAGGCCGGATGGCTGGGGTGCAGGGTTGCAGGGGCAGCTCGGCGCGGTGCCGGATGGCACTGATGTACTCACTCAGGTAGTCAATGACAGAGTCTCTGGTAAACCAAACGGCCGGATGGACGGGTCCCGCAGCCGGCTGCAGTGCTGTGCTCTCCCCGGACGGCTGATGGTGGCTGTCTTTCCCTGCACCTGTTAGAATGTTCTGACTCCTGTGGTTGCCCACCGGTAGTCCGCTCCCCAGCGTATAGGTACCGTAGGAGCCCATTTTGCCCGCAGGCGCTGGCCCTTGGATCTCTAGCCTATGGCGGTGGCTGTATATCCTCTTGGTGTGGATTGTTGCCTTCTGTCGGGTCTTGGTTGTTGGGAAACCCCTGGGGTTCCTGTCACACTCAGATTTGACCGTTGTCGGTGGCTCCAAGCCTAGTCGGGGTCCGATGGCCCTGCCTGTGTGCTTAGCTTCACTCCACTCCCCGGTTCGGTACCCGTGGGCCAACGCCCGACCCCGGTCCTATGGTTTTGCAGAGATTCACTAACTCCTGCAGACAGCCACCACCGTCTGCCAACCTTGCTGTTTGTGTCTGGGCCCCTACCCAGACACCGACAGTTTCTGACCTCTCACTTTCATCTCCAAACTAGAACTGTCACTTTTCCCGCCTCCAGGCCTGTGAACTCCTCGGTGGGTGGGGCCAACTGCCTGGCCCCGCCCCACCTGGTGTGGACATCAGACCCTGGAGGGAGGCAACAAGGGTTTTTGTTTGACTGGTGTTACTGTCTAGGGAAGGGTGTGTGTGTGGTGTAATGTCTGTGACTACCTGGCTAGTCCAGGGCGTCACACTAACCTCACCCATCATCAGACCCTACATCCATGATTGACTGTAGTTAGACGTGATTCCAACTTGAGTGACAGAGTGTCGGACTGCAACTCATCACAGATCCTGTCTGCGAATCCCTATCATGGTCTAAAATAAAATAAAAAATAAAAAAAAATTGCCGTAGGGTATCATAATACCTGCTGGTATCTTAATATAGGGGGACCCAACACTATTTATTTATCTAGTTTTACACTGTAAGGGCCCAGGGACAGAGGACCTCAAATGTTCTATATGTCACAGTTGCTCTTCTGGCACGAGGGTGCAGGGGCCGTATTCCCTGGGTGGTCTACAAGGCCCTGATGTTCCCTGCTATCCACCCCCACACAGTATCCACAGCTGATGGACAGTCCACAGACATGGTCTTGGGGATAACAATTGCTTTAATACAGCCGGAACAAAGGAAAACAACACGGAATATACTGTATGTTTCAGTCTTTTGTGGGTAGGCCATGGCAAATACAGCTTGGAGTTGAATGCTGAAGTGCAATTAGGGTTTTGGAGCTATAAGAGCACGATTTGTTTCAGATGTAATACTGGTATGCCTTTAGATGCAGGTTCAGAGTCTCTTGAGCTTAGACGGTAGATATAATAAGATTGTACAGACCTGGAGTCCTGGGGTTGATTTCACTGCTGGTTCAGACATGTGCAGTACTTGTAAGCAAATGTAGATAGTTGCCCAGCGCGCTACGGGGACCGGACGGCTGGTGCGTGGACAATGGCATGCAAGCCACTAATATTGCAGTCGGGTGGGAGACCCTCAAACTTCCCCAATCTGCGTGCAGTAGGGTCTGGTATATACTCAGTATGCCCTACTGTCTGAAGAGATGCACAATGTATATCAGGCCAGTGAGGATTCAGGATAGGAAGCCTTCAGTATATTGGCTGTAAAAGTCAGTACATGGTGAAATTCTAGGCCTCGGGCCTAGCAGGAGTCTTGTGGTGAACAGAAACTCCACATAATGTCTCCCCTCAGAGGAGACTCAGCCAGAACCAGAACATTCCAGTTCTTTCCAGACAGACGCTGGAGAATAGCTCCACCTATTGAGCCATGTGACCAAGAACTGGCCAATAGGAAAACACGCAATGCACACTTCAGATTCTTACAGTTTTCACCAGTAGATGGTGCTAGAACACAACAAATGCAAAATGCTTTACTTATAACATATAACATAATATTACATATAAGTAAATGTATTTAAAGAAACAGACACAATCTGGACCGGGCCACTACAACACCACGATAGGGACCTGCAGACAGGGTCTGTGATTGTTTGCAGTCCGACACTCTGTCACTCAAGCTGGGGGCGCGTCTGACTGGAACCAATCACAGGCGCCAGGACTGCCGGTGGGCGTGGGAAGCAGTGAATATGGATGAGTGATAATGAGCGGCCACAGAAGAAGAGCGAGCAACCGCGATGGAGACTCGGTAAGTATAGCGCACTTGCTTGAGTCTTATTTTCTTTATTTTTATTTTATTTTTTTGTATTACCAGAGTGCTGGATCTGGATCATTAGCCGGACTTTCCTGAGAACTCCGGGCCCGAGCCCGACAGCCGGATACTTTTGAAACTGCTGTGATCTGGACTTCCACTGTCCAGGTCCGTCGATCACTAATAATAATGTACTAAATGGCTATGACCATCAAAATTAAAGTTTCTTCTGGTAGTAACCCTCATCTCTGGCCCACAGTGGGGGGGCTTGAGTCAGGTAGTTCCTTCTACTAAATTCTGTAGGCACCTTTAGGACATAAAGACAATAGTTGTACAACTGTTTCCACCTGCTTAGCTGAAAATACACTTTTGATTCTTGTTGATAGAAAATGTTCATTTTTGTTTTAAGACCAATTTGCAAGAAGATAAAACTGAACTGGGTGCTTCTCTTGGAAGATAAAACGTCCTACATTACCGGATATTAGGTTTTAATTTGGCTCATAAATATGCAGAACGTTTCATCCCTAATGGTCTTGTTAATAAAAGATAATGACTCTCTCATGTCTATTATTTTATCCAACAATAAAATATGATATTTTCTCAAGCAATAGACTGATAATCTGATTAACAAGATTCGGAGACTCCATTACTGGCCTCCAATATCCACTGTGCTCTTTAATTCATTTTCCTGCCCTCACCATTTATATACAGGATTAAAAGACAGGAAGGGAAATTATATCTAAAATTCAGGTACAGAATGGTCTAAGTGTATTCAGTAGACCAGATGCGAATGTGACGCCCTGGCCTATCAGGTCGTCACAGGGTATTGAGCAATCTACCCTTCTGCACAGTATCCACCCTCCTTGGTTACGGATCCTGGTCCTTTGGCGTTGCTAACAGCTTAGCCAATCAAAATTCTAGGAACACGTCCCACTTTAACCTGCCAGACACACCACTGGGGGCCTGAAGGAAATAGGGCTGCCCACATGGGGTGTTGGTGAGGGGAAAGTGAGGACAGTGACAGTTGAGAGTTGAGAGAGGAGAGTTGAGCAGTGGACAGAGGAGGTGAGGTGGCTCTCGTGAGGAGAGGTCACGGAGCAAGGCTCCTGTATACTAGGTGGCAGACGTTAGTCTGGGCCCGGTAGGAGCTGGAACCCAGTCACAGGGGACATTGTCAAGGGGCACGGACTGCCGAGGAGGGCAGCCGGAGGCCTTGAGCTATCACCAGGCATTGGCCAGGGCACGACGGAGTACGTGGACCCCAGGCCGGAAAGTAGCTTCATGCGTTTCGGTAATTTACCCGACGGGGGTGAAGACTTCAAGTGTCATCCCCAACCCGCTCCAAAATCGGGGTACTAGCGCACCGATGGGATAGGAGTTTCCCACTACAGTCCAAAGAAATCCTACGTGTGAACCCTAAGAGCAAGCTCACTCCGTTAGCCATACGGGTGAGCGGGACCCAAAGAGCTTTATACCCATGGATCCAACAGAGACGAAGGTGCCAAGGACAGGGCCACAGGCTAACAGCAACACCAAGGGCACGGATCCAGGCGTTCTCCCTGCAGGCTGCAGTGGTGTTCGGAATTCTGGTTTACAAGCTGTTGGTGTAATTATTCTGGGACTGAGTGAGTACATTGGAAGAACCCTGTTCCTATTCGCCACGTCACCCAACTACCATCCCAACCATCAACGGGCTCCCGGGACACAAACCCCCTACCCACGGAGGGGTTAACATCAGGCTGCCACACCATCATCACCGGGTTCCCTAACGGCAGCGGTGGTCCCTCACATTACCGCGCACCGTGGGTGGCATCACAAACTTTCCAAAAAAACCTGTACATATCTTCCCCCCTTCTTTTAATCGAGTGGCCGCGTGACCCCCGGGTCCGGAGACCCCTCGAGCCACCGAGGATCCGAGCGGCAGCAGCCCGGCTGCTTGCATGGGGGCGGTACATGAGCAAAGTGCGGCCCGCAGACTAGATCCGGCTCTTTGGCTGTCCGTCCGGCCCCGTTTGGCTGCTCGAAGTGTTGTGTCCTCTACCGATGTCACATTGGCAGCCAGGAAACAGACCATAGCCATGCTGGACCTGGGCAGGGTATGTAACATCTGATTTTTTTAACCCAGTTCAGATTACTAGAAGCCACCTATGCAGCAGACTATTTAACACATTTTCCACTAATACATTTTTTTCTGTCCAATGCTTTCTGCTCCGTGAAAACAACAAATGAAGCCATTACAATACACTGCTCCAGCTATGCATCTTTGGCTGAGGTGGTGATATTGGGGCAACGACTAACAATTCTGACTATTGTTGACCCTCTGTAATAGTCCCAGCTTCTCATATGGTCTTTTAGGAAAGTTAGATGATCCCACCACATCTGTCTACAACTTTGTGTGTTGGATTGTGTGTGTTGTGTGATGGTGGAGATAAGGGTCATACATTTCAAATCTTAGCCTCTTACTGCATTGTTCTTCAGGAAAGAAGTAGTGATCTAGAGCCATTTGGCAGCTCCTCTTTCTCTTTGAAAACAATTCTCAATGGATTAATCACCAAAACCATAACCAATGTGGAAGGCTATATGCATACAACACTACAGATAGACAGCAAAAACACAATGCAAGCCAAAAATCCAAAAATATAATCATCTTTATTAATCAAAAATAGTAAAAAAGAATAGACCAACCCAAGAGACGGATTGTATTGATATGGAGGACCTGGCACCAAACTTTTAATATTGTAAGGGCCCATGAAAACGGAGCTATAAACCACATATAAATCACAATTGACTCCTGGACGAAGCACTGTGGTTGCGAAATGTGGGTCGGGTGCATGGGGATACAGCACTGTTACCTTGGTCTGGGCCCTGTATATTGGAAATCTATTTATTAACCCTTAAATGTATGATGCTATGCCTATGTATGTATAGTCTCTTATACTTGTGAATACATAATTTATGCTCCATAGATTATTTGTTCTGGTAGTCACATCCACTTCTTCAATTGTGATTTACATGTGGTTTATAGCTCAGTTTTATGGGCCCTTATATTATTACAAGGTTGGTGTCGGGTCCCCCATATCAATACCATCCGTATCTTGGGTTGGTCCTTTCTTTTTAGATTGGTTTTTATTATTCTTGATTAAAAAACATTATTTTATTTTTGGACTTTTGGCTTGCATTGTGTTTTTGGTGTCTAACAATTCTCAATGGAGCAAAATGTTCATGTGTATGGGAAAGCCGGGAGAGATAGCTGATGGCCAAATGAGCTCTCTGCCATCAGCTGTCGTACTTTGTTTATGAAAAGCGTATCAGCCATAGACTGATCACTTCCTTTTTTGATTGCCAGAGATGTCTTTTTACAGCATGCTTAAAAATGTGGGGGCTATGAATGAATTAAATTGTCTAGGTTAGTGCATTCCACAAAAATTGGGCATCACAAGAGAAGTGTTGGACATGGAAGTGAGATATTCCTCTTATGGAGGATGTTCATCTTCGATCAGTTGCAGAACAGAGAGCATGAATAGGATAATAGACAGAGGTGAATGAGGAGATATAGGGTGATGCAGAACTGTGAAAAGCTTTGTATATGAGAGATACGTTTATATTTGGAGGGGTAACCAGTGCGATGAGTGGCACAAGGTGGAGGCACCGGTGCGGTGTAGCGGGTTGACAGAAATACAACTCTGGCTGCCCTATTCAGGATGGATTGGAGAGGGGAGAGTTTAGTGAGAGGGACAACAAACAGTAGAGAGTTGTAGTAGTCCAGACGAGTGTGAAGGAGAAGAACAGTAAGGCCATGTGCCCACGATCAGGACTCACTGCGTTCTGGATGCAGTGTTTCCTGACCTGCAGGGCTGCGAATCTCCTCCGCAGGAGAACGCAGGACACCACGGCTGCTTGTACCCACGATCAGGGTTCAGTGCGCTGCGGTCTCCTCGCTGTGTTCTCCCTATGGAGGACGCATGCGATTCCGCAACAAACAATTGCCATTCTGCAGTCTGGAAAGCTGCACTGCAGATCAGTGTTTGCTGCAGAAAAACAAGCACAGTGGGCACGGGATTTCTAGGAATCCATCCACTGTGTTTGTACTGTACAACGCAGCGTTTTGGACGCAGCTGAAGCATGTGGGCACGCACCCTAAGGTTGCTTTCACACCTCCGGTTTTAGCAGAGTCGGCCAATCCGGCTCTAAAACCTATGCATCCTTTGCATAAGTTTTTGACATGCGGCCCGTCCGGTTTTTGCCGCTTGTCAAAAAAACGTGCCAGGCAGCGTTCCATCCGGCCGCCGCATCGGCTAAATCTGCCGCATGCGGCAAAAACCGGACCGAACGCAAGCCCATGCGGCACAATCCGGCACTAATGAAAGTCTATGCAAAAAAAAACGCAAGCGGCGGCAAAAAAAAACGGTTGCGGTTTTTCTGCAAAGCGCCGGATTGTGCCGCACAGGAAAAAACGGAGGTGTGAAAGCAGCCTAAGGCCTTCCCCACACTTTGAGTATTTGGAGAGTTGTTATCTCAGTATTTGTAAGCCAAAACCAGGAGTTGAGCAATTAGAAGAAAAGTATCATAACACAACTTCTGTATTTATCACCCACTCTTGGTTTTGTCTTACAAATACTGATGTAAAAAAACTCACCAAATACTCAACGGCAACGAGGTGCGTGTGACTTCCATGTGGCTTCTCTCCGCCCCTCCGCTTCAATTGGACGGCTGCTGTGTGACGTCGCTGTGACGCCGCATGTACCGCCCCCTTAGAAAAGAGGCTGTTCGCCGGCCACAGCGATGTCGCTGGGAAGGCAAGTACGTGTGACGGGTACTAGCGATATTGTGCGCCGCGGGCAGCAATTTGCCCGTGACGCACAAACGACGGGGGCAAGTGCTTTCACGAGCGACATTGCTAGCGATGTCACTGCGTGTAAAACCCCCTTAACAGTTTTTGCAGTTTCAAAGGACTTTTTTATGAGGACTTTCTTAGCAAGACCAATGTTAGTCTAGTTATGGAGGCAAGTAATGGTGGACACTCAATACGAATGACCATGTCTTGCCGGCATTTAATGTAGCACTTCGGTATATTTATGTGCTGATTATATATCCGTGAAAACCTCATTAACTATACTATTGTCATGGCTTTGTTAAATGATGTGGTGTTTGTGGTAGTCTTTATTTGGTTGATCTGTCTAAAATTTGTTTAAATGGCAGCCACCTCTCTGTAGTTTGTAGCCTGTCTAGCTTGGTTGTCCTACATACGAATAAGGTTTAGATAGGAAAGTCCAAATTCCCATATATAATCTGCAATATGTTCCGTTCTTACCCATTATTCCAGTATAAGCCATGTTGGACCCATGTCTGAGAGCAGCCCAGCCAGCAGCACAAGTGGAAAAAGCCAAGAAAAGGTACCATTGGCTACAGATCCGGATGAGAACAAGTGAGTTTGGTGTCCTATTAGTTCAACAACTATTGAGCTGTGCAACAAATATGGGAATATTTTAGTTGGATTTTAAAAGTGCCATTACATTGGATTAGGGTTGCCAAGGATTAAAATAGTCCTGAACAACCTTTTTCAGATCCCAATAAAATGATAGATGGCCAGAATTAGTTAGTATTGTTTGGACATAATCTTGACCTATTTTGAGTTATTCCTATAAATTTGATGCATAATAATTGCTGAGAACAATTCTGTGTCCAGAACCTCGACAAGATGGCTCTCTCATCATCTGCAGTTGAAACCAGAAGTTTCCCTCTGTTCTCTATAAAGACACATCTGCATGTTTTTCTCACTATCTGACATGAAATCAGAATAAACTTTTCCTGTTTTAGGTCAATTAGGAACCAAAATGATTTATATTTGCCAAATTACAGAATAGGGAGAGAGAGAATGTGTTAAGGCATTTTTATTACTTTCTACAAAGTTAAAAGTTTACATTCACTAAGGGGCCCTTTGCACACTACGACATCGCAGGTGCGATGTCGGTGGGGTCAAATCGAAAGTGACGCACTTCCGGCATCGCTCTCGACATCGTAGTGGGTAAATCGTTTTAACTACGATTACCAAGCGCAAAAGCGTCGGTATCGTATGATCGGTGTAGTGTCGGTCATTTTCATTATTTTGGCTGCAGCTACGGTACGATGTTGTTATTCATTCCTGCGGCAGCACACATCGCTGTGTATGAAGTCGCAGGAGCGAGGAACATCTCCTACCTGCCTCCCGTCTGCAATGCGGAAGGAAAGAGGTGGGCGGGATGTGTCGCTGTGACGCCACACGACCCGCCCCCTTAGGAAGGAGGCGGGTCGCCGGCCAGAGCGACGTCGCAGGACAGGTGAGTGCATGTGAAGCTGCCGTAGCGATAATATTCGCTACGGCAGCTATCACAAGATATCGCCGCTGTGACGGGGGCGGGGTCTATTGCGCTCGGCATCGCAGCATCGGCTTGCGATGTCGTAGTGTGCAAAGGGCCCCTAAGAGTACTATGCTTTTAAAGAGTATGGGACAGTCCATATGATGATGTCATGTCTTTGAAAGCTTCTGATAGGTTTATTGGCAACATCGGAGTTAGTTAGAGACACCCCTGTGGATGTATTTTAATGCACACATGAAACACACTGCTTTTTTGTGTAGCATCATGGGAAAGTCAAAAGAAATCAGCCAAGATCTCAGGAAGAGAATTGTGGAGTTGCACAAGTGTGTGTCAGGTTTCCTGGTTTTCCAGTCCTCTTTTGAAAGAGCTTGCCCTTGGTTAACATGGAGTTTTATGTTCTGTTGCCCTACTTCCTGTCCAGCTGCTTAAAAGGCCGCCTCTAAGCCTAGTCCAGTGCCTGAGTATACTGCTTGCTGTGTGCTCCTGCTTTGCTGCTGCTGCTTGATTACCTTTGGATCCTCCTGAAAATCTACCGACCGACTCTGGACCATACCCGGTTTCTTCAAACTGTGCCCGGACTCCGTCTGCCGTCTTTGGTCAGCACGTCTGCCCGGTTTCTTCCGGTTCATAACCATTCTGGACTTTCATCCCGTACGGACACTTCTGGACTTTACCGCTTGCCCCTTGTGTCCCGGCTGCGGCGCATTTAGGCCTTCCGGGGTTGATTGCCGGACAGTCCCTGTATAGGGGTTCGCTCTGGTGGTCTCCCTGGGGGAGTCCGGTGCGTGGCCCCGGGAATCCCCTTCGCTCCGTTTCGGAAAGGTATTTTCATGTGTTTGTTATACTGTGTATTTCCGTTGTGTATCTACCGTGGTTACATATCATAAACATCTTGTACCACAAACTCGTCTCTGGCTGTCATTGCCCTAACGCTATCGAAATCCTCAAAACATACAATAGTATTACAGTGTGATTCAACCGTGGGTGCAATGTCCAGATACCTGCAGGTGCCTTGTTCATCTGTACAAACAATTATATGCAAGTACAAACAAGATGGGAATGTCCAGCCATCATACCACTCAGGAAGGAGATGGGTTCTGTGTACCAGAGATGAACGTGCTTTGGTCAGACATGTGCATATCAACCAAGATCAAAAGCAAAAAACCTTGTGAAGATGCTGGCGGAAGCTGGTAAGATAGTGTCATTATCCACAGTGAAACGAGTACTGTAATAACATGGGCTGAAAGGCCACTCTGCCAGGAAGAAGCCATTACTCCAAAAGAAACATAAAGAAGCCAAATTAATGTTTTCAAATGCACACAGGAACAAAGACCTTAATTTTTGGAGACAAGTCCTATGATCTGACGAAACTGAAATTGAACTGTTTGGGCTCAATGACCAACGTTACGTTTGGAGATTAAAGGGAGAAGCTTTGAAGCCTAAGAACACCACAGCGGTGGCAGCATCATGTAGTGGGGTTGTTTGGCTGCAGGAGGGACTTGTGCACTTCACAAAATAGATGGCATCATGAGGAAAGAAGATTATGTGGCAACTAGAAGGTGGCCCGATTCTACGCATCGGGTATTCTAGAATTTACGTATTGTGTAGTTAATGTATGATTTTTGTTATATATATATATATAGATGTTGTGTGTAGTTACCAAGTGTTTGTGTAGGGGCTGTACATGTTCTGGGTGTTGTCTGGGTGTGGCGGGGGGTGAGAGCGGTGTTGTTTGTGTGTTGCGTTGTTTGTAGAGCGCTGTGTGTCTGTATCATTGTGTATGTGTGTTGCGCGGTTTGTGTGGGTGTGTGTGTGTGTTTTGGGGGAGGTATGTTTTGTGCAATGTGTGTGTTGCGCGGTATATGCGTATATTTGTGTGTGCCGCGGTGTTTGTGTGTTGGGTGTTGTGTGTGTGCGGCGTTGTGTGTGTGGGTGTCTGTGTAGGGCAGTGTTTGTGGTTCCCAGTGTGTGTGTGTGGTGTGTTGTGCAGTGCGTGTGTGGCAGTGTGTGTGTGTGTTTTGGGGGGAGATGTGCACCCCCCATCGTGCTCCATCCCCCATGCTGCGCACCCCCATCGTGCTCCATTCCCACTCCCCATTGTTCTCCAATTCCCCCCTCCCCATTGTGCTCCATTCCCCATGCTGCGCATTCCCCATCGTGCTCCATTCCCCATGCTGCGCATTCCCCATCGTGCTCCATCCCCCATGCTGCGCATCCCCCATCATGCTCCATCCCCTATGCTGCGCACTCCCCATCGTGCTCCATCCCCCATGCTGCGCACTCCCCATCGTGCTCCATCCCCCATGCTGCGCACCCCCCATCGTGCTCCATCCCCTATGCTGCGCACTCCCCATCGTGCTCCATCCCCTATGCTGCGCACTCCCCATCGTGCTCCATCCCCCATGCTGCGCACTCCCCATCGTGCTCCATCCCCTATGCTGCGCACTCCCAAACGTGCTCCATCTCCCATGCTGCGTACTCCCCATCGTGCTCCATCCCCCATGCTGCGCACCCCCCATCGTGCTCCATCCCCCATGCTGCGCACTCCCCATCGTGCTCCATCCCCTATGCTGCGCACTCCCAAACGTGCTCCATCTACCATGCTGCGCACTCCCCATCGTGCTCCATCCCCCATGCTGCGCACCCCCCATTGTGCTCCATCCCCCATGCTGCGCACCCCCCATCGTGCTCCATCTCCCATACTGCGCACTCCCCATCGTGCTCCATCCCCCATGCTGCACCCCCCCCATCGTGCTCCATCCTCCATGCTGCGCACCCCCCCATCGTGCTCCATCCCCCATGCTGCGCACTCCCAAACGTGCTCCATCTCCCATGCTGCGCACTCCCCATCGTGCTCCATCCCCCATGCTGCGCACTCCCCATCGTGCTCCATCCCCCATGCTGCGCACCCCCCATCGTGCTACATCCCCCATGCTGCGCACTCCCCATCGTGCTCCATCCCCCATGCTGCGCACTCCCCATCGTGCTCCATCCCCCATGCTGCGCACTCCCCATCGTGCTCCACAGTCACACATCAGACATTAAACACGCACACATCTGATCGCATACACTCACACACACACCCCACTTCTCCCTGTGTCCACCGGTGGCCGGTCCCAGCAGCTGTGCTGCATGCCGTGCTCTTCTGCTGACACTCACAGATCCGATCGCATACACTCACACACACATCCGATCGTATACACTCACACCCACACACATCCGATCGCATACACTCACACACATCCGATTGCATACACGCGCTGACACAATCACAACATCCGGAGATACCACATGCTTCTGGCCATGTGATCCTCCGGCAGGTCCTGGAGATCACTGCACAGTATCGCCGCCGAGAAGCAAGCGATATCACGGGATTTTGTGAGTATGTGGATGCGATCGTGTGTGTGTGTGTGTGTGTGCGTGCGTGCGTGCGTTCCGCCCCTGCAGGACCTTGATGCGCTCACCTCGTGTGGGGGGCGGAGCCTGGGCGATCGGCCAATCCGTGCAGGGGGGGCGGAGCCTGGGCGAGGAGAGCGGTTAATCCGTGGGGGGGAAGGAGCCGAGGCGAACAGCCAATCCGTGTGGGGGGGGCGGGGCCATGGCGAATCCGTGAAGCAGAGCGGCCAATCCGTGCGGGGGGGCGGGGCCATGGCGAGCCCAGCGGCCAATCCGCTGTTTGTCACCGTAAGGACATGGCCAATCCGTGCGAGGGGGGGCGGACCCGAGGCGAGCGGCCAATCCGTGCGGGGGGGAGGAGCCGAGGCAAGGCGAGCGGCCAATCTGTGCAGGGGGCGGGGCCATGGCGAGGCCAGCAGCCAATCCGCTGTTTGTCACCGTAAGGACATGTCCCGGGACACAATTTTGGAGCAAGACAGACAGACAGACAGAATAAGGCAATTATATATATAGACTAGAAGGTGGCCCGATTCTACGCATCGGGTATTCTAGAATTTACGTATTGTGTAGTTCATGTATGATTTTTGTTATATATATATATATATATAGATGTTGTTGTGTGTAGTTACCAAGTGTTTGTGTAGGGCGCTGTACATGTTCTGGGTGTTGTCTGGGTGTGACGGGGGGTGAGAGCGGTGTTGTTTGTGTGTTGCGTTGTTTGTGGAGCGCTGTGTGTCTGTAGCGTTGTGTGTGTGTTGCGCGGTTTGTGTGTGTGTGTGGTGTGTTTTGGGGGGAGGTATATTTTGTGCAATGTGTATGTTGTGCGGTATGTGCGTATATTTGTGTGTGCAGCGTTGTCTGTGTGTGTGGGTGTCTGTGTAGGGCAGTTGTTTGTGGTTCCCAGTGTGTGTGTGTGGTGTGTTGTGCAGTGCGCGCGCGTGTGTGTGTGTTGGGGGGAGGTGTGCACTTCCCATCGTGCTCCATCCCCTATGCTGCGCACCCCCCATCGTGCTCCATCTCCCATCCTGCGCACTCCCAAACGTGCTCCATCCGCCATGCAGCGCATTCCCCATCATGCTCCATCCCCCATGCTGCGCACTCCCAAACGTGCTCCATCCGCCATGCTGCGCACTCCCCATCGTGCTCCATCCCCCATGCTGCGCACTCCCAAACGTGCTCCATCCCCCATGCTGCGCACTCCCAAACGTGCTCCATCCGCCATGCTGCGCACTCCCCATCTTGCTCCATCCCCCATGCTGCGCACTCCCAAACGTGCTCCATCCCCCATGCTGCGCACTCCCCATCGTGCTCCATCTCCCATGCTGCGCACTCCCAAACGTGCTCCATCCGCCATGCTGCGCACTCCCAAACGTGCTCCATCCGCCATGCTGCGCACTCCCAAACGTGCTCCATCCGCCATACTCCGCACTCCCCATCGTGCTCCATCCCCCATGCAGCGCACTCCCCATCGTGCTCCATCCCCTATGCTGCGCACCCCCCATCGTGCTCCATCTCCCATGCTGCGCACTCCCAAACGTGCTCCATCCGCCATGCTGCGCCAGCATCAGCCTCTCTACCCGCAGCATCAGCCTCTCTGCCCGTAGCATCAGCCTCTCTCCCCGCAGCATCAGCCTCTCTGTCCCCAGCATCAGCCTCTCTGTCCCCAGCATCAGCCTCTCTGTCCCCAGCATCAGCCTCTCTGTCCCCAGCATCAGCCTTTCTGTCCCCAGCATCAGCCTCTCTGTCCCCAGCATCAGCCTCTCTGTCCCCAGCATCAGCCTCTCTGTCCCCAGCATCAGCCTCTCTGTCCCCAGCATCAGCCTCTCTCCACGCAGCATCAGCCTCTCTGTCCCCAGCATCAGCCTCTCTGTCCCCAGCATCAGCCTCTCTGTCCCCAGCATCAGCCTCTCTGTCCCCAGCATCAGCCTCTCTGTCCCCAGCATCAGCCTCTCCATCCCAGCCTTCCCCAGGATCAGCCTCTCTCATCCCAGCATCAGCCTCTCTGTCCCCAGCATCAGCCTCTCTGTCCCCAGCATCAGCCTCTCTGTCCCCAGCATAAGCCTCTCTGTCCCCAGCATAAGCCTCTCTGTCCCCAGCATCAGCCTCTCTGTCCCCAGCATCAGCCTCTCTGTCCCCAGCATCAGCCTCTCTGTCCCCAGCATCAGCCTCTCTCATCCCAGCATCAGCCTCTCTCATCCCAGCATCAGCCTCTCTGTCCCCAGCATCAGCCTCCCCATCCCAGCCTTCCCCAGGATCAGCCTCTCTCCTCCCAGCCTCCTCCAGCACGCCATGCTCCTCTGCCGACACTCACAGATCCGATCGCATACACTCACACACACCGACACACACCCGATCGCATACACTCACACACACCCGATCGCATACACTCACACACACCCGATCGCATACACTCACGTACACACACATTGACGATATTGCACATACGCGCTCACACTCGCAACATCCGGAGATACCACATGCTTCTGGCCATGTGATCCTCCGGCAGGTCCTGGAAGGTCACAACAGCACAGTATCGAGGCCGAGAAGCAAGCGATATCGCCGGATGCTGTGAGTGTGTGGATGCGATGTGTGTGTGAGGTGTGTGTGAGGTGTTTGTGAGAATGAGTGTGATCTGATGTGTGTGTATGTGTGTGTGTGTGCTCTTATGTGTGTGCGTGTGGATCTTCCGCCGCTGCAGGACCTTGATGTGCTGGTAACTATGCTAGCATGGTTACCAGCTGGTAACTATGCTAGCATGGTTACCAACGTATCCCGTCCCCCGCTCGCACGGGAGCCCACACCAGCATACGGCGGAAAGGCCAGCAATGCGAGGGTAAGTGTCGGCTGGGTTGGCGGCGTACGCTGATGTGGGCTCCCGTTGGGGGGGGGGGGAGTACAGTACTCACCTGGGAGTCATGGCTCCGTGACCGTGTCAGTTCGGGGAATGCGCGGGGGGGGGTGGGCGGGGCCAGAGCTAGCGTGCATTGCGTGAGGGGGGCGGGGCGTGGCGTGGCCGAGTTGCCAATGCCTGCAGAGTGCCGGGGCGAGAGGCCAATCTGTGGGGGGGCGGAGCCTGGGCGAGCGGCTGGCCAATCCGTGTGGGGGCGCAGCCTGGGCGAGTGGCCAATCCGTGTGGGGGGGTGCGGGGCCATGGCGAGCCCAGCGGCCAATCAGCTTTGTGTCACCGTAAGGACACAATTTTGGAGCATGACAGACAGACAGACAGACAGACAGAATAAGGCAATTATATATATAGATACTGAATCAACATATCAAGACATCAGCCAGGAACTTAAAGCTTGGGCGGAAATGGGTCTTTCAAATGGGCAATGACCCAAAGCATACTGCCAAACTGGTTACAAAGTGGCTTAATGATAACAAAGTCAATGTTTTGGAATGGCCATCACAGAGCCGTGATCTAAACCCTATTAAAAATTTATGGGCCAAGCTGAAAAGGCCGGTGCAAGCAAGACAACATACAAACATGGCTCAGTTACACTAGTACTGTCAGGAGGAATGGGCCCAAATTCCTACCAACTATTGTGAAAAGCTTGTGGAAGGAGATCCAAAACGTTTCACCCAAGTCATACAGTTTAAGGGCAATAATACCAAATACTAATGAAATGTATGTAAACTTTTGACTTTGTATAAAGTAATAAAAATGCCTTAAATATTCTCTCTCATTATTCTGACATTTGGCAAATATAAATAAGAAAGTTTTATTCTGATTTCATTTCAGATAGTGAGAAAAACATACAGATGTGTCTTTATAGATAGTGTATGTAAACTTCTGGTTTCAACTGTATCTCAGCAAGAAGTCCCAGCGTAATTTCTCAATCAATATGGGTAACTTACATGAAACCTGTTAGGTTGTGCCTTTAATTCTGACTGCCTAAAATAACTAATCATCAAGAAATGTTGTTCCCATTCTGGTGGGCATGGTATCCTTCTGCCTATTCGTGATTTTCTTTACTAATTTTACCAAAATGTGCATTGAATTAGTGAATTAGATATTTTTATATAGAAGGATATTGCAGAAAACTTTCACCGGGGCCCATAAATCACAGAACTAATTCCCGCCGCATCACCATAAATTATTTCGGAAGATCCAGTATCATTAAATAGCATTTAACATCTAATTTTCACCAGTTTTGTTACTTTTCACTGTAATTACTATGTCTGGTTGCAGTGTACGACTCAGCCTTAATTTATTACCGTGTGTTAAAATGTTTAAAGACCTCACTACGCCTAAATTATACATCTAATATAAATCTGCCTGACGGAAATTACAACTTGAGCTGAGAACATTGCCAGATTTGGCAGCCAAGATAAAACCATAAAGTAAAATGATAATTGTCAACATGCAAGAGAAAAGTCTTTGTCAAAGCTGTAAAAGAGGAAAAAATATGACTCGAAAGAGAGTGTGGGACTGTTCCCAGGGTATATGACAAATGTATCCTCAGCCTAGCTGATGCCCATGGACTCATTTTAGATAATATCTATCAGGCTGATTTCTTTTTAGGTAAGCATTGCGTTTTATCCTCTTATCGCCAAGACTTTTCATTAGCTGCACCATTTTTCTCAAATGCACTACCCAAGACAGTCAGAATACTTTCCAACATTCAGAGATTAAAGTATGCTCTTATGCATATGTGTCCTTAGATGCCTGTGGGCCTAAATTATGCCCAAGAAGTAACCATTTAACATCCACCAAGTTTGACTTTTTGTATTGGTAAGCATTGCCTTTTTTCCTCCTGGACTGTGAGATATGGAGCCTGACAGTGAAACGTTCACAACATTGTTATCCTTTTGCTCGTCAGTGTAAGCTGTGGGTTTTTGGAATTATTCTTAAAGTGGCGCATTTCAGGGAAAATGGTGCAGCTCGAGAAAAGTCTTGGAGTTGCGAGGAAAAAATGCGATGCTTATCTTTGCAAAATGTCAGCTTGTTGGACATAAGTGGATACTTCTTGGGCCCACAGGGTTCTAAGGATACATTTGTCATTTTAAAATAGATGTGTGTAAGGGCATACTTAAATTTGTGACTGTCTTGGGTAGTACATTCGAGAAAAATGGTGCAGCTAATGAAAAGTCTTGGAGATGGGCAGCTTTGCGTGTGAGACGACCTTCATTTTATAGACAATCATCTTGGTTATCTCATACATACAGTTAGGTCCAGAAATATTTACACAGTGACACAATTTTCGCGAGTTGGGCTCTGCATGCCACCACATTGGATTTGAAATGAAATCTCTACAACAGAATTCAAGTGCAGATTGTAACGTTTAATTTGAAGGTTTGAACAAAAATATCTGATAGAAATTGTAGGAATTGTACACATTTCTTTACAAACACTCCACATTTTAGGAGGTCAAAAGTAATTGGACAAATAAACCAAACCCAAACAAAATATTTTTATTTTCAATATTTTGTTGCGAATCCTTTGGAGGCAATCACTGCCTTAAGTCTGGAACCCATGGACATCACCAAACGCTGGGTTTCCTCCTTCTTAATGCTTTGCCAGGCCTTTACAGCCGCAGCCTTCAGGTCTTGCTTGTTTGTGGGTCTTTCCGTCTTAAGTCTGGATTTGAGCAAGTGAAATGCATGCTCAATTGGGTTAAGATCTGGTGATTGACTTGGCCATTGCAGAATGTTCCACTTTTTTGCACTCATGAACTCCTGGGTAGCTTTGGCTGTATGCTTGGGGCATTGTCCATCTGTACTATGAAGCGCCGTCCGATCAACTTTGCGGCATTTGGCTGAATCTGGGCTGAAAGTATATCCCGGTACACTTCAGAATTCATCCGGCTACTCTTGTCTGCTGTTATGTCATCAATAAACACAAGTGACCCAGTGCAATTGAAAGCCATGCATGCCCATGCCATCACGTTGCCTCCACCATGTTTTACAGAGGATGTGGTGTGCCTTGGATCATGTGCCGTTCCCTTTCTTCTCCAAACTTTTTTCTTCCCATCATTCTGGTACAGGTTGATCTTTGTCTCATCTGTCCATAGAATACTTTTCCAGAACTGAGCTGGCTTCATGAGGTGTTTTTCAGCAAATTTAACTCTGGCCTGTCTATTTTTGGAATTGATGAATGGTTTGCATCTAGATGGGAACCCTTTGTATTTACTATCATGGAGTCTTCTCTTTACTGTTGACTTAGAGACAGATACACCTACTTCACTGAGAGTGTTCTGGACTTCAGTTGATGTTGTGAACGGGTTCTTCTTCACCAAAGAAAGTATGTGGCGATCATCCACCACTGTTGTCATCCGTGGACGCCCAGGCCTTTTTGTGTTCCCAAGCTCACCAGTCAATTCCTTTTTTCTCAGAATGTACCCGACTGTTGATTTTGCTACTCCAAGCATGTCTGCTATCTCTCTGATGGATTTTTTCTTTTTTTTCAGCCTCAGGATGTTCTGCTTCACCTCAATTGAGAGTTCCTTAGACCGCATGTTGTCTGGTCACAGCAACAACTTCCAAATGCAAAACCACACACCTGTAATCAACCCCAGACCTTTTAACTACTTCATTGATTACAGGTTAATGAGGGAGACGCCTTCAGAGTTAATTGCAGCCCTTAGAGTCCCTTGTCCAATTACTTTTGGTCCCTTGAAAAAGAGGAGGCTATGCATTACAGAGCTATGATTCCTAAACCCTTTCTCCGATTTGGATGTGAAAACTCTCATATTGCAGCTGGGAGTGTGCACTGTCAGCCCATATTATATATATAATTGTATTTCTGAACATGTTTTTGTAAACAGCTAAAATAACAAAACTTGTGTCACTGTCCAAATATTTCTGGACCTAACTGTAAATTTGACTCACAACTATTTAGCATATGATTAGTTATGCAGATTCTTGTCATGTCACTGCATTGTTACTGTTTTGCTCCGAAAAATATAAATTTTAATTTTTATTACTATGTAAAACCACCTTTTGGCTTTCAACACTGCCTGAATCCTTCTGGGCTCTTAATCAGGCTCAGGCATGTCTCGACCAAAATCTGATGCTAGGTCTCTTCTACACATTCCCAATGTGGGTGCATAGAAATGTATGGGTGCGCGGGATCCGAGATACGTTGTCAATCGCAGCATGCAGCAATTATATTCTCACGCCGAATCGGCATGAGAAAAAAAGATGCTGATTGGCACTGCCCCTAATATAACATTGGAGTGAGTGCTGCTCGATAAAATATCCTTGTTATATGGTGGTGTGAGCAAGCCCTCAGGCCAGGGCTACACCTTCAGTTTGGCCCCCAGATGGATTGCACGGCTAAAGATTGCTCTGCTGGGTTGCTACATTGCAGCGTAATGCGAGTGACAAGGATGGCACTGCTTCTTGCAATGTATTGAGATCGCTGCAAGAATCCAACCATTTTCAAGTTTTTGCAGCTTGCTTGTTGCTTTCCATAGCGTCTCATACACTTGCATCAGCCTGCAATGTAGCAGCTGTAGACTGCGATCATTGGTGATGCCAAATGTGTTGTGACCAAAGTTGCCATGTAGCGTAATTTTCCCTGTAGGGACACCTCCTGACTCACCACTCTGGCCGGGTCCCGCTCTCTCCTGCTGCAGCCTTCTTCCCCTCCTGGACCCTGTACATGCTGCACAGGGTTACTGGGGGTACACCTAAGATGCGTGCGCACGCACACCGGTCCTCCTCTTAAATAGCCGGTTCACAATTTCCAGGAAGTGTATTTAAGGCACCCTTCCATTAGGGGAGGTGCCTGCGCAACACATTCAGTTAGTCAGTTTACCAGTCTGCTATCTAGTTGTCAGGTCCCATTTCTCCTGTGTTTGTCACCTGTACCTGCCTTCCTATACCTGTCTGTACCTGCCATGGCCACCATTCCTGTCCAGTCTGCCTCAGTCACCCTGCCTGTACCCATCTATTCTTGAGTCCATCACCTGCCCTGGGGGGGGGGTCAGCTGCCACAGTCCCAATCACTGCCCTGGGAGTGGTACCTGGTGTCTGCCTTGTGGTGGGCAGTTAGTTAAGCCACTCCCACTCAAACGGTAAGCCCGGGTCTCTCCTGTGGTCCAATGGGTCCACTAACCCCACACACTGCTTCTACACCAGCTGTGAGCATTACAGTCGCCATGTAGCCCCAGCTTTAAGGTAATGTAGTAAGACATTTGGAAATTGGATGTATAAAACTGTACAACCCCCATTAACAAATTTTACACAGGTTTAACAAGTCAATGAATTTGTCTTTGCGTTAACTGAAATGTCTCTCGCAGACAGGTGAACTGGGATGCCTTCTTGAGGGAGAATGTTCTTTATATTCTTGCTGCTCGACCAAACAGTTCTGCTATCCACCTGAAGCCATCAATCTAAACCAGCAGGATCTCTGCCCGGGTCACCATAATTGACTAACAAGTCCCCGACTGCTGCCAACTGCATGAGTCACAGGAAGAAGAAAGATGGATTTTTGGCTACTGGACGATGCCACCTTGTAGCGGAGCTAACGCTCCAGTTACATTAGCCCTATACATAGATGTCTTCCCCAATGAGCCCTTTTACAAAAGACTTTATATTTTTAATAATTGACCCCCTGGACGTTCTTACGGTTGATGTTGGTTCCTCACCCTGAAGGATCTCAAGCAGCATTGTTACCCAAACTACAGCTTGGACGTCAAGACCAATGTATCTCACTAATTATATTATTTACTTCGAAGAGGAAGGACGCAACGACCGAAAAGTCCTAGTTTACGAAGGACAGTGTCAAGAATGTGCCAATGTAGGTTGCTTCACAACCGTTTGGGTGTAACTCTTGAATCGTGAAATCATGTGTCCATAAATTGCTAACGTCTTGAGTAATGTCAAGCAAAAATATGTTTTTTTGAGTTCACAACAGTTTGTTTAGATACTTTAGAGGTTTTATTATGAGAACCATTAGTAATTTGGTAAGGTTATCTGCCAATGCATAACTAAACTGTAGAAAAAATAGCTCAGTTTTGTGCCATTTTAGCTCATAAATAGAAAGATAGGCTAAAACATATCATTTGGTTAAATCACTGTGGTTTATCTTAGAATTTCCCATTGGAGGTTCTAATTGTAATACCCTGTCTGACCACATGGAGTGCTATTAAAAAATAACTCACCTTTAGACAAAGTGGAGATCTAAGAACTTACATTCTGGCAAATGTAGTGTATAAACATTTAGCTCCGTTCTTGGTATTTTTTTGAAAGCATGTCACCACATATACAATTCGAATGCCAAAATTTGGAGACAATCAGACAAATGACTTTGAAAGCCAAACTGAATGATGATAGAGAATGTATTGCTGGTACCAATGGGCCAGTATCATGGTATATGTGGCCTGTAGAGGGATGTGTTCTTATGAAAGATATTCTCTAGCGTGTACAGTAGACTTTACCTAAAATGCAAAGTATGAGGGTCTATACTAGACTGTTTTGTGTAATATTTTATCACTGACTGGAAAAAGCTTCTTCAACAGGATCTACGGGGGGTTTTCACACATCATTTTGACTTCCCAAAACCACAACTTTATTATTGTATATTATAATTGGGAACAAAAGTACAAAGTATAAAAATAAAATCCCATGATATTAATTAAGAAGAGCTAAGCCACGAGAGTTGAAGAATTGATGAACACCAAATCTTAAATCCATGAAATGATAAATCAATGTTTTCACCCATAAATGATGTGCTCACGACATAGGTTTAGACATAAATTATTTGCATTGTGTGCGTTTGTGCTGCCATGGATCCCAAAATGTTATAGGCCTTTGCAGCAGCTGCCTGACACTGACCTTTCTACTACTTTTAAAAAGGTCTGTTTTGAGTTTGTTTACATTATTTGCATTCCACGGAATGAGCGAGTGGAATAATTATTTTACGAGATGCGTAAATGCGTAATGTAAAGACCTAATTTATCATTTATTTACATTTGGGCGCATGTCCACCGCTAAACACAAATTTACGATTTATATACATAGACGTAAGGCTCTATTTACGCTGCTTTCAACAGAACATTGGTGTATAATGCAGTTTTGCCTATAAACTTTTACAGTTTCTTACATCTGTCATTGACGTCCATTGTAAAATGGCAAAAATAAAACCACAAAAACAGTTCCCGACATATATTTCAAACATTTTGCTTTATGAACTCAGTGTGAGTAGAGCCTAGTCTACAGAAAAAAAATGTTCTGTAAATGCATTACAATATGTATGTTATATTGAGTTACAGATTGTATTTTGCTGCAGAGCTGCGCTCATAATTCTGAAATCTTCAGAGCTAAAATCTCCCAGTGTACTTTGTTTCTTAGTATTTGCACAAATCTTGTTTGGATGATTTATAATTTTGGAAGTGGCACCATTCCACAAGATCCTTTACAGTAATCGGCACGCAAATTATTTACCTGATTGCATTCCTGGTTGACCCATCTGTGTCTACTTCTCCTGACTCCTGACTCTGTGCATCTGCTGCATTGCTTCTGACATCGTTCTGCCCCTGAGGAGGTGGTAACATGGCTGATTTTTGGGCCTGAAGGCATCCTGAGTCCTACAGACAGGGATAACCAACCCACAGTCCACTATTGGGCAGCATGGGGTCTTGAAATGAAGTGCAGGTGTATACAGGAGCATCTATGATTGCTTATACCTTATCGCAACCAATTAGGCAATTTTTTAAGGTATGAAATTGATCAACTTCTTTAACACTAGAAGTCCCAGGAATTTCTAGCTCCATAGGGTTTCAATGGTAGAAATGTCAAATGACCCCTCTCTGGGACTTCTAGTGTTAAAGGCATCTTCTTAAATGGAAACAACTGCAAAATGCTTGTATAAAAAATGAACTTCTCAAAAATACCGTGTTTCTTCGAAAATAAAACACTGTGTCTTACATTATTTTTTGGCCTGGAAAATACACTAAGGCTTATTTTCGGGGTAGGGCTTAATCTTGGGGAAACACGGTTTGGGGAAAGTTTCCCCCCCAAAAAAAGCAGACCCCCCTTCCCACGAGAATCATACTTTCCAGACCCTGGACATCTGCGTGGCACCCAGGTCCTCCTGCAATCTTCGGTGGGCAACTCCCAGCAGGTACGCTCCATGCAGTCCTATCCTGTTTCTGGCCGACACACTCACCTACATCAGATCACACACAGACACAAATCAGATCACACACAACCCCTCACCACATCCGTTGATACCTTGCTTCCGGCCGGTAGGGGAAGATGGGATGCAGTGCAGTGGAGCACAAGGATCTGTGGTGCAACACATAGAAGACCTGAGGTGGACTAATGCATTCCATCCCAGGTCCTTAATACGTTCCACTGCAGGTCCTCGCGCTTCACTGCACTCCATCATATTTTCCCCTGCTGGCCAGAAGCAAGCTATATCGCCGGATGTGGTGAGTGTGTGCTTGTGATCTGATGTGTGCGCTATCCGATGTGTGGGCGTGTGCGTTCTACTCCAGGTCCTCCTGTTCGGCGTCTGGTGAGTATGATTGTGGGGTCTTCTCTATTCTTTCTTATCTCTTTTGGGGGTTTCTGCTTTGTATAATGAAGTGTCCTGCAGTATTCTTTAAGTTTTCTAACTGCATGGACACTTCATTATTGAACCGCGACTAGGGCTTATTTTTGGGGTAGGGCTTATATTTAAGCCTTATGCTGAAAATGCTGAAAATTCCTGCTAGTGCTTATTTTTGGAAAAAACACATAGAAGGATTTTGAATTCTATAGTTTGCTGCTCATTTCCTAAAATAGTGGTCACCTCTGCAGTCTTTCAGAGATGGGCGATCTCCTACATAAGGCCTTATGCACACACTGCGGTTTTACCCGCGGTTTTTTTGCAGTTTTGCTGCAGAAATTTCTCAAGAAAATGGTTGTATCCTTTCTGCAGACATTCCCCAGCAAAACCTATGAAAAATAAAAATAGCTGTGCGCACACTGCGTTTTTTTCTCAAGAACATTCTGCAGAATTTCTTGAGAAAAAGAATGAGCATGTCACTTCTTTTCTGCAGGAACCAGCGGTTTTTGCCATAGATAATGGTAAAAAAACGCAGGGACCAACCTCTGGAAAAAAACACACCAAAAACGCATCAACAACGCACAAAGCCATGGTAAATCCGCATGCGGTTTTCGGTACGGTATTGGTGCGGTTTTTGACCGCAAGTGCGGTAATCTTTCAGGCTCTCCACCTTTCTTGAGGAAAATCCTTTTTCTAGTGTGAACAAAGTGCACTGCTTAAAAGCTCTTTTTTATGGAGACTGTAAGCACTGCTCTAATGTTGGCTGAATCCATATAGATTTGCAGTTTCAGCATTTTTTCCTGAAAGCCACAGTGGCAAAGCTGCAAACCTTTCAGGCCAGCAGTGCATTCATGCCACTTGTCCAAACTGTCAATCAGCAAAAAATCTCCTCCCCAAAGTAACTGGAAGCAGAGGAATATTGTAATTGAAGATTAGGAACCCCCATTAATTCTAAAATGAGTTTTTCAATGACCAAAAGTTGTTTTTTTTGTTTATTGACTGCGGGTCCCACCATGGGGTCTTGTTGCCCCCCATTGTAATGGAGTTGTGGTCACATGTGGTATATCACCCTATTCAAATTCTACTGTCTTAGGCCCCCTTCACACGTCCGTGTCTCCGGTACGTGCTAGGTCCGGGCCCGTATGTACCGGAGACACGGGAACACGTATACCCATTAAAATCAATGGGTATATGTGCACGCACGTGTTCTGCCAGTGTCCCATGCCTCCGTGTGGAGCAGACGTGTGCCGTGTGCTCCACACGGATGCATGTCAGTGTTTCTCCGGCAGCACGGTCCCGCACACGTACCACACGGAAGTAGTGTGGATGCGGGTGCACGTGACTCGCGCCGGAGAAACACACGTGGCATTGTAAAAAATAAAAAAAACACATACTCACCTCCACCAGCCCTGCAGTCTCTGCCGCGGCTGTCACCTGCATCCGTCCCCTAGTGAATTTGAACAACGCGTCTTCTTCACTGGGGGCCGGAAGCAGCGTCAGCGGGGCGTGGCCTGTGCCGGACACTGTCATTCAGCACCATAGACAGCTCCGGAAGAAGCAGGTAGGCGGAGCTTTCCGTTCTCCGTGTGTTATTACGTATAACACACGGTGAACAGGAATGTGCCACAAACACGGCACACGGGGAGCAAACCACCCCTTTAACACGTACGTGAAAAAACGGATCGTTTTTTTCACGGACGTGTGAAGGGGGCTTACAGAGTTAGTATTCCTAGTCCCCAAAGTTATATTAAAGTCTCAGTAACATTTTTTTTTTTTTATGATCAAACCCTTTAGGTGCCATTTATAAATAATATCGTTCTCGATTAATGCGTTCTGAAATCCTCCATGCACACTGCACTGTAGATGCAGAACATCGCCATGATTTCCAGTGCCCTTTCACACTGATGTAGAAAGGTATGCCATGTTTTCACACATTTTCCCGACTGTTTCTATAGATTTCAAGAACAAAGTAATAGAATGTTCTTTTCAATAGAAACTGGAACGCGTTCATCTGACCTTACAATGTTATGGCTGTATAGAAGTGAACGCCACAATTCTTAAGGGTTATTCTTCTTATTTTCTTCTAGTCTGAACGACTTTGCTTTAAAAACGATGTTCCCTGTAAACTGATGTAAATTCTTCAAAGCTTTTCTGTACAATGTGTAGCAATCATGATGTATCTGGGTTGTTACAATGAGTCAGCGGCACTAGACTTTCTGTAGATGAATCTCTACTGTATATTTTACAATATAATTCAGCCTTATGAGAAGCACAGAGATTTTTGTTGCTGTTTGCTTTCTTGTTTTATGCGCCTTTATTGTACATTCCTGTTTCGATCAGATTAAACGGGTGATAAATGAACCAATTATTGCCAACAAACTACAAAGCGTATCTATAGAGTTTCTCCTGAAGTAATAGAGAGTGCAGGACAACACATAGATGAAAGAGGATCAGATCAGGTGAGAATAGAGGATAAGGGGAGACAAATGGAGCAGGAAACAATAAAAGACACAGAGCCAGAAATGTTCATTTCAATAACATCTGTAGAAGTATAATGAGTCTAGGACTTGCAGCAAACAAATGGTTAATGGCAGATTTTAATACTTTCAGAAGACAGAAGGTCAATAACAGATACATTCATGCAATCAGCAAATAAATACCCACAAGCAGAAGTGAACAGACAATGGAATACTTGCTAAGGCCTGCGACACACATCCGTGCCGCCGGCACGTGTTTGTCATTTTTTACACGTACCGGCGGCACGGAGACACGTTAAGCAATGCTACCCTATTGTAGCAGGCACACACACGTAAAACCACACGGAACGTGTGTCCGTGTGCGTTTGTACGTGTGTGCGTTTTTCAAAGCGCTGACATGTCAGTGTTTTCTCCCGCAGCACGGGTGTCACACGGCCCGCACCCGTACCACACGGGTGTAGTGTGGATGCGGTCCCGTGTGACACGCGCCAGAGAAAACACACATGTCAGTGAAAAAAAACCAAAACATTAACTCACCTTCTCCAGCCCTCCTGTCTCTGCCGCTGCTGCCTCTTGCTGCCGACTGCCTCTCATTATTCTCATGTAATATTCACTTCACTGCGGCCGGCAGCAGCAGCAGCGGGGAGACTGGAGGCCTGGAGACCGAGGATCAGCACCACGGACAGCAGCGCGGACAGCAGGAAGGACCAGGTGAGTATGTAAATTACCAGTTCTACGTGTGCTATCGCGGATAGCACACGTACAACACACGTGCCCCGCACGTACCAGAGACACGTACTTACCTGCACGCAACACGCGGGGGAAATACGTGTCTCTCGGCACGTGCGTGAATTTCACGTGAGTGTGGCAGAGGCCTAACAGAGATTATTACACATTGTTGAAGCAGTGTTTTAGTATGGGTAATACTAGTATCACAGATAAGTGCTCATTATTCTTACAGCAGATGAATGGTTAACCACAGGTCTGAGCCAAGATGTTAATGCAGATAGCTGACAAACAAGGAGCTATAGAAACTTAGTTTGCTGAGAGAATTGAAATACTCCAGAAGTATTCCTGGAACTTCACTCAAAGCTTACTAAATAGTCAGATAGCAAATCCGTCAGATGATATCTGAGTCCAGGACTTGCAGCAAACAAATGGTTAATGGCAGTGTTTATTAGTTTCAGAAGACAGAAGATCGTCGGCGTCACAGCGATGTCACACGGCAGCCGTCTAATAGCAGAGGAGGGGCGCAGATGAGCGGGACGTAACATCCCGCCCACCTCCTTCCTTCCTCATTGCCGGTGGACGCAGGTAAGGAGATGATCGTCGCTCCTACGGTGTCACACACAGCAATGTGTGATGCCGCAGGAACGAGGAACAACCTCGCTACGTACGAGACAACGATTTTTGGTAAATGAACGACCTCTCATATACCAACGATTTTTGTCTCTTTTGCGATCGTGTAAGGTCACTTCTGCCTGTCACACGCTGCGATGCCACTAATGGCGCCGGATTTGCGTCACAAACACCGTGACCCCGACGATATATCGTTAGCGATGTCGCAGCGTGTAAATAGCCCTTTAGTCTGCCAAGAGAATGGAATGCTCCAGACGTATTCCTTGAACTTCACTCACAGTTTACTAAATAATACTAGAGGTGGGGAGACAATAGGGTCTTACCCGGTAAACCAGGGGTGATAGGAAGAAAATAGGTACACTCACCTGATGGGTTGTGCCAGTCACAACTCCTTAAAGCGCATGTGAGTGTCCGCGTGGTTCAAGCAGCGGCCCCGTAGATATGTGGTAAAAATATACATAAGAGAGAAAAACGGGTATATGCCGCGCTTAAAAACCACTGAAGCAGAACTGATATTAAAAATTTATTTTTTATTACAGCATTCCAACGCGTTTCAGAGACAAGGACCGTCTCCTTCTTCAGGGAAAAATGATGATTTCTTTTTCCCTGAAGAAGGAGACAGTCCTTGTCTCTGAAATGTGATGGAATGCTGTAATAAAAAAGAAATTTTTAATATCAGTTCTGCTTCAGTAGTTTACTAAATAGTCAGACAGCAAATCCTGCAGGGAGATATCAAAGGTAGTTGCTGAGTCACAGTAAGAACCCTGCGTGGACTTGCACAAAGGGAACTGGCTCTAGGGAAAAGAGTAAAGAAATGGCTCCTGAGCTATAACATGGGTAACATTTTCCCGCAAAAATTATTTGTGTACACCCTAATCAAATATTTCTAGAAAGAGTTCCAATTTTCATATTTCGTAACATCCCACTGATTCTTTTACAATTGGGAGGTTCTTCAGCTGCGTTCTACCAGCACAATAGGTTCTTGGAATTTTATTTCACTCACTTCCTAGTATTGCTACTGCTACTTCTACATGTGTATCTATAGTATGTGTGTATCTATAGTAGTGATTGAAAGCCAAGAGAATGTTATCATGTGCTGTCTAAAGAGAAGCCAACGTCTCGGAGCTCTGCTTTTCTGCGTCTAATTTTGATTATATAAACTAATCAGTGAAGCGGCAAAACCACTGACAGGTGAAATTAAAAACATTTATTATACTGTATCATCACATTACAAAGGCATCTGGTGAAGGACGGAACGTGAGCAGCCCTTCCTTGAAGATGATGTGGTGGAGGAAATTGGCAAGTGTAATGGTTTGAGTGACAGTGATAATGATAAATTGGTTTATTTCTGACAAAAAACAGCCAAGGAAAAACAATCGGTAAATCGGCAAGCAAAAGCTGGCCTATCTGATCTGATTTCACCGAAAATATAATAATATAATCATTTAAACATCTGGCATTGCAGCTTGTGAATGGCGGCCAGTCATAGTGTCCCTGCTGTCCACCATTTACTGCCACAAGTACCTATAGTTGGCACAAGAGCATCGGAACGGGATTATGGAGGCATGAAAGAAGGCAGCCTGGTCTTATGACTCACATTTTCTTCTACATGATATGGATGGCCAGGAGCATGTGCATCACTTATTTGGGAAATGATGGCAGCAGGAGCACTAGGGGAAGATGACAAATGGGTGGAGGCACTGTTATGGGGTACTGTCCTGCTGTGAAATCTTGGGTCTGACTATGTAAAAATGATGTAAATGAAGGGAAGTGCAATAGTGTCTTATCTGTGGCGATGGCGGAGATTAATTCAAGGCAAAAATCTGCTCACCTGGATGGGTTGTGTAGAACGCAACCACCAATAACAGCATGAACGACAGCAATGTGGAAAATGATCAATGGAGGATGAAAGGTTTAGCAACCCGCGCTACCATTGTAAAAGACAATGGTAGAGCTCTTGGAAATTTATTATATTCAGTGATTTCTTCGACGCATTTAAAGTAGATATTCCTTCTTCAGGAGATTTCACATATTACATACTGTACAATCTCACGGCTATATATAGCAGGACACAAACTTAAAAAAAAAAGAGTGCGAGGACACAGGCCGTTAGACCAGCTGATCGCAGTACTATGTTCATGCACAAAACTTTGCTATATATACCTCTGAGATTGTGCAGTATGTAATATGTGATTTTCCTGAAGGAGTATGTACTCCGAAACGTGTCAAAAAGAATCACTGACTATAATCAATTTCTAAATAATCTACCATTGTCTTTTTCAATGGTAATATCGGGGAAGTATCTAGGGAAGGAAAGGGAAACCCTGTGTCTAGGGAAGGGTGAGATGGTGACCCCTGACCAAACCTACCGCTGGTCCCTGGGGTTCCTCACCACCCTAGAAAGGTTTCGCACCTATGCACCAAGCTGGATACCTGACCCCAGGTATCCCTAGTGCTGGGTCCTAAATAGGGAACGGATGGGATGAGCTTTTCGTCAACCTCTCTAAACACTAAAGAAGACACAAGGAGGACACACAGGGGAATGTGCATGAATTACTTATCCACAGATGACTTATGCAGGAGTTCAACTGAGTGTCAGCAACAATACCACAGATGAGTGCAAGCCTCCTGCTTGCAACCAGAGCTTGAATTAACTGAATAATATCACCAGCATAAGTCCAGGGAAGAAGGGAGTATTTAAACCCAAGAGGAAATACAGATGATCAGCAGCTGAAGGGAAAGGGAGCTCTGCTGGATCTTAAAGGGAAAAGGATGAAAACCCAGCAGAGGAGCTACCAAGTACACTGAATACTGAGAGCAGGAACAATAGAAAGTCAGGGATCATTTTGCACAGCCAAATGCTGTGACCTTCTATTGCCAGACATTACAGTACTGTCTGTCACTCATGACACTTTCTTCTTCCATTGATATCTAAAAATTATTGCAGACAAACATGTCCCTTCATGGCAAAGGTATCCCCTAATACCAGCTGTGCCCATGTCAAACTGAAAAAATGGTTTGCAGTTAGCTTTTGGAATACAACAAGGCATTGCTTTTTCTTCAAAATTGTCCAGATATCCATCCAGTCGTTCATCTGTGGGATGTGCTGGAAAAAAAATCCAAATTATAGAGGCTGAACCTCATATCTTACACTTCAACTAATGCCTTGCCACATGGCTCCTCAATATGTTTTATACAGTCCATGTATTGATGTAGCCATGATTTTCTTCCTCCGGACCACCAGAGAAACATTTATGGCATATCTATAGAAAATTCAGGTACCTCAAGACCTGTATCTGGTCTTCAAAACAAGGCCCATAGCATGCTGATGACTGTGGACGGTGGCTTGTGTCCTGTTCTCGAGATGCAAACATAAAGAAATCTAAGTACAACCTCTTTGAATTTTATGATGTTGCGTATCAGGATATAACACCCCCCCCCCCCCCCCAATTGGGTTATTTGAAGGTCTTAAAATCTGGGAAATACAACCTCAGATGGGCACCACCACATGACAAATTACACTATGTCATTACTTAACAAACAAGAGTTTAACATGCAGTAGCAGTATGTGAAAAATTAAGTACACCCTTAATGCTTCTATAGAAACTATAAAGGTAAGTAACAGACTGGTTCTGTTATTCAAATGCTTTTAATTGTTCACTAGCAAGTACGACCACTACTATAAAAGCTGAAGTTTTGGTAGTGTAGTTGTTCAGAGCATTCAGGCATGTGTTGCCGCACTGTCAAGGAGGAAAAATAGATGGCTTTTGTAAAATAAAATAAATTGTTGATACTCATCAATCGGGGAAGGGTCATAATTCAAAACAATATGGAGTTCATCATTCCACATGCCACATTGAAAAAGATTTTGTTACAAGTAGAAAACAACAAAAAAAAACAGTTGACCTTGCATATTCACCCCAAGGTCAGACTATTCAACGCTCAGAGAAATTGCAGTGAACCCAAGATCTAAAGCTCAGACTCTAAAGGTTTACATTATCAAGTTAAATGTTCAAGTTCATAAAAGTACAATAAGAAAAGACTGAACAATCAATTCTTTGAACGGGTTGCTTGGTGCTCAAATGAGAATCTGGATATTATAAATACAAAGTGATTTTAAATTTTAGAACAATAAGTAGATGAGTAATTTTGTTTATTATATATTTGGGATAATGATAATAGGTTAAATATAGAAGAGGATTATAAAAATCATTATAAAACATTGGAGGGTGGCTATTTCCGAAATACATTGGATGCAAGTTTCCAGCTACTGGTGATGTCACCCAACAGTGCTATGAACTAAGTGTACTGCACAAAGATGCTGCCCGCTGGAGCTTATTCAGTGCACAGTAAAGTAAAGCTTGAAATATACCAGTACTTCCCCTATTGTGACCGCACTTACTGTGCTCTATGTTGGGTTTTACAAGTTGCTCACCTTTTCTCTGTGATCTCATTTCACGTGGTCTTTAAAGGCCTAATTAGATACACCCCTTTGTCTGAGTTTCCACTCTAAAATGCTTTCATTTGCTGTTAGGAGATGCCCACTATCTTGTGTTTTCTGTTTGCCATCATCTTCTCAGACTTATAGGATTTCCATCATTTGCATCTGCATCAGTTTAACCTATCGTTTGCCATATGCATCATGAACTTTTAGGTTCTTATCACATTACTTGCATTTGCTGCAGATTAACCCATTGTTTTCTGCTAGCATCATGAGCTACTTCTTTCATCTCTATAAAATGAAAATTCCAATCACAGTAATCTGTATAAGCTGCTCCATTTTAAAAACTCCCACACAGATTAAATGCAATTTTACAAACAGTAAAATAAATGATCTCCTTTTTTTTATAGTATGTCCAGACATTTATGGATGTCAGGCATTCCCCTTTATGTGGTGTACTGTCTATGGGAGAAATCACTGAAGCTCCTTCTGCCAGAAAATGGAGGATTGCAAGTTACAGATAAATAAGGGAAAAGTGGTGTAAAATGGTGGCAGAAAGGGCTAGGGGGATTAGAGCAGGAGCATTATACTTACCAGGTCTGCCTCGCATGTATAACACTGCTTCCGGGTCAATTCATTAACCCTCATACATATTCACTGCTTTCCCCACCCACCATCAGTCCCGGCGTGTGTGATTAGTTGCAGTCAGAACGTGCCCCTATGACAGCATGTGCAGTATTGGTGCAGGAATTTGGTGTGTAATTTTCAGCACCATATGTGCATCTCTTAGCAAAAAAACATGGTTTTCTGCCAGGAGTTGCAGATCTCATTGAACTGAATGAGTTCACCTGGGCTAAGGTCACAGAGTTCAATGATGTCACCTGAAGTTAGTTTACCTGCAGTCACAGGTGGGATAGCATGGAAACCTCCAGCTGTAACCACAGATAAATTGAGTGACGTCACTGCTCACAGCTGCGGCTCAGTCAGTGTCTGCCTGAAGCGACAGCATGCGGTCATGTTTTCTAATGTGCCCGTGTGCTGCGACTTCAGTATGTAGCAGAGCCAGGATCATCATAGGACCTCATGTAGGTTACATCGGAACTGCGTGTTTGAGGTTAAAATTGGAGAAAGAGTGTGTTTTTTTGTATTTTATTTCAAATAAAGGATTTTTTCGGTGTTTCTGTTTATTTCTTTTCACTTGCAGTGTTAGCAATGGGTAGGTCCCCATTACTAATAGATGCCTCCCATTACTAATCTAGGGCTTAGTGGCAGCTGTGAGCTGTCATTAACCCGTTATTCTACCCTGATTGACATCGCACCAGAGCCAGGTAAAGTGCCGGGATTATCGCATCTAATGGATTGTCGCATCTAATGGATGCGACAATTCTGGGCAGCTGCAAGGTAATATTTTTAGGCTGGGGGCCCAATAACCTTGGGCCTCCCCAGATTGAGAATACAAGCCCCCAGCTATCAGTTTTATCATGGCTGGGTATCCAAATTGGATATTGTTTAAATAATTAAAAAAAAAAGCAGCTGCATAGGGTCTCTCGTATTGACACACAGCCAAGATAAGCACACAGCTAAGTGCTGCAGCCTGTATCCATCTGCTTTACCTGCACTGGGTATCACAACAGGGGAGGCTCTATGGCAATTTATTTATGAATCTGTTTTTATACCACTATATGGACGCAGACAACGTGTGTGATTCCAACCAATCACAGACGCTGTCACACAGAGTAGGAGCGTGGTCTGACTGCAGCCATTCGTACTCTGGGACTGACAGTGGGCAGGGGAAGCAGTGAATATGTATGAGGGTTAATGAGCAGACCCCAGCCGCACAGGAGATTATAATGCTCCTGCTTTACTCCTTATTTTCTTTCTTTTTCCTTTATTTTTTTTTTTAATTATTCTGGTGGCCAAAACCAAACAGTTACACAGCGATCCATGAGCACTCCGTGTTTGGGGTCGGTGCATCGACACTAGGTATCTGGTATAGACATCAAACTTCGCGGTTTGGGTTCACCCGTCACTACGCATGACACCTTATTCTGAAAAGTTCCTTGAAAGCAGTTACCCATTTATTACTTATTTTTTCCCATAATTTTACTATTCTTCACTGTTTGTTTGGATAATGGATAGCAGAATTGGAGGTTTCCTTTGGTGCACAGTCTGCCACATACAGCATATGCACAACTGGAGCAGAAATTCTAGGTTTATACTGCTGGGCGCCAGATGTGTCCATGTTGCTCACCTGGAATCACATATAGCAGATCTAGTGGATCAGTAGACACTCTTGAGAAGAGCATGTTGCTCGCTGAGCAAGCAATTAGTTTGGAATATATGGAGGCTGGAGAAATGAGTCAGGAAAGTAATGGAGTGGAAAGGGGTCAAAGAAAAGGAAGGCTACTCTGTTGTCTGTACTTCAAAGCTCAAATTTGGTGATGACTAAAGATGGGCGAGCACTGAAATGCTCGGGTGCTCGGTCCTCGAGTTGAGCAGGTCAGACACTCTGAAAGTGCTTGTGATGCCCCAGGGGCAGTGGGGTACTCAGTCCCGGAGTCCTGGTTCCTCGCTCCACAGTCCCTCACTCCTATTACAGCACTTCGTTGTTACTTCAGGTCTTTTCCTTCCTTTCTTTACTTCCTCTCTCACTCCTCTCTCCTCACTACTCCTCTACACTCCTCGACTTCTTCCTCCACACTCCTTCCCGGCAACTCTCCAACCGACCACTGGCCCCTCCTCCTCACTGGGTCTCTCCCTACAGATTGGGTGGCAACTATCCAATCAGTGCCCATTCTTTTACCTGTTGCTAGGCAGTCTCCCAGTCTGGTGTTGGGGTGGTGTATGGCTTGAAGGTGCTGGTGTGTTGACTGGCACAGATATTCCGGGGTTTGGGTTTCCACAGGTTACATTTTGTGGCACATGGTACCTCATGCTCAACTCGAGGAACGCATATAATGGAAGTCAATGATTGGGCAGTTTGTCTCTAGGCCCACATACAACTAGCCATAAAGAGAGCATTTCCGGGTGGAATTGCTGGGACTTCTGATCATGTGCACTTAGCCTATGACGCTGGGCATTGAATAGCATGTAAGCACACCCCTGTGGGCGTCTTAACATTCTAAGAGGGCGGACTAGTCGGCGGAAGTAAGGCCTTTGCGACTACTCCCCGCGCTCATTAGCATAAGATAAAAGATCTTTAGAAATACTTTTTCTAAAGATCTCTATATCTATACTAGTGTATACAGGGACGGTTAGGCAGGGATCAGCAATAAGTACCCAGATCTGCTCATGGTTCTGGGTGCATATTGGACCTGACAGGTTCACTTTAACGCTATTTAGTCAATCAGATTATAAAATGTATTCCTAAAGGTAATAAAAAGTATAAATGACAAGAATGAAACCCTATATTGCTTACACCTATGATTAGGAAGGTTATTAATAAAAATAAAGGACATTTAGAATATAAATTCTGAGGGTCGGTTCTAGCATTTATAAAATGCAAAGTGCTGAATAGAATATGTAAAAAGTAATTAAATCAGCTAAAAGAGAAAATGAAATGTCAGGAAGTAAAGGAAAGCAATAGTGATCAATTAATAAATGCAAAAAAAAAAAAAGGTTTGCCACTTAGGTTCTCAACAACAGCGTGATTGGATGTAGTGTGCACCAAAACCTGCCCATCCTCCCCCGTGTTTTGTTTATGGCTCGCTGTATGTTAGTGGAGACCCGAACTGCCCAATTAGTGACTTACATTGGGGTTCAAGTCAAGTCTGGGTCCCAAAACAAACTTTATCTAAAGTACGGCTCAACCCGCCAAACCGAACTTTCACGGGTTCGCTCATCTTTACACACTGACTACAACAAGCTGATTGTTTCGGCATCCACTTAGCAGATGAGGTTCAATATGGAAAAATGTAAAGTTATGCACTCGGGCACTAATAAATTCTGAAGGGAGGAAAACTAGGAGAGTCACTTATAGAGAAGGGTATGGGTGTGTTTATAGATTTATAGCACAAGAAGAAAAATTCTTAAAATTTACAATTTTATTAAATAAGTTTAAAATCATAATGAATAGCTATATGTGAGAAAACAAACATTCCAAACAATTAATAATCGGAGGCCAGAAGATGTGATAAACCTAAAAGGACCCTAAAGTTCTCTCCCTACCTTGCTGCGGAGGTCGGCGCCCTAATAAACACTAAATGACGCCCCCGCTCACCGATGGCTCACCCTTGGAGACCCTAATAGGTCTCTAGACTTCAAGTCCTACCGATGACTATGTAATCCACAATATTCACAGAAGTGACCAAATTGTAAGTAACTAAGCTCCCAAACTAATAAACATATCCAATGACCACATATCACGCTGTGTCCTAATAGATCAATTATGAAAGACATACACCAACCTGGGTTACCAGTGCGCACAGAGCACCCAAGGAGACTCAACCAAAAAAATATAACCAAAAACCAGAGGTTAGGGTCAGACTATAAAAATGAGAAAAATATATAAAACTTCCCTTCTTAGATGTGATGATGCAGAAACAGCCTCAACGCGTTTCTCCTGTGTTCCAGGTTCTTCAGGAGGCCCGACTGGGGTATAGATGTTGATGTGTTGATGGTGTGGATATCTATTCATTATGATTTTAAACTTATTTAATAAAATTGTAAATTTTAGGATTTTTTTTTTCTTGTTAATTATTGATTGGATTCCTTCTATATCTCACATTGTTAACTATATGTGTTTATAGATTACAAGCTAAATGTATGCAGTGTCATTCCGTGGCTTCTAAAGCCAGAAAGATATTGTCAGAGGTGAAAGAAGTGTGAGCTTACGGGACAAGGGTGTAATTCTACCACTTTGCAAAGCGATACTACAACCTCATCTGAGATATGCAGTTCCAGTATAGAGAAAGGAGGCTCTGGAGTTTGAAAAACTATCAAAAAGACTGCTGGAACACCATTGAAAATGTGAACAGGGTGCTAGCTAAAAAATACACAATCTGCAGTATATAAAGTGGAAGCTGCACACCAAATTCAGAGAAATATGAATAAGCATAACTGCTTTATAATACATACAAAAATACAATTATCCATATGAAAAATTGAATCAATTGAAAAATGTGACATTGCATGACTGCTGAGGATTTTTTTAAAAAAAGATATATTTAGCTAATATATTGATCAATTCATTACTGCCCGATAACCACTTCAAGGTAATCTCTTATTTATCGTGTCCCTTACCAAATGTTACCTCTATATGCAGTTTCTTTTTTTCAAATAATCCTCAGCAGTTATGCAATGTCACATTTTTCAATTTTTCAATTTTTCATATGGCTAATTGTGTTTTTCATTTGTTTATGTATAATAGAACAGTTATGCTTATTCATATTTGTCTGAATTTGGTGTGCAGCTTTCACTTTATATAGCTGGAATTTGAAAAGGTACAAAGAAGAGCAACAAAACTGATAAAATGTATGGAGCATTTGAATTATGAGGAAAGATTAAAAAAAAAAAAAAAGTATTTAGCCTTGAGAAGAGATGTTTAAGGAAGGGGGGGGGGGGGGCGGACATGGTTAACTCTTTACAAGTACATTAATGACACATACAAAAAATATGGTGAAAAGGTGTTTCATGGAAATTCCCCGAAAGGACAAGAGGGCAGTCCCGCCTTCTGTTGAAAGAATGGTTCAATCTAAAGAAGAGACAAACTTTCTTCACTATAAGAATTATTAATCTATGGAATAGTCTACCTCAGGAGCTATCAATCCTTGCCCTGGTTGGTAGGTCACACCAGTGTACGTTTAAGGGTACTTTACATCGATATCGCTAGCGAGCGTACCCGCCCCCGTCGGTTGTGCGTCACGGGCAAATCGCTGCCCGTGGTGCACAACATCGCTAACATCCGTCACACGGACTTACCTTCCATGCGATGTTGCTCTGGCCGGCAATCCGCCTCCTTTCTAAGGGGGCGGTTCGTGCGGCATCACAATGACGTCACACGGCAGCCGTCCAATAGCAGAGGAGGGGTGGAGATGACCGGCCGGAACATGCCGCCCACGTCCTTCCTTCCTCATTGCCGGTGGACGCAGGTAAGGAGATGTTCGTCGTTCCTGCGGTGTCACACACAGCGATGTGTGCTGCTGCAAGAACGACAAACAACATCGTACCTGCAGCAGCAACAGTATTTGGAAAAGGAGCGACGTGTCAACGAGCAACAATTTTTCACGTTTTTGCGCTCGTTGATCGTTGCTCCTTGGTGTCACATGCTGCGATGTCGCTAATGGTGCCGGATGTGCGTCACTAACGACGTGACCCTGCCTATATATCGTTAGCCATGTCGCAGCATGTAAAGCACCCTTTAGTCTTTAGATTGCTGAGACTAGTTTTCTCTTTCCTATACACTTGTGTGGTGCTGCAGTGAGCTGGTACTGTAATTAGCTCACTGCTGGGGAGCCATGGTTTAGCTAAATCTAGGCTTTCTTTCACTTGGCTCCATTGTATTGTTTTGCATTTGCATTTTTATGACTTTGGCTTGAATTTTGACCACGTGCTTGTCTCCTAATTTTGTCCTTGACATGATTTCTTGGCCTTAAACCCACATAATGACTCATCTTGCCTCAGCTTTGCTCCTCCATTCTGTAGAAGCAATCCAGTAGACCTTGATGTAAGACCACATCCTTTTTGGTATTAAAGGGTGGTCGGGGCTCTTTTAGAATCTGCCAGATTGAGTGAAGGTAGCCTTTTTAGGCCTGTGGCCTCTGTCAGATGTAACTGGAGCTGGTCACAGAGGGATTCGTTGATGGTTTCAAAAACAAGAATTAGATGCTTTTAAAGAAGAAAATAAATGATTATGTAACTGTAAAGTTCTTTTCTAAAAGTTTGGGCCAGGGAATTGTCAATTGGCTAAAAGTTTGGGCCAGGGAATTGTCAATTGGCATTAGTAGTAGAGATGAATGAACCCGAGGTTCGGTGTTTGCACTGAACACAGACTTTACAAAAAAAACAGAATTAAAATTTTGAGTTTGGGTACTTTACATATGCAAACCACTCATGTGAGCATCGCTGTGCTCGGAGGTGTACCGCCCCCGTGTCAGCGGCCGAGCAGCTCGGATCCGAAACCGTGGTGGCTCGAGGGGTCTCCGGACCCGGGAGGGGGGTCGCGCGGACACTCGAAGTGAAGAGGGAGACATGTACAGGGGATTTGGAAGTTCGTGACGCCACCAACGGTGCGTGGTAAGATGGAGTACCACCACTGCTGTTGGGGCACCCAGTGGCGGTGATATGGCAGCAAGGTGTTTAACCCCTCCGTGGGTAGGGGGTTGTGCCCCGGGGCCCGGTGATGGTAGTGAAAGGGTGCCGTTGGGGAGGAAAGGGTTTCTGTGTACTCACTCAGTCCAAGAATACTGACACCGACAGCTTGTAAACCAGAATTATGAGCACCGCTGCAGCAAGGAGGGAGCACGCTTGGATCCGTCCCCTTGGTGTTGCTTGTTAGCCTGTGACCTTTTTTGTGGCACCTTCTTCACTGTTTGGACCCTATAGTGTGGAACTAGTCGGGTCCTGCTCACCCGTATGGCTAACGGAATGAGCTTGCTCTCAGGGTTCATGCTTGGGATTTGATGAACTGTGTTTTGGGAAAAGTCCTATGCCCTCCTTGCGCTAGTACCCCGATTTTGGAGCGGGTGAGGGATGAATCTTGAAGATTTCACCCCCGTCGGTTAAATTACCAGGATGCTTGAAGCTACTTCCAGGCCTAGGGTCCGGGGTTCCAACTCCTAACAGGCCCAGACCAACGTCTGCCACCTAGTAGTCTAAAGGAGCCCTGCTCCAACACGGTGACCTCTCCCTCTGAGAGTCACCACTCCACAGTCCTTCTCCTTCCACTCCTTTTTTACTTCTCCTTTCTACACTTTTCACTTTCCCCTTACCACCCCCCCAAGTGGGCGGCCCTATTCCCCTCAGGCCCCCCAGTGGTGTGTCTGGTGGGTGTGGTGCAAAGTGTTCCTAGGATTTTGACTGGCTCTGATCTTAGCAACACCAAAGAACAGGGATCCGTAACCAAAGAGGATGCGGATACTGTGCAGAAGGGCAGATTGCACAATATCCTGTGACGACCTGATAGACCAGGGCGTCACAGGTACACTCGGTGCTCAGCCAAGTGTGAGCCGCTTGCAGTGTTTGAATGGCTTGCACTGGGGGTTACAACAGCGTGATTGGATGTAGTGTGCCCCAAACAAAAAAAAAGAAAACCCAGCTCAGCCTCTCCAAGAAGTGATCTGTTTATGGCTGGCTGCATGTGGGTGGAGAACCAAGCTGCCCAATTAGTGATTTCCATTGGGGTTCAAGTCAAGTCTAGGTCCCAAACCGAACTTTATCAAAAGTCCAGCTGAACCTGCCAAACTGAAATTCAATGAGTCCACTCATCTCTAATCAGAAGGGAAGGATTAGCTCATTTGGGGAGACCCACATCATGCATTGTGGATGTTCATATACCTCTTCTCTTTATCCTTTACCATCCTTTGATTGAACTTGATGGACATTGGTCTTTTTTCAACCGTACTATGTAATTATGGTTTATGATCCTCATGTCTCAATGTAAAAGACATAGAAACACTCTTTTTTCCTAGCATAGAGCTGCCAAGTAGCCAGAGTCACCTAGGCTTCACAATTCTCTGCCTCTTCGCACCGAGGCTTGCTCAATAAAAAAAAAACTAAATGTAAAATGTTTGATAGCCATGAAGTGAAAGGCTATAAATATTTTTAAAAGATTTAATTGAGGGTTTTGTAACAAAACTAATGATCGAGTCGAATGGCGATATATCTTCTATGTCCATTCAAGCAAATGAGGAACATCCAACATCACCAATCTGTAAACTTCAGGTTTTCCTTGCTCCTTATCTACTTTACTCATTAAATCATCAGTCATCGGTGTACATAAGTGTGTAAGATAATTAGCAAAGTAATTGACCAGTAATTGAACGATTGATGTCCTTAGCGGCTGATAAAATGAATGGATGTTAAATACTTGTTAGATTACAACTACTCAACTCAATATCTACTCAACAGATGGATCACAAGTGGAATGAATTAGGACAAGTATCAATTTATATAGTTAAAGACCAGGTGTAACACTAGAATATTTTATATACCTCCAGTACTAGACATCCAGAGTGTGCATCATTTTCAGTAGGTTTGCAAAGTCATTGCTTTACCTCCTGCTCTCTGGTCTCCCTTCAAACAGTCTCGCGCCCCTACAATCATTCTACACTATGCTACCGACTAATCCACCTGTCTCTCCGCTACTTCCCGGCCTCTCCTCTCTGCCAATCCCTTCACTGGCTTCCCATTGCTCAATTGCTCAAAACCCTAACTGCATATTTCCCAGGGGGCCTTGCTCTAGTGTCACTGCGTTGAGAAACACGTGATGGTGTCTCCACGGTGTTGGATGTTGATCTTTCCGAGGTCAATCGTCCTTACTTATGTAGTCTTCTATTAGGCATTGCTCCCACTAGCCAGTTTCCTACTCCACAATGAGGAGGGGCAAATACCCCGAAACAGCTGTCTGTGGATGGATACCATGTTTTGGTATAGGCGGTTTCCTTGACTGGAGACTGCCCTTCCCGTGGTTGTTCCTTCCCGGTGAAAGACCTGGCTAGTTTCCTGCCAGCGTTGAGAAACATGTGATGGTGTCTCCGCGGCATTCTTGTTTTGCAAAAACCTAACTATGACCTACAAAGCCATCCACAACCTGTCTTCTCCATACATCTGTGCCCTAGTCTCCCTGTACTTACTTGCACGTAACCTCCGATCCTCACAAGATCTCCTTCTCTACTCCCCTCTCATCTCCTCTTCCCACCACCACATCCAAGACTTCTCCCGTGCCTCCCCCATACTCTGGAATGCTCTGCCACAACATATCAAACTCTCGCCCACCTTGACAAGCTTCAAAAGGAACCTGAAGACCCACCTCTTCCAACAAGTCTACAACCTGCTGTAACCTTCAGTCCGCTATGGCACCGCACGACCATCTCTACGCTCACCTACTGTATCCTCACCTATCCCTTGTAGACTGTGAGCCCTCGCGGGCAAGGTCCTCTCTCCTCCTGTACCTGTCTGTACCTTGTTTTGTTTATAATTATTGTACTTGTCCATGCTATGTATATCCCTTTTCCCATGTAAAGCGCCATGGAATAAGTGGCGTTATAATAATAAATAATAATAAGAAATAATAATACTTATCACATCTTGAAATAAAAAAATGCAATGGTTTTAGGTAATACTGGATTTAGGTTGGACCAAGCCCTCAACCCTGGGACCCATCCCATTTTTCAGTCACATATATAGAAGCTTTCTCACAGGTGTGTTTATGGTAAATCAATGTTAGACAAATCCAGGGAGCACTTCCAGCAGGTGGTGCCTTTGTAATGGGTCCCTTCACAAAAAAAATAAAAAAATAGTGGCACTCACAATACATAATTCTTTTTTTGTGATTTCCTGATGAATATTTTATTTCATATTTTCATTCCATGTCAAACATTATGTCAAATATAACACGTTTTGGCTTCAAAAACAATACAGCCTTTATGATATTTCACATGGAATGAAAGTATAAAATAAAACATTCATCAGGATATCACAAGAAAGAATTGTCTATTGTGAATGCCAGTATTTTGGGTGTGTTTTGGGTGACAGACAGTCCTGTGGTGTCCAGCTATAGAAGGTCACAGTGTTTGGCTGTGCAAACTGCTCAACTGCTATTATTTCTGCTTGGCTTTCAACCCTTTCCCTTTAGGACCCTGCAGAGATCCTCAGGCTTTCAGCTGTTTTTCATCAGCACTCTCTTGGTGTCTTTATATACTTTCATTTCCTCTTACTCTGTGCTGGTGATAGCTCTTATACCCTTAACAAGTCTTAAGTGAAAGCAGTCACCTTGTATACTTCTAGAAAAACTTTGTGGTTGTTGCAGTTCCTCTCCTTGAGTCATCTGGAGATAAATTTATTGTTCACGTTCCCCATTTGTTATCCCTGTGCTTCCTTAGAGATTAGTGTGGTTGACTAAGCGCTTATCCCATCCGCTCCCTACCTAAGGACCAGATCAGGTTCAGCCAGGGCCAGGTATCCAGTTCGGTGCATAGGTGCGAAACCTATCTAGCGTGGTGAGGCAACCAGGGGCCCAGCGGTAGGTTTGGTCAGGGGTCACCATCTCCGCCTTCCCTAGACACAGGCTCTCCCTTCTGTCATTCGCAGGGTACTTTCCTGTATCTAGTGTCACAAGCTCATAGTAGCTGATTCCTTTAGACTTCATCATCAAGCCTGGCCCGGTTTTTATCTCATTAATTCTTAGTTGGCAGCTGCTATCAAAGGGGCTCTTTTATCTGGAGGTCTTGGAGGTGAGCATAAATATTTTTATTCACTGCCATACTGCATGTAGAGAGGGCTCATAGGTGGCTATAACTACCGATCGCCAAAAGGCTCCATCATTGTGCCAGCTGGTGAACCTATTGTTTTTGTTCGGTTTTACAATTGGATTGGAAGACCCAACCAAGGCATGAAGGGAGATCTCGAAGATGGTGGAGGTCTATAGTCCATTCTTAGTCATGGAAACTTAGGAAGAGCTCTCTCTTCTCTTTGATTGACATCCTGCTGAGGAAGGAGCCGCGGGGACGATGACAGCGAGCACACTTTACTGTGAGCGCTGACTGTTCATTTTCTCCCCACAGCGGTGTTTCTAATTAGACTGTCACATGTGCTTACAATGATAATTAATGGCACATTACCACTATGGCTGCAGGTAAATAAGTAATGAGGTTGTTTTTATTTTGCTGATGGGTTATCTTGAAAATATATCTAAAATGTATATAAATTGCAGAGAAGTCTGGTTACTGGTTCATGGCAGCAGCTTCTCAACATCCCGGTATGGAGAAATCCAGCAATTTCTTGGTCTTCCTTTTAATGTCAAAAAGGATGATAGGGCCACCTCCGCATTTTCTAATCTAATATATAAAGCTGAGTGTATGTGTGTGTGTGTGTGTATGTGTGTGTGTGTGTGTGTGTGTGTGTCCGCTAAAGGAATCCGCACCGTCGCATTTACAATCACGAAATTTTGCACAGACACTCCATGTGACCCAGGGAACGTCATAGACTATGTTTGGGCGGCAAAATTTAACTCCATGCTTTACAATTACTTTCCAAAAATCCTGCCACCATTAAACTGAATGCAGGTAGGAGCTATAGTTATTAATAGCAACTGTCAGTGGTTGCTATAGGAACAAAATAAACTGTTAGTATAAAAAGCTCATGTGTGAGAGAGAGACAGAAAAGACAGAGACAGACAGGGAAAGAGATTGCCTGGCTGTCTCTTTCCAGGGCTAAGAGACAGCCGAGCAAAGAGACAGCCCTGGAAAGAGACAGTCGGGCAAAGAGACAGCCGAGCAAAGAGACAGCCCTGGAAAGAGACAGCCAGGCAAAGAGACAGCACTGGAAAGAGACAGCCGGGCAAAGAGACAGCCGAGCAAAAAGACAGCCCTGGAAAGAGACAGCCGGGCAAAGAGACAGCCGAGCAAAGAGACAGCACTGGAAAGAGATAGCCGGGCAAAGAGACAGTCGGGCAAAGAGACAGCCGGGCAAAGAGACAGCCGGACAAAAAGACAGCCGGACAAAGAGACAGACGGACAAAGAGACAGCCCTAGAAAGAGACAGCCCTGGAAAGAGACAGCCCTGGAAAGAGACAGCCCTGGGAAAGAGACAGCCCTGGAAAGAGGCAGCCCTGGAAAGAGACAGACCTGGGAAAGAGACAGCCCTAGAAAGAGACAGCCCTGGAAAGAGACAGCCCTAGAAAGAGACAGCCCTGGAAAGAGACAGCCCTGGAAAGAGGCAGCCCTGGAAAGAGACAGACCTGGGAAAGAGACAGATCTGGGAAAGAGACAGCCCTAGAAAGAGACAGCCCTGGAAAGAGACAGCCCTGGAAAGAGGCAGCCCTGGAAAGAGACAGACCTGGGAAAGAGACAGATCTGGGAAAGAGACAGACCGGGCAAAGAGACAGACCGGGCAAAGAGACAGACGGGCAAAGAGACAGACGGGCAAAGAGACAGACCAGGCAAAGAGACAGACCGGGCAAACAGACAGACCGGCAAAGAGACAGCCGGGCAAAGAGAGAGACAGACAGACACACACATAGAGACAGACACAGAGATGGAGACAGATAGACTGATACAAATACAGAGAGATAGAAACAGACAGACAGAGACATAGACACAGACAGACAAGGAAAGAGACAGACAGACAGCGACACACATATAGAGACTGGGAGAGAGACAGTTACAATCCAGGGCAACGCCTGGGTACTACAGCTAGTCCTGAATATTCCAGGAAAAAAGTTAAATCATACGCCCTTCACTGAACATCATTCTGTAGTTTCTAATCTAGATTATAAATTGACTTTACAATTCTGCAGGCTTCAGAGCTGAACTCTCCCAGAAGTTCCTTATTTTGTTCTTCGTCTGCACAGAGATTGTTCTAGTGATATGCATTTTTTGGGAAGTTTCATCTTTATACCAAGAAATGGAGAGTAATCTGATGTAGAAAAAACTAACAACGCCCAATAAATTACAGTTATTTGTGGTGTAGGTGACTAGAAATAAATCAGATGCATGGCATATCCATGATTGATGTTTTCTTGGAAATGTCATGTTTTTCACTTGCTGACGTTATAGAGGATCTTCCTCCCCTCATTGAAACGCAGAAAGGAAACCAATAAACTAACTCCTATTGTTAAGTGGAGAGGGCAGAAATGTACTGACTCCAACTCCGGCTTTACGGAAAAAAAAAATCTATCTGTTGTTAAAATTGGTTGGTTAAGCCACATCACGTGATCTTGGTTGATTGGTTGATTTTCTGCGTAGGAGGGTGACCGGTGCCCTGCAGCCGCCCTGAAGATGTCATGGTTATTTTGTGTATTTATGTATGGGAAACGCTGTTTATATGTGTGTGCTCTGGGGTGCACTGTTTTCAGGCACCACTAGGTGTCACTGCTCCCTTGTCCCTTAGCTTGGGGTTGGGATGGAGAACAGGGCTGAAGCAGTTAAAGAACCTGTCACCAGATGTTTAATACTCACCTAAGAGGCGGTGCAGAGCAGACTGGTCGGATGGGCGTCTCCGTTCTCTGGGTTCGCACCTCCTCTTTCGGCCATCTCTGTCCTCTTTCTTCTGAAGCTAGTGGGGATGACGCGTTCTACGTCATCTACACTAGCCAACATTGAGGTCCTGTGCAGGCGCACTACAATACTTTGATCTGCCCTACTAACTAGTTAGCCATTAAAAGGTATCACAACTACAAAATTTTAATTTTGTTTCTCTCACTGAGAGCAATCAATCATTTTTCAACTGGCTAACACGGTACCAAAACTTTTTTCTTTTAACTAAGACTATGATGTAAATACCATTGATGTGAAAATGTGTTAATGATTATTTTATGTATGTGGACATGTAGTAGTCAGTTTTAGGTACTGATCCTTAGCAAGGTATTGGAGGTCACCTAGTGACAGGGCAATGAGATAGTAGACAGTTAAGAATATTGTGAGAAATTAGATATAATATAGTCATACAGAGGCAAAATAGACAGAGTTGATAAAAGTTGGGTGCAAGCCTGCTGAACACCTGAGGCCCAGAGATGGGTTGGTTGTGGCAAGGCCCAAATCCAGTATTAGAGACTCAAGCTCATGACGGGAAAGTAGAATATTCCTATGCCACCTTAGTGAGTACCAGACCTCAACCCGAACAACTCTGGTCATGACTGTGTCCAGCGGAACTACAATAGTCCTATAGCAGAGAACTGACAGACTTGGGTGAACAGGTTGGCACGGAGAAACGCAGTAGATGAAATTTGTTCATTGGAGGTCAGAAACCGCTAACAGGAGCGGGACCCTGGCAGGAAATTCCTGGTTTGAACGAGGGCTTGACAGTTGTCCAGCTTGCACACAAAAAGTCCACACACCCCACTAGAAGCACCACCAACAACAATCCCTTCCCCCTTGCTCTGTGAAGGGGAACAGGGAGTGGGCCAAGGAGAGGGAATGCCTGAGCTGATGCAGAGGGAGATGCTTGTACACCACTGCATCAGGGCCCGGTGTGGCCCTCCGCCTCTCCTCTTCGTCCACGGCCATGTTGATCAGGGTTGTCTGAAGTTATCTTCCCATCTCTATTTAGAACTATTCACTCACTGCAACTTTTTATGGATTAATTGATACATAACATATTAGATCTTCTTAAAGTTATTCACTCTATCTATGATGACAACAAAGATAATAAAATTTAGCTGAGGCAACAAAGCAACTTTATGTGTGACACACATCACTTGGCTAAGGATTGCTCGGCACTAAAATTTCTAAAACTGAATATGGACAAAACGGAATTCATTATCTTTCCTCCTCTGCTCTCAAGCACCCAAATGAGCCTATCCATTGTCATTGTCCATGAGCTCATTGACTCTCAGCAAAAACACTAGTGCATGCCCTCATCATCTCCCACCTCGACTCCTGCAACCACTTATTCTGTTGCCTCCCTTCTAACACTCTTGCACACTTCCAATCTACCCTAAACTCTGACGCCTGATTAATCCATCTCTCGCCTTGCTATTCCTTGGCCTTTCCTCTCTGCCAATCCCTTCACTGGCTTCCCATTGCCCAAAGACTCCAGTTCAAAATACTAAGCATGACATACAAAGCCATCCACAACCTGTCTCCTCCATACATCTGTGACCTAGTCTCCTGGTACCTACCTGCACGCAACCTCAGATCCTCACAAGATCTCCTTCTCTACTCCCCTCTTTTCTCATCTTCCCACAATTGCATACAAGATTTCTCGCGTGCCTTCCCCTATACTCTGGAATGCTCTACCCCAACATGTCAAATTCTCACCTATCGTGGAAAGCTTCAAAAGGAACCTGAAGACCCACCTCTTCCGACAAGCCTACAACCTGCAGTAACCCTCAGACCAGTACACCACCGCGCAACCAGCTCTTTCCTCACCTACTGTACCCTCACCCATCCCTTGTAGACTGTGAGCCCTCGCGGGCAGGGTCCTTTCTCCTTCTGTACCAGTCTGTTTTATATTGGTCATGATTATTGTACTTGTTTTTTATGTATACATTTTTCACTTGTAAAGCACCAGGGAATAAATGGTGCTATAGTAATACAGTAAATAATAATAATATTAATAGTAATAATACTAATACTTTTGGTAGGATGCAATGAGTTGGTACGACTACTACCAGCAAGTTGCCAAAAAAAATCTTATATCCTTTTGATTCTTTGTAACTTGCCTGTCATGATAATTTTCAGGTCGCCATATGGCCGCAGACTAAAATTTAATGATCTAGAAGTCATAGGTGTTTGGTTCAAAGAGATTCATTCTGCTGCACTTGTCCATGTAGTGTCTGATGTAATTTCTGGAGCACGATACAAGAATTAGAAACACCATATATCAAGGATGCACAAATTCTTCTGCTCCTTGGGCCACAATGTCAGATTAAATCAATCTCAGTGGCCGCAATAAAACTTTAATGAATATTATCATGTGAAATGTATTTGGTATAATGGAAGTGAATGCCATAAATGTATGTTAGGTGTTACCTCCTCTTCCAAGGCTCTCATCTACTGGGAGGACGAGAGTCCCATCTTCTCCTCTTCTAGACGTGAAGAGGCTGTTTACATTGTAGTATCTGTGAGAGCGGAGTATTTTTCTACTCTCGGTAAACTGGACTGACAGGTGCACACATGCATGGTCACCCCTTCCCCTCCTTACCGGAGTCCCACATATGGTTCAGTGGACCTCCATTCTGCCAATATATAGGGGTCGCAGAGATGACCACATGCTTTTCTGGGATCTGCACAGAAGGCCACATATTCAGAACATACCTTGTGTTCATAGATGACCATATACAATGATCCGTTTCCTATAGACTTCTATGTAAAAAAAAAAAGGAAAGCTTCTTGAACCAAACAAAAAGGTGCAAAAATTGTGCTGACTATGTTTTTTGTGTTTTGCTGCTGGACTGCAATCAAACGGGAGACATGATTTTATTGAGCGAGAGACATAGGACTGATTCATCAACACTGCTGTTGTTCATGCAGGTCTTGATGAGGGTAGACGCTCCTGATTCATGAAGAGGTGCACGCCTCTGCCGCACCCCCTTCCCACCCCAGCTCCACCAATTTTATCATAGATGGGTGAAATTTAAAATTCCAAAAGAAAGTTGTGCATAAACTTTGGAGTAACTCAGAGTTGTGACTAATTTTGAAACTTTCAGCACTTTCAGAGTTGCACCTAAGCTTTGATCAATCAAGCCCATAATGTGGTAAGATTCATGGGAACCTTGTGTGATTCACGTGGTATTTCCTACTCAAAATAATATGTATCAGATGTGTTCAGGTGAAAAATTACCATGGGTATGTTGCAGAATGCATTTACAATACATGTGGGAGTGTTTTAACATAACCTTCTTATAGACAACCATGAGATTCCTAAGAGCTGTTTGCTGTTTTATATGTATACAGTACAGACCAAAAGTTTGGACACACCTTCTCATTCAAAGAGTTTTCTTCATTTTCATGACTCTAAAATTTGTAGATTCACATTGAAGAGATCAAAACTATGAATGAAAACATGTGAAATGAAATACTTAAAAAAGTGTGAAACAACTGAAAATATGTCTTATATTCTAGGTTCTTCAAAGTAGCCACCTTTTGCTTTCATTACTGCTTTGCACACTCTTGGCATTCTCTTGATGATCTTCAAGAGGTAGTAACCGGAAATGATTTTCCAATAATCTTGAAGGAGTTCCAAGAAATGCTTAGCACTTGTTGGCCTTTTTGCCTTCACTCAGGGTTCAGGTCTGGTGACTGTGGAGGCCAGGTCATCTGGCGTAGCACCCCATCACTCTCCTTCTTAGTCAAATAGCCCTTACATAGCCTGGAGGTGTGTTTCATGTAATTGCCCTGTTGAAAAATAAATGATGGTCAAACTAAACGCAAACCGGATGGAATAGCATGCCGCTGCAAGATGCTGTGGTAGCCATGCTGGTTTAGTATGCCTACAATTTTGAATAAATCCCCTACATTGTCACCAGCAAAGCACCCCCACACCATCACACCTCCTCCTCCATGCTTCACGGTGGGAACCAGCCATGTAGAGTCCATCCGTTCACCTTTTCTACAAAGACACGGTGGTTGGATCCAAAGATCTCATATTTGGACTCCTCAGACCAAAGCACAGATTTCCACTGGTCTAATGTCCATTCCTCGAGTTCTTTAGCCCAAACAAGTCTCTTCTGCTTGCTGCCTGTCCTTAGCAGTGGTTTCCTAGCAGCTATTTTACCATGAAGGCCTGCTGCACAAAGTCTCCTCTTGATAGTTGTTCTAGAGATGAGGAGGTGTGTCCAAACTTTTGGTCTGTACTGTATATATATATATATATATATATATATATATATCTCATATATATATATATATATATATATATATATATGAGATATATATATATATATATATATATATATATATATATATATACTGTATATACAGTCATATGAAAAAGTTTGGGCACCCCTAGTAATGTTAACCTTTTTTCTTTATAACAATTTGGGTTTTTGCAACAGCTATTTCAGTTTCATATATCTAATAACTGATGGACTGAGTAATATTTCTGGATTGAGATGAGGTTTATTGTACTAACAGAAAATGTGCAATCCGCATTTAAACAAAATTTGAAAAAGTATGGGCACCCTTATCAATTTCTTGATTTGAACACTCCTAACTACTTTTTACTGACTTACTAAAGCACTAAATTGGTTTTGTAATCTCATTGAGCTTTGAACTTCATAGGCAGGTGTATCCAATCATGAGAAAAGGTATTTAAGGTGGCCACTTGCAAGTTGTTCTCCTATTTGAATCTCCTATGAAGAGTGGCATCATGGGCTCCTCAAAACAACTCTCAAATGAGCTGAAAACAAAGATTATTCAATATAGTTGTTCAGGGGAAGGATACAAAAAGTTGTCTCAGAGATTTAAACTGTCAGTTTCCACTGTGAGGAACATAGTAAGGAAATGGAAGAACACAGGTACAGTTCTTGTTAAGCCCAGAAGTGGCAGGCCAAGAAAAATATCAGAAAGGCAGAGAAGAAGAATGGTGAGAACAGTCAAGGACAATCCACAGACTACCTCCAAAGACCTGCAGCTTCATCTTGCTGCAGATGGTGTCACTGTGCATCGGTCAACAATACAGCGCACGTTGCACAAGGAGAAGCTGTATGGGAGAGGGATGCGAAAAAAGCCGTTTCTGCAAACACGCCACAAACAGAGTCGCCTGAGGTATGCAAAAGCACATTTGGACAAGCTGGTTACATTTTGGAAGAATGTCCTGTGGACTGATGAACCAAAGATTGAGTTGTTTGGTCATACAAAAAGGCATTATGCATGGAGGCAAAAAAACACGGCATTCCAAGAAAAGCACTTGCTACCCACAGTGAAATTTGGTGGAGGTTCCATCATGCTTTGGGGCTTTGTGGCCAATGCCGGCACCGGGAATCTTGTTAAAGTTGAGGGTAGCATGGATTCAACTCAGTATCAGCAGATTCTTGACAATAATGTGCAAGAATCAGTGACGAAGTTGAAGTTACGCAGGGGATGGATATTTCAGCAAGACAATGATCCAAAACACCGCTCCAAATCTACTCAGGCATTCATGCAGAGGAACAATTACAATGTTCTGGAATGGCCATCCCAGTCCCCAGACCTGAATACAATTGAAAATCTGTGGGATGATTTGAAACGTGCTGTCCATGCTCGGCGACCATCAAACTTAACTGAACTGGAATTGTTTTGTAAACAGGAATGGTCAAATATACCTTCATCCAGGATCCAGGAACTCATTAAAAGCTACAGCTGTTGAGGTGCCCATACTTTTGCACCGTTCAAATTTTATTTAAATGCGGATTGCACATTTTCTGTTAGTACAATAAACCTAATTTCAATCCAGAAATATTACTCAGTCCATCAGTTATTAGATATATCAAACTGAAATAGCTGTTGCAAAAACCCAAATTGTTATAAAGAAAAAAGGTTAACATTATTACGGGTGCCCAAACTTTTCATATGACTATATATATATATATATATATATATATATATATACACTAGCTGTACTACCCAGATTCGCCTGGGTTAATAACTGCTGTTAACAAAATAGAATGTATTAACAAAAATGTATTCTGCACACAAAAACCACAAAACAAATAGATAGAAATGTAATTATTAAATTGTTGCCTATATTAACCAATCAGAGCTCAGATTAATTAACTGTAGCAAAATAGAAGCTAAGCTGTGGTTAGTCGCTA